>NW_006399861.1:6763113-6779737 GCF_000299155.1 Elephantulus edwardii
GAATATTATTGCTTGTTAATTTTTGACTCATGTGCTTTTAACTTGTTAGTTAAATTTGTGTCTTCTAGGTTGCAACACCTCCATGACACATCTTCAAGGATATGAACATGTACAGCTAAGCACAATTAATAACAGTTCATCTAAATTCCAAAATCAACCTCCATGATAGTCTATGTGTTTCCTACTGCCAAAGGGGCCCTTTAGAGTAGTGAGAGAAAATCTTCACCCTGAAACCCACAACGTCCCTTTTCAGCCTGAAATAGCTAAGAGAATACGCCATCCCCTTTTCCTTATGAATCAGGGTGAAGTCTCTCTCAGGAAAGAGTGATAGGGAATGGCAAAGGGCACACTGACAAAGGAGATTAATCAGAACTGACTTTGACTAGCACTATGGCAATTGGACAATTAAAACAGACATTTGGGGGGGAAGAAGAATGAACTGGGGAGGAGGGTAGAGAAAACAGTGCAACAATGAATGAATGAGAACCCCAAATCTCTGTAAATGTTCATTAAAACTAATAAAATTTAATAATAATTTAACAAAAAAAAGAAGAAAATTGTTCATATGACACTGCCCATGTAGCAAAGGCTCTGGCAGCCTCTCAGGAGGTTCTACAGTAAGATCAATGGGAAACGTTTCTTCTTGCTAGGGGAAATTGTAGGTACAATAGAGAAACACATATAGATACAGTATTACAGGTTAGACTAGACTGCCTAGATTGGCAGTCAAACAAAAAAAAGAGAAACAATTGTAAACATCCTTTTCTTAGAAAATGGAATATTTAAAGAAGAAATTGTGAAAAATTAAATGGATGAACATAAATCAACATTCTAGGGATTAGAGAAATGTGATGACTGGCTTTGGTCACTTGAATCAGACAATCACATGATATGCCATTCTAGGAATTAAAAAACAGAAGAAGAATGGTGTTGTGTTTTTAGTTAAAAGACAATTTCAAGTTCTATCCTGAAGTACAGGATTGTGAGTGATAGAATATCATCCATACACATACAAGAAAACCTGTTAATATGAATATTATTCATATACTCCTACAGCTAAAGCTAAAGAGAAGGAAATAAAAGATTATTGTCAAATTTTACAGTTAAAAATGATGAAATATGCAACCAAGAAGCATTAATGATTGTTAGTGGTTGGAATTTAAAAGTTGGAAACAATGAAGAAAGAAGGTAGTTGGAAAATCTGGACTTGGTGACAGAAATGAGACCAGAGATAGAATGATCACATTTTGTATGTTCAATGATTTAATCAGTATAAATACATTTTTGAAAAAGCACAAGTGGCAATTTTGCATGTGGACCTCACCAGATAGACTTCAGAGAAATAAAATTGATTGTATGTGTGAAAGAAATAATTGGAGAAGCTCAATATTGGCAGTCAATAATATAGATTATCAATAACTCACATTCAAGTTCAAATTGAAGCTTAATAAAATTGGAACAAGTGTATGAGAATCAAGATATGATCTTGATTCCATTCCACCTGAATTTAAATATAGTCTTAAGAATAGTTTTGAAGCATTGAACATCAATGAACACCAGTTGAGGAAATCAAGGACTTCATCCATGAAGAGAGTAAAAGATGACTAAAACGTCAGGGGAGATGATAGAAATTCTATATGACCCAGCTACTCCACTGCTTGAAATATACCCCCAGAAAATGAGAACTGAGGCACAAATGGAGACTTGTACACCAATGCTTATAGTAGTGCTATTCACTACAGCAAGAACATGGAAACAGTCCAAATATCCAAACACAATAGAATGGATTGAGAAATTATGATACATTCACATGATGTAATACTACACAGTACACAGGAGTAATGATTTTATAAATTATTACCTAACGTGGGAGGGACTGGAGAGCATTATGCTAAGTCAACTAACTCAGTCTCATAAGGATAAATACTGTATAAGACCATTATTGTAGAACATGTATGAGGCTCAAGGTGGGGAGAAGGGGGTCAGAGAAGTAAAGGTGAGTGAGGGATGGTGTGCTTAATCATAGGATTGTACAATTTGATGGGTGGAGGGAGGTGTGGGTAAAGAAAATGGGGAAGATCTGGTGTGAAAAACAATGTATGCAAACTTTGTAAGTAAAACAGTGGATAATAAACATTTTATTTTAAAAAGTCAGAGGAGAAAGAAGAAACTAAAATGGATGTCAGTATTGACCCTGAAAATTGCACTGGAGCATCAAGAAGCCAAAACAAGGGGAAAAGAAGCTGTAGTAAAAAAACTAGACAGTAGATTTCAAAGGGCATCTATGGAAGAGGAAACAAACTACCAAAACTGAATGTGCAGAGACCTAGAATTAAAGGGATAAAAAGGGAAAAACCTCTCACAGCATTTCTCAATCTGAAGGAGCTAAAAACAAATTCAAGTCTCAAGTTGAGATATTTAGGGAAGCTATAGGAAAAATCTTGAATGATCCAGGTAACATCAAAACACACAAAGTCACTGCATCAAGAAGAATTTGGCTAAAACAGAACTATTTCAAAAAGTATCATATGATCAAAAGTCTGATGGTGAAGAAAGAAATTCAAGCTGCACTGAAGGCAATGGTCAAAAATAAGGCCCTAGGAATGGATGAGATGCCAATTGACCTGCTTCCCTGGAGGTGTTCACCAGTCTGTGCTAGGAAATTTTGAGGGCATTTGCTTTCCTAATTGACTGGAGGAGATTCATGTTTGTTCTCATTACCAAGAAAGGTGAATCTTTTTTGAAAATTAGAATGTGGAAATTATTGATCAATATCATTAATAACATATGCAAGCAAAATGTTGCTGAGAATCATTAAAAAAATGACTAGAACAATACATAGACTGAGAACTATCAGATGATCAAGCTAGATTGAAAAGAGGCTGTGACACCATAGACATAACTGCTGATGTTCAGAGGATCCTGGCTGAAAGCAAAGAATACCAGAAGAGTGTATATGTTGTGCTTTATTGACAATGCAAAAGCATTTGACTATGTGGATCATAACAAATTATGGCTTACATGGAGAAGAAGAATGAGAATTCCAGAACACTTGACTATGCTCATGTGAAACTTATACCTAGAAAAAGAGGTTGCTGTGCAAACAGAGCAAGGGAATACAGAATGGTTTAAAATTAGGACAAGTGTTTTTCAAGGTTGTAGCCTTTCTCTATACTAATTTCTTCTGTATGCTGTGCAAATTATTTAAGAAATGGAACTCTATGAATAAAATGCCACATAAGAATTGGAGGAAGACTCATTAATAACCTTCATTATCCAAATAACCCAATTTTGCTTGTTGGAAGTTAGGAGAACTTGAAGCACTTGCTGCAGAAAGTGAAAGACTGCAGCCTTCAATATGGATTGCATTTCAACACTGAGAAAACAAAAATTTTCATTACTGGACCAATAAGACAACATCATGTTGGACAGAGACGGATCGAAACTATCAGTGACTTCACCTTATTTGGATCCACAATACAGTTGATAGTAAGGAGATCAGAAGATGTATTACTCTGGGAAAGGTCTCTGTAGTCAGAGACCTATCCAAATTATTGAGGACTACTGATATTGTTTGGAAACAAGAGTGGCATCCACTTCCTAAACAACATGCCTCTGGAAACTCTATGAACTTTGAGAAATGTCAATAATTATAGAAAGGCTTCGGGTCGTTTGCTCATAGGGTCGCTATGAGACATGCTCAACTCGACAGCAATCAACAACAACAACAATGATATTGTGGACTTTGTGATTAATAGTCAGTTAGGGCTGGGAAACTCTTAATTAAAACAGTTGCGATCTGGAAGACAGAACTTTTAAAATTTGGTTTATAATTGGCTGAATGCTGGGGATCTTTTGTTTAAAGTATTTAGGACCCAGTTACTTGCATCAGGAAGCAGTCCTCAGAAAAGAGCAGTGAAACACTGCATGGTTCAGAATCAGAAAAGAGTGTGTCAGGGATGCATCCTCTCCCTCATATCTTTTCAATCTATATCTGGAACAAATAATTCTGGAGGCTGAGCTTTATAAGGAGAAATGTGGCATTATGATTGGAAGAAGACTCATCAACAACCTACAAAGTGCAGATGACAACCTTGTTTGCTGAAAGGGAAGAGGACCTCAAGCATTTGCTGCAAAAAGTCAAGGACCGTAGTCTTCAGTATGGATAGAAGCTCAACATCAAGAAGACAAAGATTCTCACCAATGGCCAATTGTCAGCACCATGATGGGTGGAGAAAAGACTGAGGTTGTTAACAGTTACAACCTCCTCAGCTCTACAATCAACGCTCTTGGCACCAACAATCAGGAAATCAAAAGATGAATTGTATTAGGTAAATCTCCTGTTAGGAAACTCTCCTGAGTATGGAGAAGCAACAGTGACAGTCTAGAGACTAAGGTGTGCTTGATCCAGGCCATGGTCTTCATAATTACTTGCTATGCATCAGAGAGCTGCACAATGACAAAGGATGACAGAAGAAGAATCAATGCCTTAGAGTTGTATGCTAGAGAAATTGTTGAATGTACTGTGGACTGCCAGGAGAATAAACAGGTCAGTCCTGAAGAGAGTGAAAAAAAGCTGTTACCTGGAGACAAGGATTTTGAAGCTCTATTTCACATACTTTGGTCATGTGGCCAAGAGTGACAAGTCCTTGGAGAAGAACATCATGCTTGGAAGGGTTGAGGGACAGGGCAGGAGAGGAAGACCCCAGATGAGATGTATTGACTCCGTGAAGAAATGAGATTAGGTCTGTTGGAGATGATGAGATTGTCTCAGGGATAGGACAAGGTTCAGAGATGTTGTACATAGGGTTGCTGTGAGTCACAGATGACTTGATGACACCTAACAACAATAACACATTCATGAGAGAGATACTTGGTCTATAATTTTATTTTTTGTTGTCTTTGCCTGGTTTGGTATTAAGATAGTGCTTGCTTTACTCTAGGAGTGTTCCTCCTTTTTCTATTTTTAAAAAGAAATAGAACTGGTGATAATTCTTTGAATGATTGGTAAAAGTCACTCATTAATTCATCTGTTACAGAGTCTTTTTATGACATCAATTTATTCTTTTGTGATGAGTAAGTTCAAATGTTACACTTCTGATTGTGTAAGTTCGAGTTGGGTTTGAATTTCTAGGAAATTGTCCCTTTCTTTGAGGCTTTCAATATTGTTGTTGTTGTTGTGTACTATCAAGTTAGAACCAATCCATAGCTGACCCTCCAGTGGGTTTTCAGAGACAGTTAATTGTGCAAGAGGAGATTGCACATCTTTCTCCCATGGAGGAACTGGTGGCCTTGAACCACATGCTTTTGGGATGACAGTGCAACGTCTTGCCACAAGACCACCAGAGCTCCCTAGCCTTCTATGTTGTTGTTGTTGATTGCCTTCTAGTCAATCACTACTTGAATCAACCCTATGAACAAAAGGCCTGAAGCCTTTCTGTAACTATTGACATTTATCAAAGATCGTAGAGTTTCCAGAGGCATGTTGTTGGAAAGTAAATGCCACTCCTGCTTCTAAAGCCTTCTATAATATTCCATTATCAGTTTAATTTGATCTGGTTCTGTGTGATGTCACCTCTTTTATTTCTTACTTGTGTCTTCTTTCTTTTCTTTTCTTGAGTTTACCAATGGTTTGTCTATTTCATTGTCCCTTCAAAAGAGCCAGTTTCTGATCTTGTTGATGGTTTGAATAGTTTTTCTGTTTCTATCCCATTGATTTAAGCCCATGCCCTTATAATTTCCTTTTCTCTGGAGACTTCAGGATTACCTTGCTGCTCATTTTCTTGTTGGCGGTGTCAAGTAGTTTATTTTGTTCTTTTCTTAATGTGTTTACCTATTGCTGTGAGGCAGCTTTGAGGACTATCTTAGCAGTATCCCAGGGGTATTAAAATGTTGTAGTCTCATGTTTATTCATGTCAAGAAATTTTTATGAACACTTGTGTACAAATCTCACTTTGTATCTCAGTTCTCATATTTTCAGTGTATATTCCAGGTAGTGGAATAGCTGGGTCATATGAAATGTCTATGTTTATCTTTTTTGAGGAAGTGTCAAACTACCTTCCAGAATGGTTGCATCATTTTATAATCCCAACATTATATAAAAGTTCCTTTCTTGCCACACCCTCTTGAACATCTATTACTTGCTGACTTGTTAAACTTTGCCACTGTTATTGGAGTGACATGGTACCTTATTGTGGTTTTGATTTGCATCTTTCTTATTGCCAATGATTTGGTGCATTTCTTCATGTGTCTGTTTGCCATCGCAAGAACATGGCAACAGTCCAAATAACCAACCACAAATGAATGGTTTGAGAAATTATGGTACATTCACACAATGGAATACTATACAACATGCAGGAGTAATAACTTTGTAAATTATTACGTAGTTTGGGAGAGACTGGAGAGCATTATGCTGAGTGAACTAACTCAGTCCCACAAGGATAAATATTGTATAAAACTGTTATTGTAGAATGAGTATAAGGATCCAGGATAGGTGGGAAAGGCTGGAAGCAGAGGGATGTGGATGTACAGGGGGAAGGGGGATTTATCATTAGGTTGTCCAATTTGATGGGGGGGGTGAGGGAAACTTTTTTTAAAAATTTGTATTCAAATTTTATTTTTTAAAAAGAAACTTTTCTATTTTACTTTTTATTTCGTCTCTAACCTAATATTGCTTAAGCGGAGTGCTATTTAGCAACCTGAGTGGGTTGTTGGTTTTGGGGTTTTTTTTTAACCTTATTCTCTTGTTGTTCATTTCTAATTTTATGTCATTGTTTTCTAAGGAGATACTTTGTATTATTTCAATGTTTCATTGTTTGTTTTCTTGGTGTTTTTTTTTTTTTTTATTTGTTGAGGCTTGTTTTCTGTCTTCATATATGAACAATTCTGGAGAAGGTAACATGTGCATTAGTAAAAAAAGTAAATTGAGTTTTAGTTGGGTGAAGTACCCTGACTAGATCTACAAGGTCAAGTTGGCTAATCATATAGTTTAGTTCTTCTGCATCTTTGTTGAGTTTCTTTAGAGTTGATCTATCCTTTGGAAATAGTGATGTGTTGAAGTCTTCTCCTACTATTGTGATGTCTGTTTTTTTTTTTTTTCAAATATATGTAAACCATTGTTTTATGCATTTTGCAAGGCTATGATTTGATGTGTATATGTTAACTAAGGTCTGTCTTCTTGATTTACTGTGCCTTTAATAAATATATGTATTTAATCAATACCTTCCTTAACTCTTATGGTGCTTTCACCCTGAACTCTATTTAATCAGAGATTAGTAGTGTTATTTCTTCTTTCTTATGAATACCATTTTCTTGGTATAATTTTCCCATTCTAAGATTTTCAATCTTCCTCCTAATTTCTTAGATGTGTCCCTTGTAAAGAACATATTCATTAGCTTTGTGTTTTAATCTATCCTGCTACTCTTTTTTTCTTAATTGATAGATATAATCTGTTCACAGTAAGTCTGATTCTTGAAAAAACAGGTTTTATCATTGCTGTATTGTTCTGTTCCTTCTTCTGTTGTTGCTGGGTGCTTTGGTCCATCTACTTTTTCTTTTCCTTTATACCTGAGTGAAGTAATTCCCTTTATATTTCTTATAGAGTTAGTTGGTCTTGTTTATACAAATTCCTTTAGTTCCTGCTTTTCTGCAAATGATCTATTTTCTCCTTCATATGTGATGGACAGTATTGCTGAGTACAGGATCCTTGACTAGTAATTTCTTCGTTTAGATTTCTGTATTTGTCATTCCACTGTCTTCTTTCTCACATGGTTTCTCCTGAGAAGTGAGAATTTCATCTGTTTGCCTTTGTATGTTACTCTTGTTCTCACATTGCTTTTTTTTAAATGTTTCCCCCATTATTGCACATTTTCTTGCTTTAATTTTCTGCAGATGGTTTTCCAATTTTAGCAACACCAATTGTTAAAGACACTGTCATTTCAACACTTGACTGATTTCATCTCCTTGTTGTCAGAGGCCTGGCTAACTTGCAAGGCAAGACTAGCACTACATTTGTAAAATCAGCAAAACTGCTTCCATCTTGGCTATAACCGTCTCAAATACAAACCTAAATGAGATAATGTGATTACCCCTGCAGGTGTGTTTCAAAAACCTAAATGAGATAATGTCATTAGCCCTGCAGGTGTGTTTTTCGAAAACCTATATAAGCCTTTTTAGAGATAATAAGAAGAGGGATTCATGATCAACGAAGAGACTCTCTGCATCTTCATTTAATCCTTGTCCCTTCTCTCGGCAGAACTGTTTCGATATATCAGGGCAGGACCTCTATAATTGGCACCCAAACAGGGACCTGAGAATGAAGGAAAAGGCAAGAAGAATGAAGGTAGGAACTTACTGAAATTGCCTTTGGTGAAGGTAAGATCGGAGAAGAAGAAGCAGAGATGGAAAAAGTGTTATAACTCACAATTGAGGCCTCAAAATATTTATGTTAATTGTTTTGTCTAGTCTTCTGTCTAAACTCATTGTTACTGTCTCCATGTTCTTTGTTTTTTTGTCTTATGTTTAATGTAACAATACTTGAGCACTCATACAATTTAAAAGTTTCAGTGAAGAGTAAGAATTCATAGAAATAAATTTAAGTTAATATCTATTTAAATCCTAAATATCATAGGTGAGGAACCCCAGGAGCAGATGTTTCAAACGTCTCAAGGCACCAAAAAAAGACCTTTTGTCTCAAGAGGTCTTTGGGAGATCAGCTCTTGGCATCCTCCATCACCTTCACAAATCTATGCATTTTAGTTGGTATCTACATACGTAAGTAAAAAAAATTCTATCTGCTTTAGCCAGTCTTGAAAAATATGCATGCCTGTAGCTGGCACTCCAAGTCTGAGTCAGTTGTGCCTTGTGCTTATTGCTGTACTTTAAATGAAAACCTGTAGAAGTAAAACTAGAAACTCTCCACTCTTTTGTTCTTTATAGCCCCTTCATTAATGCTTACCTGTATTGAATCTGGTTGTATACGTAAAAGCTGCATAGCTTGATAATCACTTGAATCTGGTTGTATAAGTAAAAGGTTGATAATCACTTTCCTTCTTATAGACTCTTTTCAAAGTCCAAGTAATTATATTTCTCATTTACAATTTATTTTAAATTTTTTAATTTTGAATGACAATAAAACGTCTGCCATATACAGACAATGGGGAAGCATGCAAATGAAAGTATGCTGAAATTAAATGGAAGGATACATTAAAAAACGATGAAAAAAGACCCGACCCTATGTTAATATGGGGTGGAGTTTATGTTTGTGTTTTCCACAGAACCCTAAAAGTGCCTTCCTGAAAAGCTAGTATGCTTTGCAGAAGATGTCTCACCTGACAGAAATAAGAATGGTTATGTTGCTGACTCTGACGACGAGGATTCAAGCTGAGTTTCAAAGGACATACGTTCCAGATCCTCTTCTCCTGCACCTGGCCCCTCATACATGTTTATGTTAACATTACTTGTGTTTTAAGATATCCCTCTAATAGTCATATAAAATGGGAAGAAAGATCATTCAGTTATTCTGGGTATACTTTAAGACATCCTACCTGTCTTACCAAAAGTAAACCAAAAAATGGGTGTTTATTTGTTAATAAGATGCAAAGAGTATATTTAAAATTAGACAGTGGAAACCCATCGTGGATTGTACAATAGAAATATTTGGCTTTCTACCAACGAGCTTCCAGATATGGCGCAAGTAGAATAAATACCATCTTTCCCTCATGTTTTGAGAAAGGTTGTGCTGGCATCTGGCAACCACTTTGGAGAAAATGTCATCATAACAGCGCTATGACCAATCTCTTATCTAACATTAATACCGGTAATATAATTTTTAAAGGACCAACGGTTGGAATGCTACCTCGCTTGGACTACCCTATGTTATTAGACTGGTCACCACTTCATACATCTGGTCATGGACTTTCTATGAAAGGATTTGTGGGAGGAATGTGGACTATAAATATGAAGAACTTTCAAAGTGAATTGTGGAAATTAGTTGCAAGCATGGAATCGATAAATATTTCTTGTATCCCAAAGGATAAATATAAGGGAGATAATGTCACAAATGCCAAAGTTATGTCTTCTGTATCTGAACCATATGTCTTATTAATTGGTAATAAGTGATAACTACTGATTATCCAAAATATAATGTAAGTTGTTCTCGTTGTAAAATCTCTAAATATATCAGCTCTATTACCAAAAATGATTCAGTTGTTATTCTAAAGAATCCTCCCTTGTATTGGTTATATATTAGCCAAGCGTTATAAAGAACTGCTGTGTAAAAAGCACAGAATTCAACTTAAGGCCCTCCCCAGACAAATACAGGATGCATAGCCAATGATGGGTAAGGAAAGAGACTTGCTCATGACCCTAAGACAGAGAGTAGCATAAATTGCTATCATCCCCATGATGGGCAACTTGAGTTTGAGTTCTCTTATCCACCTAAGACAGGCAGCATGCAATTTTTTATTATTTTAGAAGGGAGGAACTGTCAGAGGCCTGGCTAACTTGCAAGGCAAAACTAGCACTACATTTGTAAAACCAGCAAAACTGATTCCATCTTGGCTATAATCATCTCGAACGTAAACCTAAATAAGATAATGTGATTACTCCTGCAGGTGTGTTTCAGAAACCTAAATGAGATACTGTCATTACCCCTGCAGGTGTGTTTTTCGAAAACCTATATAAGCCTTTTTAGAGATAATAAGAAGAGGGATTCATGATCAACAAAGAGGCTTTCTGCATCTTCATTTAATCCTTGTCCCTTCTCTTGGCAGAACTGTTTCGATATATCGGGGCAGGACCTCTATACCTTGTCAAAGATCAATTGACCATACGTAGATGAGCTGATTTCTGGTTCTCAATTCTATTCCATGGATTTATGTGTCTGTCACTGTACCAGTACCATGCTGTCTTGACCACCACGGTTGTGAAGTAGGATCTAAGATGAGGGAACGTGATGCCTCCTACCCTGTTTCTCTTTGTCAATAATGTTTTGCTTATTTGGGGCTCCTTTCCATTCCAGATAAAATTGAAAATTGTTATTGAAGAATGGAATTGGCTCCTGTACTGGAATTTCATTGAACTTGTAGATGGCCTTTGGTAGAATTGTAGTTTTAACAATATTGACACTTTCTATCCATGAGAATAGTATATTCTTCAAGCATTTTCCCAGGTCTCTTTTTATTTCTTGCTGGTAATGTTTTGTAATCTTCTTTGTATAGGTCTTTTGTATCATTAGATTTAGTATTCTACCATTATCTTTAATTTGGAAAATTTTACTATAACATATCTTGATTTTTTCCCCCTCCTTTGGTATCAGTCTGTTTGGAGTTTATTGAGCTTCTTGAATGCGAATTTCCTTGTTTCTCATGATACCTGGGACGTTTTCTTTTAGTACATCTTCCACATTTCTCACGTCGTCTCAGGGTCTTTCCACACTTTCCTATTCTAGAATGAAGATCACACGTATGTTGTTCCATTTGATATTATCCCACATGATTCTGATGTTTTCTTCGTTTCCCTTACATCGTTTCTGTGTTTTCTTTTCATCTAATTAGTTGCCATTGAAGTTCTTGCTTTCTAATTTGCTCATTCTTTGTTTCATCTCTTATTTTCTGTTTCTTTGTTTTTCCAGCATGTTAAAAATTTCTGAAATATAGGTCTTAATATCCTGGATTGCATTTTTTTACATATCTGTTATTTCTAGTACTGTGTTGGTTGTATCCTTTCTGTCTTGTGATGATTTTTAAAATTATTAAACTTTTTAATTTAATTTATTGTTTCAACTCTTTCTTCCATTATTTGTAACTTATTCAGTATAAGTTCATGTAATCCCATGCCAAAATATTAATTCTGCCTCCCTGTCCTTGGAATATTTATTGGTTCTATGATCTGGTATGCTCTTTTAGGATAAGGTTATATATATATATTTTTTTTTTCATAATGTTTGCATCTTCCTGATCTTTTCTCGGCATTATGTGAAATTCTTTTTGCTATATGTGAGGCAGGTTGTATTTTTTTCTGTGTTAATGGTTGTTAATTCCTTGTGTTGATTGTTATTGTTGGACTATCAGACTTAGTTGTTATCCTGTATTCAGTTTTCTAGTGGCAATCTTCTCTGCTGGTCATTTATGGGAAGTTCTGTTCCCTGTTTACTCTGGCAAGCTTTTGATACATTTGTCCTTCGAGAGGCAGGGAGCCCAGCCATGGTGGGCCTGCTTTTCTGTCCTGTCTTGTAGTTTGATGGGAGAGGAAAGTTTCCCCAGGGATAGGCAAACTTCCAGGAATTTTGTATCAGTATATTTTGCTCCCCCAAGTCTCAGTAGGTGCTATCAGTTGCTGACTCACCTGTCTGTTTCCTCTCCTCTGGCTGATTAGGAGGAAGTTGTTCCTACCTGAGCAGATAAATCACCTAGAGTGTTTTTATTCAATAGAAATATCATTGCTTCCTCTCATGAGAGCAAAACTTTTTAAAAATAATTCTGCTTTGCATCAAAATATGCTTCTAAGTTTCTTCAAGAGAACTTGTGGACCTACTTTGACAGCTTTAAAATCAATTACAAATCTTGGTAACAGTTTAATGACAGATTGGACAATGAGCCTCCTACTTGAATCATGTATTTAATTGTTGTTTCAGGAGAGGCCTGAAAGGAAAAGAGGTTATGTCAATTGTATTTCAACAGAGTGACTAAGTTGTGAACATTTCCAAAAAATATTTTTCCTTCAGAGTTCTATTTTACTAGCTTTGGAGACAATGACTAGGCATCCTTTTGTTGCTCTGCTTTCTAATTACAAGTTCTGAGCAAGTCTCCTTCAGAGAGGGAAGAAGAAGGGTCTCTCTTTTATTCTAAATTTCACTCCTATCTTTCTTCCAAACAACCTTCCAGAAACGTTATCAAGCTATTAAAGTGAGCTGATGAAAGGAAAAAGTAGATTGTCTGTTACAACAGGCTTCCCAAGAAGCCCACATCCAGTTCTCTGACACTATCTTTCAAAGGCTTCCAACTTTTTCAGACACATAATTAATCAAACACCTATTTACTCCATGACCTCCTGGAGTGCCAGTCAAGTGCTGGTGGGTTGTTAGATACACAGTTTTATCAACACTTTCCTAACGTGGAGAACAATAACCAGAATACAGGCAAAAGCAAACAGAGAGGGGAAAGGTAAAGTGAAGTGTTTCCATATTGTCCTAGGGTAGAGATGAGTCATGAAATTTATTTTTCAGTCTAAAATCATTATGAAAAAAGCTTCCATTTGTTGTATGGGCTTTCCCTAGAAATGGCTTCACCAGTTCTGCATCATTGGGCAGTGGAGAGATCCCTCTCCTAGACAGCTCAGTGGTTCCCTACACAGAATTATTTGACTAAGATTGCAGCTCAGTGTGGCTGAGCCAGAGCAGCCAGAGCTGGTCTCATTCTGATAGCCCCAAGAGAGATTTTGAGGGCAGTTAAGTTTCATCATCACCAAGGCGTTTACAACAGAGTAGAATTCCTGATTACAGAAGAATGTGATAAGGTTTGTTTTACATGGTTATCAAAACTTGAACATATAAGAGGCTGCTTGCTGACTGTTACCCACAGGCAGAGTGCAGGGTGATTTTACTGATCGCTAATTAGCAAGTAGTTTTGAGAACTCTCTATTTGGAGCAGGGCATGAGAAGCTGTAAGGAATCTTGAAATAAGGTTGACAAACTGACAATCCACAGCCAAATCAGTCCTATGAATATGGTTTGTTTGGCCTGGAGCTTTTACAAAATACTTAATTACAAGATGAAAAAAATAAATCAGTATCATACATGCACACTTATTACTGTCAAGTTGGAAATGACTCATAGCTGACCCTCCAGTGGCTTTGCAGAGGCTATAAATTGCATAGAAGGTAGATGACCCATCTTTCTCCCATGGAGCTGGCTGGTGGATTTGAACTAATAGAGCTCAGAAAATACAGGGGTTTTAGGTAATTCATTTTCTCTTTAGATGGACTTGCTTACTATAGCATCATGGTTCCCATAACTTCATAAATTTGTTGTTGTTAGGTCCCGTGGAGTCAAATACAATTTCATGGCAACCCTACGAACAACAGATCTGAACTCTGTCCTATCTTGTGCCATCCTCATAATCTATTCCAAGGAATAGACACTCCTAGAAACATGCTCAGAATATATGAGATGAATCATTATCATGTTTGTCTCCAAGGAACAACCTGGTTGAACTTTCTCCAAGATATATGTTTGTTCTTTTGACAGTCTATGGGATATTAAGTACTCTTCTCTAACATCACAGCTCAAAGGCATCAATTCTTCTGTCATCTTTATTCATTGTCTAGTCCTCAGACGCATAGCGAATAAAAAGACTAGGGCCTGAATCAAGGCACACCTTGGTCTTCAAATTGACATGATTACTTTTCAATAATTTAGAGATACCCCTGAATTCCTGACTGCCAACATACCCAGTGCAATACATCTCCTATCTCCTGCCTCTAGTACCGAGGGTACTCTAGATTGTGTCTCAAAGTAAGATGAAGTTCTTTATAGTTGAAACATTTTCTCCATTGATCATGACGGTACCTGTTGGTCCATTATGGACAAAGAGAATTTCTATTTTCTTAACATTCAAATGCAATCCATATTAAAGTCTGTATTCTTTGATCTTCTACAGCAAGCACTGAAGATCCTACTTTTTTTCACTAAACAAGGTTGTGTTATGGACATAATGTACGTTATTGATGAATCTTCCTTCACACCTGATGCCACATTCTTAAGAGTCTCTCAAATACCTTGCTCAGCATACAGATTATTCAAGTATGGAGAATGTATGTAACTCTGACACAAGACTTTCCCTTTTTATTTTTCATTTTATTTTTTTAAAAAAATGTGTTATATTAGTTTGCATACAAAATTCATATACAATGTGTTCCACACTTTCCTTCATTCACATTGTCTCATACAATCATCCCCATACGTTGTCTTTCATAAAATTAATCACCAATTGAACTATACCTGCCATTACCACATCTTTTCAGGTCTCCTCTGGATTTTAACCATTTACATAACACCTCCCATCAAATTGTGTGACCTGTGATTTCTCTCCTCCTTACCCTCACTGCTCTGGTCCCATCTTTTCCTCCCTTGAGCCTCCATACACGTTTGACTAGTTATTCTTCTGTTTTATTTGTCTGTATGAGAATAGGTTAGTTCACTCAGCATAATGCCCTTCAGTCTTTCTTAGGTAAAGTAAATTTTTTCAAAATTATTGCTCCTGATTCCTGTGTAATATTCCATCATGTGAATATACCACAATTTTTTTTAATGTACCACAATTTCTTACTTTTTTTTCTTTTTTTTATTGGGAAAAACATATTGAGGGTATAAGGAGGTGAGGGTTGGGGGCAGAAAGGTGAGGATGGGCCAGGATGCAGTTGTAGAGCTACACAGTTTGGTCAGTGGGGGGAGCAGGTGAAGGAAATGATGAGGGTCCAGAGGGGACCAGATACTACAGAGGAATGACAAGCATTTTCCAATGGTAATTAAACCAACTGTGTTATTGATTTGGGAATTGGATGCCGACTCTCTGGCTTCTTCATGCTGAACAGGGGCATAGATATAAAGGGGGGAAGGGAGGACGCTTTATAACCTTACTGGTGGTCTTGGGTTAAAGCTGCCTGCCTTTTTGCTCTGTTAGAAGATATTTTGCTGTCATTTGCTCCCCTCTGGACTGCAAAGTGTTTTCCCAGGTGGGTCCAGTGGGGATGGCTGGTTGAACCCAGAGGCTCCATCCTCCTTTGCTTCCTTAGTTGTCAGGTGTATTTCCTTTTTGTCACTGGCACTGGGTTCAGGGTCAATTCTGGAGTAAAACTCAGAGATAAGGTTACCTATAGGAAAGGGAGCAAACCTAGAGAGAACAAACTTGTGAGTTACAAATAGAAGGGCTTTGAGGGTGTTGCTTTCAGGTTTACTGGGGGGGAGGGTGGCAGAAGGTGGCCTGGGTAACATTCTCTGGATACCCAAGGCATTCTTTTTTTTTGTTCTCCTTCCCCACCCAGGGGTCAATCTGGGGACAATGGCACAATCTAGGGACTGAGGAGCTCATCCTGGGGGCCGCGACAGCTCACCCCAAGCTGAGGGCCGAGGGAAGCCCACCCCAGGTAGAGGGCCGCGATGGCTCACCCCGAGCCAGGGGTTGAGGGCAGCGTGCCCCGGGCAGAGGGTGGAGGGAAGCCTGCCCCGGGCAGAGGGCTGCAACGGCTCACACCCCGGACAGAGGGCCGAGGGCAGCCTGCCCCGGGCAGAGGGTGGAGGGAAGCCTGCCCCGGGCAGAGGGCTGAGGGATGCCCATCCTGGGCAGAGGGCTGCAACGGCTCACACCCCGGACAGAGGGCCGAGGGCAGCCTGCCCCGGGCAGAGGGCCGAGGGAAGCCCACCCCGGGCAGAGGGCCGTGACTGCTCACCCCAAGCCGGGGGCCGAGGGCAGCCCGCCCCGGGCAGAGGGCCGCGAAGGTTCGCCCCGAGCCAGGGGCCGAGGGCAGCCCATCCCGAGCAGGGCAACACCTCCCAGGAGCTGGCTGGTATATTCCCTCTCCAACTGCCCCTATCCCAGTCTGGTCCCCTCGCCTGACTGAGGACTCT
>NW_006399861.1:6780027-6783151 GCF_000299155.1 Elephantulus edwardii
TCTTCTTTGGCCTGTCCAATGCATAGGTAATCTTCTTTTTTGGCCTGTCCAATGCATAGGTAATCGTCTTCCTTGGCCTGCCCAATGCATAGGTAATCATCTTCTTTGGCCTGGCCAATGCATAGGTAATTGTCTTCTTTGGCCTGTCCAATGCATAGGTAATCTTCTTCTTTGGCCTGTCCAATGCATAGGTAATCGTATTCTTTGGCCTGTCCAAGGAGACCCAAACCTGCAGATGGCGGTCATGCATTCCGTCCCCCACCTCCTACGCAGGTGGCCAGCAGGGCACGCCCCCCCCCAGCACAGGAGTCCTGCGGGAGGTGCGCAGCCCCCCCAGCACGGGCAGTCATTGGGGGTGTGCCCCCCCAGCCTGCCACACGGGTGCTTGACTAGTGTGCAGCCGGCCCCTCTTGTGCGTTCGGCTGGCGGTCGCCCGCTTCCCCCACTGCTGCCATCCTGGCTCCAAGAATTCCCTCCAGACCAACTTGCAGCAGTGTGGTGGCTTCACTGTACCAGTCTTGAGGAGGGCCGGTGCCCAGCATCCATCCTGAGTGAGGGAATCCATTCATTCCGGCTGTGGAAGCCTCATGGTGCTGCAGCAGCTGTGTGGCGTGGCGAGGGCTCTGCAGAGGGGGTTGGGAGCCACAAAACTCACCCATTTCTCCTTGGGAATCCTTGAATCCCTGCTGTTGAGCCTTGATCTTCACTGAGGGCCAGTCATCAACTGTTTAAGTGTTCAATTATCAATAAGCCGAAGTCTGTGGAAGGCCATGATGGCCCTGCTTTAAGTGGTTCACTGCTCCCACAGCTCACCATGCTGTCTCTGTCTCCACCGTCATCTTAGATCTCTCTACCACAATTTCTTAAGCAATTCTTTTTGCTTGGACATTTGGTCTGTTGCCATGTTCTTGAGATTGTGGATAATGCTGCTATGAGTATTGGTGTATATATCCTCATTGTGTCTCAGTTCTAATTTCCTTGGGGTATATTGGCCGTGTGGAATTTCTATATTCAGCTTTTAAAAGAAATGCCAAATTGCCACCCAGAGTGGTTGTACCATTTTACAATTCCACCAACAGTGATGAGAGTTCTAATTTCTCCATATCCTTTCCAACATTTATTGTTTCCTGTTCTGTTAAACTTTGGAACTACCATTATGGTATAATAGTATCTCATTGTGGTTTTGATTTGCATCTATCCTACTGAGAATGATTCTGAGCATTACTTCATGTCTATTGGGCATCAGAATTCTTCCTTTGTGAAAAATCTCTCTATGTCTTTGTCCATGTTCTGATTGGATCATCAGTCTTTTTCTTGTGAAGGTCCTGTTTTATTCTGTAACTTTTGATATGAGACCCTTGTTTGAAATGGTATTTCCAAATGTTTTGCCCAAGTCAGTAGGTTTTCTTTTCAACCTATTGGGAAAAGTTTTGATGCACATAGATATTTACTGTTTAGAAGGTCCCATTTGCGAATGTTATCATCTCCTGGTTGTGCATTTCTGTCTCTTTATACCATGTTGTTGTTGTTGTTATGTGCCGTCGAGTCGCCTGAGACTCATAGTGACCCTATGTACAACAGCCCTAAACTCCGCTCTGTCCTGTGCCAATCGCACTGTCTCTGACACTCCCATCCCAATTATCCCAGTCACTGAATCAATCCACCTCATAGAGGGCCTTCCTCTCCTGCGCCGTCCCTCCACCCTCCCAAGCATGATGTCCCTCTCTAAGGACCCGTCTCTCCTCAAAACATGTCCAAAGTATGTTAGACGGAGCCTCAGAATCCTTGCCTCCAAGGAGCCACCCGGTTTAACCCTCTCCAGGACAAATCTGTTTGTTTTCCTAGCAGTCCATGGTATTCTCAATACTCTTCTCCAGCACCACAGCTCAAAGGCATCAATTCTCCTTCTATCCTCCTTGGTCATTGTCCATAGGCTAGGCTTTTTAAGCTTCGTCTCATTTTGTCTTTTATGATCTTTATCGTTTTGAGCTTCCATCCTAGGTCTTTGATCCACCTTTAGTTGAGAGTTGATTTTTGCATATGGTGTGATATATTGATCCTATTTCCACTTTCTGCAGACAGAAGTCCAGTTTTGCCAGCACCGTTTGCTGAAGAGTTTGTTGATTGCCCATTTGATAGATTTGTTTCCTTGTTGAATATCAGTTGACCACAGATAGATGGGTCCATTTCTGGGTTCTCAACTCTGTCAGTTTTGGTCTATATGCCTGTCAATGTACCAGGGCCATGTTATTCTGGTTATTACAGTTGTATAGTAGTTTTTGAGATCAGAGAAGGCTATGTCTCCTATTTATTTTTGTTTTTCAGAAGTGTTTTGCTTATTCGGGGTCTCATTTCTTTCCAAGTAGATTTGACAACTGTCTTTTAGATCTCCTTGCAAAATTAATTTGCTATCTGTATTGGGATTGCATTAAGCATGTAGATTGCTTTTGGGGGGATTGTTATTTTCACTATATTGTGTCTTACAAGCCATGAAGACAAAACATTTTTCCACGTGTTTAGGATTTTTTTTTAATTGCTTCTCACAAGCTTGCTTTGTAGTTTGTAAAGACATTTTGTGACTTTGGTTAGGTTTATTCCTAAGTACCTCAATTGGTGGTTGGCTATTATAAATAGTATTGCTTTCTGGGTTTTCTTCTCAGTATTTTCTTTATTACTGTAGAAGAATTTCACTAAGTTTTATATATTGATTTTGTACCCTGCCACTTTACTAAATTTTTCCAATAGCTCTTAACAATTTTTACCGAGTTCCGACAAACGTTTGTCTTGACCTATCCTTTCATGAGAGTGCTGTGTTAAAGTCTCCTACCAACTGTTATTTTATGTATTTTGCAGGTCTATGTGCTCATCTAGTTGTGCCAAGAAATAAGGAGGACAACCAGTTGGCCAACTGACTGGAAAAGATCTATATCTGTTCTCATTCCAAAGAAAAGTGACCAAAGAGAGTGCAGAAATTATTGAACAAAATCATTAATATCATATTCAAGCAAGATTCTGCAGAAAACTACCTCAAATAGACTGGAACAGCACATCAATAGAAAGCTACCAGAAGTGTAGGCTGGGTTTAGAAGAGGCTAGGGATATTATACTAACATATTATATTATA
>NW_006399861.1:6783326-6784634 GCF_000299155.1 Elephantulus edwardii
AATGTTAGATGGATCTTCACTGAAAGCAGAGAGTACCAAAGAAATGTCTATCTGTGTTTCATTGACTATGCAAAGGCATTTGACTGTGCATCACAACAAACTCTGGTTAACTCTGAGAATAATGGGAGTCAGAGAACACTTGATAGTGCTTATGCAAAACCTATACTTGGACAAGGATACAGTCATAAAAAAAAAATCAAGGAAACCCTCCCTATATGGTACAAAATTTGAAAGGGTGTATGCCAGGGATGTGTCCTATCTTCATACCTTTTCAATCTATATGCAGAATAGATTTTCTGGGAAACTGATCTCTATGAGGAGAAATATGCCATCAGTATTGGAGGAACACTCATCAGTAACGTGTTACGCAGATGACACAACTCTGCTTGCTGAAACTGAAGAAGACATGAAGCTCTTGCTGCAGAAGATCAAGGACTGCAGCCTCAAATACAGATTGAAGTTCAACATCAAAAAGCCCAAAGATTCTTACCACTGGGTGATACCAGGCTTCTCCTTGGAGGCAAGGATTCTGAAGATTCGTCTGACATACTTTGGACACGTTGCAAGGAGGGACCGGTCCTTAGAGAGAGAAGACATGCTTGGGAAGGTGGAGGGAGAGTGAAATACAGGAAGACCCTCAATTAGATGGATTGATTCAGTGACTGGGGTATTGGGGTTAGGTGTGTCAGAGACAATAAGATTGGCACAGGACAAGGCAGGGTTTAGGGCTATTGTACATAGGATCGTTATGAGTGGCAGGCAACTCGATGGCACAGAACAACAACAACATCATTTCTCTGCCTTTAATTATTATATAGTGCCCTTCCTTATCTTTTAGGGTGTTTTTCATACTTCCTGAAGTCAATTTTATTAGAAATTAGTATTATCACTCCTGATTATTTTGTGGATACCATTTGCTTGATATATTTTTTTTTTTCGAGCCTTTGGTTTTTGTTTTTTTTTTATAAAATTTTGAATTTGTACTGGTTTACTCATGGAGTTTATATACATTGTTTTTCACCATGTATCTTTCCCATTTAATTTATCCACTCCTTCCTATACCCATCAAATTGTAGGACCCTATGATTACCTCCCTGTCCATCCTCACCTCTCCACTCCCCTCCTCCCCTCTTTGAATTGTCATACACATTTCAGTACTTAACTATTTCTACAATAATAGTTATATACAGTATTTGTCCCTATGAGACTGAATTAATTCACATAGCATACATTCTCCAGTCCCTCCTAAGTTAGGTTGTGATTTTCAAAATCATTGTTACCACGTGGTACTAGGGATATTGTAGTTGA
>NW_006399861.1:6785449-6798063 GCF_000299155.1 Elephantulus edwardii
AAACAAACAGATTCATCCTGGAGAGGGTTAAACCAGGCTACTCCTTGGAGGCAAGGATTCTGGGGCTTCGTCTGACATACTTTGGACATGTTGTAAAGAAAGACAGGTCCTTAGAGAGGGACATTATGCTTGGTAGGATGGAGGGTCAGCACAGGAGGGGAAAACCCTCTATGAGTTAGATTGATTCAGTGATTGGTATAATCAGGATGCGTGTGTCAGAGGCAATGCGACTGGAACAGGATAGAGCAGGGTTTAGGGCTATTGTAAATAGGGTCGCTGTGAGTCACAAACGACTTGACGGCACATAACAACAACAATGTTGTGTAGTATTCCATCATGTAAATGTACCATAATTTTTCAGTCCCTTTGATTGTGGTTGGATATTTGGGCTGTTTCCATATTCTTCCAATGATGAATAACACTATTATGAACACTGGTGTACAAATCTAATTTGTGTCTCAGTTTTAATTTTCTTATATATTTCTAATATTTAATTATATTCCAAACAATGGAATAGCTTTGTCATATGGAGTTTCTATGTTCAGCTTTTTTAGGAAAGACCAAACTGCCTTGCAGAGTGAATGTACCATTTTACAATCCCACCAACATTGTATGAGTTTCTATCTCTCCACACCCTCTCCAACATTTATTATTTGTTGTTCTGTTAAATTTTGCCATTGCTACTGGGGTAATACTGTGGGTATCTCATTGTGGTTTTGATTTGCATCCTTCGCAAGTGATTTGGGGCATTTCTTCATCCATCGTTAGTCTCTATGCCTTTTTCTGTGAAAAGTCTTTTGCCCATTTTGCAATTGTGTTATCAGTCTTTTCTTTTTTCTTTTTTTTTTTTTTGTGAAGGCCCAAGAATATCTGTTAACTTTTGATATGCGACCCTTGACCGAACTGGTATTGCCAAATGATTTTTCCTAGCCAGTAGGTTTTCTTTTCACTCTGTTGAAAAAAAAATTTCTTTTCAATGTGCACAGGAATTTAATCTTTAGGAGGTCCCATTCATCAGTTTTTATCCTTTCCAGATAGTATATTTATGGCTGAGTTTGGCAGGCTCAAAGCTTGACCCTGTTTGTGTCTCATGAACTTTATGGTTTGGGGCTTTATTCCAAGGTCTCTAATCCACCTTGAGTTGATATTTGTATGTTGTGTGAAATATGGATCCTTTTTCAGCTTTCTGAAGGTAGCAGTCCAGTTTTGCTAGAACCATTTGTTGAAGAAGTTGTCATTTCTCTATTTGATAGGTCTTATTTCCTTGTTTTATATCAGTTGACCATAAATAGATGGGATCATTTCTGGGTTTTCAATTCTATTCCATTCATCCGTGTGTCTATCATTGTACCAGTATCATGCTTTTTTTGGTTACTATCTCTGTGTAGTAGGTTTGAGGTCAGGAGTGCAGTACCTCAAACTGCATTTTTGTCTTTCAGAAGCGCTTTGTTTATTCAGGTTTTCTTTCCTCTCCAAATAAACTTGACAATTTCCCTTTTGATCTCCTTGAAAAATGAATTTTATATCTATATTGGGATCGTGTTGAACATATAGATTGCTTTTGGTAGGATTGTCATTGTCACAATATTGAGTCTTTCTAAAAAACATGCCTCTGGAAACTCTATGAACTTTTATAAATGATGATAGTTTTAGAAAGGCTTCAGACCTTTTCTTCATAGGGTCGCTATAAGTCATGCTCAACTCAATGGCAATCAACAACAACAACAACATCCATGAATAGGAAACATTAGCTTATCTGTATCTTTTCTTCTTTTGTTAAGTTTGCCAAAGGTTTGTCGATTTTATTGAACCTTTCAAAAAATCAGTTCCTGGTCTTATTAATGGTTTCAGTTGTTTTTCTGTTTTCTAAATCATTTATTTCTACTTTTATCCTTTTAATTTCTGTTCTTGTAGGCCCAGTAGGATTAGATTGCTGGGTGTGTGTTGTTGTTGTTTTCTGTTTGATGAAGGTCTTGAGTCCAATCATTGATTTTCCTTCTTTCTGCCTTTTTTAACGTGTACCTATTGCTATGAACTTCCACCCTTAGCTGTATTCCAGATGTTTTGGTATGCTGTATTTTCATTTGTTTCAAGGATTTTTTTTAAATTTCATTCTTTTTTTTATAACCCAAACGTATACTAGCAGAGAGTTATTTAATTTCCACATGGATGGTTTTATAAGCTTTACCCTTCTGTGGTTAATTTCTAGTTTTATGGCATTGTTATCTGCGGAGGTACTTTGTGTTATTTCAACCATTTTTAATTTGCTGAGGCTTGCTTTGTGTCTCAAAATGCGACTGATTCTGGAAAATACACCATATGCACTCAAGAATAAAGTCAATAGAGTTTTGGTTGGGGGACATACCCTAAATATATCCACAAGTTAAGAGTTGGCTGATTATATAGTTTAGATCTTCTTCATCTCTGTTAAGTTTCTTTTGAATTGGCCTATCCTCTGCTGATAGTGGTGTGTTGAAGTCTCCTATCACTATTTTGGTGCTACCTATTTCTTTCTTCAATTCTGTTAACCATTGCTTTACCTATTTTGCAGTTGTATCATTTGGTGCATATAGGTTGAAAAGGTAAGGAGTTAGGACACGTCCTTGGTGTACACCTTTCCCAGATTTGAACCATGCAGTGTTTCCTTGCTCTGTTTCGATGACTACCTCTTGGTCCAAGTATAGGTTTCGAATTAGCTTGATCAAGTGTTCTGTGATTCCCATTCTTCTCAGAGTCAGCCACAGTTTGTTATGATCCACATAGTCCAACACCTTTGCATAATCAATGAAACATAGATAGACATTCCTCTGGTATCCCCTACTTTCAGCTGAGGTCCATCTAACAACAGCTAGAATATCCCTAATACCACTACCCCATTTCACCCAAACTGCACCTCTGGCAGTTCTCTGCTAATGTGCTGTTCCAGTTGTTTTTGGATAGTCTTTAGCAGAATCTTGCTTGCATGTGATATCAATGATATTGTTCTATAATTTCCACACTCTGTTAGGTCACCTTTCTTTGGAATGGTAACAAATATAAGTCTCTTCCAGTCAATTGACCAAGTCGATGTTCTCCAGATTTCTTGGCAAAACTTGGTAAGCACATCCAGGGCAGCATCATTTAGTTTAAATATGTCAATTGGTATACCATCTATTCCTGGGGCTTTATTTTTTGGTAATTTCTGCAAAGCAGCTTGAACTTCTTCCTTCATCAATCACCATAAGCTCTTGTTCATATACTGTTTCAGGAAATTCTTCTGTGGCTAACAATTCCTTTCGATACAGTGACTCAGTATATTCTTTCCATCTTCTTTTAATACTTCCTGGATCATTTAATATTCTGCCTAAAGTATCCTTAATTATAGCAACTCGAGGTTTGAATTTGTTCAGTTCCTTGAGCTGAAGAAATGCTGAGAGAGTTTGTTTGGCCCTTTTGATTTCATTATCTGGGAGGCAGGGTTGTATGAGGAGAAGTGTGACATCAGGATTGGTGGAAGATCTATCAACAATTTGCATTATGCAGATAATATAATCCTGATTGCTGAAACTGAGAAGGACCTAAAGTGCTTGCTGCAGAGGGTCAAGGACTGCAGCCTTCAATATGGGTTAAGGCTCAATATCAAGAAAACAAAGATTCTCTCCACTGGACCAATTGGCAGCATCAGGATGGACAGTGAAGAGATTGAGATTGTTCACAGCTTTAATTTGATTGGCTCCACAGTCAACACTCTTGGCACCAGCAGCCAGGAAATAAAAAGGCTTATTGCCATGGGAAAGTCTGCTGTTAAGAGACCTCTACAGGGTACTGAAGAGCAATGGTGTAACTCTGTCGACTAAGGTGCACCTGAAACAGGCCAGCGTCTTTGCAATCACTTGCTATGCATCAGAGAGTTGGACAATGACTAGGGAGGATAGAAGAAGAATTGATGCCTTTGATTTCTGGTGTTGGAGAAGAGTATTGAATGTACTATGCACTGCTAAGAAAATGAACAGATTAATCCTGAAGAGGATTAAGCCAGGCTGCTCCTTGGAGACAAAGATTCTGAGGCTTTGTCTGACATACTTTGGACATGTTGCAAGGTGGGAGTGGTCCTTAGAGAAGGACATCATGCTTGGGAGGATGGAGGGACAGCACAGGAGGGAAAACCTTCCACGGGGTAGATTGATTCTGTGAATGGGGTAATCAGGCTGGGTGTGTCAGAGACAGATTGGCACAGTACAGAGCAGGTTTTAGCACTGTTGTACATAGGGTCACTATGCAAGCTGCTTGACAGCACATAACAACAACAACATCATTTGGTACATAAATGTTGACCAAGGTTATGTCTTCTTGATGTATTGAGCATTTAATCAGTATATAATGACCTTCTTTATCTTTTATGGTGGTTTTCATGCTGAAGTCTATTTTATCAGAGATTAGTACTGTCACTTCTGCTTTGTTGTAGTTGCTCTTTGCTTGGTATGTTTTTTTCAGCTTTTGATTTTTTTGAGTTTGTCTTTCTTTTCACTTTTTAGATGTTTCTTTTATAGGCAACAAATTAATGGCTCCCCCCCCCCCATTCTGCTACTCTTTTCCTCATAATTGATGCCAGTTAGTCTTTTCACATTAAGTATGATTATTGAAAGGCTAGGTTTTACCATTGCCATTTTGCTGTGTTTCTTTTTAATTTCTGGTCACTAGGTCCATCCACTTTCCCTTGGCATTTCCATGTGAAGGACTTAATTTAATTTTTTTTCTTTTTTAGTTTTGGTCTTGTTTTCACAAATTCCTTAAATTTCTTCTTTTCTGCATAGGATATAATTTACCCTTCATGTTTGATGGAGGGTTTTGCTGGGTATAAGATCCTTGGCTTGCCACTGTTTTCTTTCAACTTTGTGTATGTGCTATCCCAATGTCTTCTAGCCTGAATGGTTTCTGCTAAGAAATCCGAATATAATCTAATTGTTTTCCCTTTGTAGGTGATTCTTTGTTTGCCTTGTGCTGCTTTTAGTGTTCTGTCCTTATCTTTTAATTTGGAGATTTGACTGTGATCTAACTTGATGTTTTTCTTTTTGAGTTTGGTTTATTTGATATTTGCTGTGCTTTTTAAATATAACTTTTCCCATTCTTCAAAATACCTGGGAAATTTTCTTCTAGACTTTCCCCACAATTTTCTCGGTAACTTCCCTGTCACTCCCTGTTGCAAAATGTTGGGGAGGAAGGGAGAGTCTCTGGCCAGGACAGACCGCCTAAGCTCCAGATAACTGCAAGCCTCCCAATGGCCTTTAATACATACCAAGTTGAGAAAGCTTGCCATCTGGGAAGACAGCTGCCGAATCTGTTGAGCTGAGAATGGTCCACATGAGGCTGAGGTTCTCCTAACCAATCCATATGTCCTACGTCTGCAAGCCCACCCTATCCTGTCTTCCTGTTTATATAAGTGTGCTGCAGACCACAATAAAATTGAGCTGGATTGACTCTCTGATCCTCTCCTGGAGTGCTGTATCTCTGTCGTGCTTACCCCCATCAGGGTGTTACTGTTAAGTTGCTGGCAAACAGACAATGACAACTCCCATGTTCTTGAATTCCAGTCATATATACATATTTTTCCTTTTGATGCCATCCCACATGATTTTTACGTTTTCTTCTTCTTTTTTTTTTTTTTTTCCTTCTAGTATGTTTCCAGTGAAGCTCTTATCTTATAGCTCATTTACTCTCTCTGTTCCATCTCTTCAGCTCTATTCTTATGTCCCACCAGTCTATTGGACACATCCACCATTTTGGCCTTAAGATTGCATTTTCATGCCTTCCTGTTATTTCCAGTACTGTTTTTGCTGCACTCTCTCTGTCTTGTAATGCTTTTTTTAAGTTCTTGTACCTCTTTATCTATACTTTCAATTGTTTCTTTTACATTTTCTTTCATAGCTGGTCAATTTATTCGTCATCAATATATTTCTTCTGGATCCCTGACTCTGAGGCATTTGTTCTCTTAATGGCTTTCATTGTTTTGTTTTGTTTTGTTTTGTTTTTCATTATTTTCATCTTGTTATGTAGTTTTTCCAAATAACTCCACATCAACATGTTTGGGGTTTTGTGTGTGTGGTTCTATCTATTTGGGATATTCATTGGATTGGCTTTTTTAATGAGGAGTATAATTTTGTTTTTTCATGATGACTGAGGTAGACTGCTGGTTTCTTGACATTATGTTAGGATGTTGTAACTAAATAATGTTCCAGGGTATGGCAATGTTTTATGAAGGACTTAAATATTGGTCCTCCCTTCATCTAGGTCCAATGCCCGCTGTTTCAAAGTCCCGAAGTGGGATAACTGTAGGCCTCCAGAAACCAAGACTCTACCCAGCTTCTTCCATTTGAGCTTAAGAAATCCGATGTTACCAAGCTAGACATGAGTGTTTAAGGACAAAGTACCTGAATTATCCTTGGATTTTATATCTCTTAATCTGAATAATATAGGTTATTGATGATTCTTTCTCTGATCCTGATGCCACATTCTTCTTCAGAATCCAACTTCTTGAATAATTTGCTTAATATATACAATTTGAGTAAGTACATAGAAGGGATACCACCCTGACATATAGGAAGGTTTGTTGTTTGTGTGTGTGGGTGTAATTATTATTTTTATTTTATATAATTTTGCACACAAAATTTCTTTACAATGTGTTTCACACTTTCCTTCATTCACATTTTGAGTCTATCTTTCTCCTTGTCTCTTAAATGTGTTTCTTGTAGGCAACATATTGATAGGCTTCCCTGACCCCTTCCACCCTCTGCTTCTCTTTTTCTCTTAATTGATGCATTTAGTCCATTCACAGTAAGGGTGATTGATTATAGGCAGGCTAAGTTGTATTGTTGCTATTTTGTTGTGTCTCTTTTTCTGCTGTTTCTGATTACTATGGTCCATCCACTTTCCTTTGGTATCTCTGAGTGAAGGAATTCCCTTAAAATTTCATATAGAGTTAGTCTTGTTTTTACACATTCCTTAAGTTCTTCTTTTCTGCAAATGATCTAATTTCTTCTACATATTTGGTAGCCAGTTTTGCTGGGTATAGGATCCTCAATTGGCAATGGAGTTTCTTTCAACTTTTTGTATATGTTATCCCATTATCTTTTAACTTGCATAGTTTCTGCTCAAAAGTCAGAAATTAATCTAATTGTTTCTCTTTTGCAGGTGACTCTTGTTTTTCATAAGCTGGTTTTAGTATTCTATCCTTATCTTTTATTTTGGAGATTTTGACTATGATATGTTATAATGTTTTTGGGTTTTTGTTGTGGTTTTTTTTGTTTTGTTTTCCTTACAGTTAATATCTTGTTTGTTTGTTTTGGTTTTTTTTTAAATGTATTATTAATTTCTCATGCACGTGCTGTGAAGGGTCAAGAACTGCAGCCTTCAGTATGGACTGAGGCTCAATGTCAAGAAGACAAAGATTCTCACCACTGGACCAATTGGCAGCGTCAGGATGGATGGCGAAGAGATTGAGATTGTTCACAGCTTCAGTTTGCTCGGCTCCACAGTCAACACTCTTGGCACCAGCAGTCAGGAAATCAAAAAGCGTATTGCGGTGGGAAAGTCTGCTGTTAGGGACCTCTCTAAAGTACTCAAGAGCAACGGTGTCTCTCTGGAGACTAAGGTGCGCCTGATACAGGTCATGGTATTTACAATCGCTTGTTATGCATCAGAGAGTTGGACAATGACTAGGGAGGACAGAAGGAGAGTTGATGCCTTTGAGCTGTGGTGCTGGAGAAGAGTACTGAATGTACCATGGACTGCCAGGAAAACAAACAGATTCATCTTGGAGAGAATTAAACCAAGCTACTCCTTGGAAGCAAGGATTCTGGGCCTTCATCTGACATGCTTTGGACATGTTGCCAGGAGGGACGGGTCCTTGGAGAGGGACATCATGCTTAGGAGGGCGGAGGGACAGCGCAGGAGGGGAAGACCCTCTATGAGATGGATTGATTCGGTGACTGGGGTAATCAGGATGGGTGTGTCAGAGGCAGTGCGGTTGGCGCCGGACAGAGCAGGGTTTAGGGCTGCTGTGCATAGGGTTGCTATGAGTCGCAAACGACTCGACAGCACATAACAACAACAACAATTATTAATTTCAATGAAAATTTACAGAAATTTGGGTTTTCATTCATTCATTGTTGCACTTTTTTCCGCCCCCAATCCTTCTCCCAATGTTTTTCTTTTGTGGCCTAGTCTATTTGGTGTTAATTGATTCTCTATGTCTGGCATATTCATTTGGTTTGAACTATGCTCTTTTAGGAGAGGCATATTTTGATTTTTTTCATGGTGTTTGAACCTGCCTACTGCTTTCTATAATTTGTAACCATTTAGTGATCCTTCAGTCTGTTTGCACAACAGTCTTTTGGTCTAGGTATAGATTTTGCATGAGTACCATTAAGTGTTCCGGGACTCTTATTCTTTTCCATATTAGCCATAATTTGTTGTGATCCACACAGTCAAATGCTAAGGTACTCTTCCTGAAATTCTTCAGTATATGCCTGGTCATTGAATTTGAGGCTCAGTAAATAGATGGATGCCAATAACCAGACCATCAAATCTAGGAGGCATAACTTCAGCATAAGAGCACAGTGTGGTTTAAATAATTTCAAGCATGACCCACTAACATTTTAAATAATCTACAAAAGACATTGATTGGAATGGCAATGTGGTAGAAAAAGAGATAGGAATTAGGAGTGTTTTCCCAGATGAAAGAAAGAACAGACATAATAAAGAAAATTTAGTGATCTCTTCGTGCTCTTTGAAAATGTGTCCTATGAAAAATGTCTTTCACAAATGAAAAAAAAATAATTAAATTAGCAAAACTCGACAATTTTTTTCAAACCATAATTTCAGCAAAATTTTTCTGATTAAGGTCTTCGTTGCCTTCCTGGTGACCAATTGCAGTGGAAAATGTCAGACTTTATCCTATCTCACTATTCAACAAGATTTACTAAAACAAGACTCATATTTAGCTACACACTCTACATCTTTACTTAGATGTCATTCCCTGGCATGTTTGTGATGAATTAATGACCATGCCTCCAAAATTCTTTCATTAAAATTCCTTTCCTCAGTAAAAAAAAAAAAATCAAACAAACCAAAAAACCTCTCTCACACTTGTGAAAACAGCTGAATCACCTCCATGCTAATTGTCCCTTCATTCATCAAGTCACATATAATTGATTAATAAGTCTTAATCTTAGTTTTTTAAAATTGTCTTTGCGCTTCCTACATCCTCTCTAGATATGTGCTTCAATCTATCTTCAACAGAAAAGATAAACTTTTCAAATCATTAGCCTGATAATGTTCTCCTCCACTTAAAAGACATCATCACTTCCATCATTGTTTGTAGTTGTTGTTGTGTGCTGTCAAGTTGCATCTGACCCATAGCTGACCCTTCAGTGGGTTTTCAGAGGCAGTTTATCATATGAGAGGAGATAGTCTATTCTTATCCTGTGGAGCAGCTAGTGGAATCAAACTGCAAGCCTTCAGGTTTGCAGGGCAGTTTCTTACCCTTAGGACACCAGAGCTCCCTAGAACCACCTAAAATTTTTAACATGACCCTAAAGTCTCACCTTGAACACTCTCTTCACAGCTCACTACATGCTAACCATAAATATCTTTTGAGAGTCCTTTCTCCTTTCAGCACCTTTACATGTACTATTATTTCCTTTTCTGAAATCCTATTATTTTTCCTTTCTTTCCATCCCTATTTTAAGCCCATTTTATTTAACTAACTACTAATTCTCCATCAAGGCTCAATTTAAAATCATATCTTCAATTTAATCTTCATATCTTCTCTAATTCTCCACGAGATAAACCTTAGGGTCTTTTCCATCAGAGGACATATCTCCAATGCAATTATATAATTGCTGATAGAATTTTAATATGTCAGTTTTTCTTTCGACTATAACATTATGAAGGACTCTTGCTCTAACCAGAGACATAGTACAGCATTTCCATTGTGCCCAGAGCATAGTACAGATGCTCAAATGCTGAACTAATTAATGCTTCTTAGATATAAACCTTAACCTTAAATAGAGTGCATCAGCAAGATTCAAAGCATATTCTTTTTAGAGTTCCAAAAGAAAAAGAAACATTCAAGAAAAATTCCAATTTCAAATGCTAAATCATAGTGATTAATAACTCCATATACACTGATAATTGGTGATATGCTTACAGTCTCTTCATGTATATCCTTCTACTTCAAACTATATCTGCAACACTCAAAGTCATTTTAGGGAAGTGTATCTGCTCATAAGAATCTCAATACATATATTGTTGTTAGTTACTATCAAGTCCATTCTGACTCTTTGTTGCCTCTATGCACAGAGTAGAAGTACTCTGAAAGGTTTTCAAGGAGTTGCCCTTCTCAGCCTAAACTTCCAAGGAACCTCTGGATGAGTTTGAACCACCAACTTTTAGGTTGATATTCAAACACTTAACCATTTCTAACACCCTAGCACCCCAATATATATATATATTCACATGTACCTTCTCAATCTGCTCATTTCTGGTTCAGTAACATCAGGTTTCAGCTTAACTTTAATTATTGGATTCCCATGCCTCTCTGTATATATATTCCTGAAATTTTTGTTTTGTTTTGCATAAAAGAAATCTTTGATTCTAAATGTATTTCATTTAATAAAAGCTCTATATAAATTATGTCAAATGTGTAGATTAGTTCACAATGTTTGAGAAAAGCATCAGCTGAGCAATTGTTTAAAATATGCATCTGGTTGGCTGGGGGGAGATTAGTGGCATTGGTATGGGTCTAAGGTTCTTACTTATGAATCATATTTTTTATTTCATTAGTAGATCTTCAGTATTTTAACAAAATAATAAACATATCTTTTCCAAAATCATATAGAGGGGGTTTTGTTGGTGGTGGTGATTGTTTTGGGTCTTTTTTATTTTATGAAGCTGTGATTCAAACACAGGCATTTTTTCCTCCAGGGAATTGTTCTTAATATTTTATTCTTTGTGTGTATGAGAATATCAAGCCATTGTTGTTGTTTTTTTTCAATCTCTTAATTGTGACTTGAGTGAAAGTTTACAGAGAAAACTGGTTTTCCATGCAACAATTAACTTTTTTTTGTTTTGTAACAATGATTGCATTCCTCCCAAATGTAATATCATTTTTCCTACTTTGATAAGTTCTTAGTATCTTATGAAAGGTGGACAATCTCCTCTCATGCAATTAACTGCTTCTGAAAATATGCCAGAGGGCCAGCTGTGGGTAAGTTCTGACATGACCGTATGCAAGAACACCACCAACAATATGTTGTCATTGTTGTTATGTGTCATTGAGTCACCTGCACCCATAGTGACCCTATGTACAACACCTCTAAAGCCTGCTGTGTCCTGAGCCAGTCTCATTGATTCTGACACATCAACCAACATTGCCCCAGTTACTGTATCAATCCACCTCATCCAGACTCTTCCTCTCCTGTGCCATCCCTCCACACTTCCAAGTTGTGATGTCCTTCCCCAAAGATTGGTCCATGCTGGCCACATGGTCAGTGTATGTGAGTTAGAGCTTCAAAATCCCAGCCTCCAAGGAGAAATTTGGTTTCACCTTCTCAAAGACAAAACCTATTTATTTTCTTGGCTGCCTGTGGTTTCTTCAATACTCCAGCACCACAACTTGGAAGCATCAATTCTTCTGTCACCTTGGTCATTCATTGTCCAACTCCCTGATGCATAATAAGTAATTGTGAAGACCATGGCCCAGATTAGGTGCACCTTAGTCTCTACATTGACATTGTTGTTTTTCAGTACGATGGAAAGGTCCCTGACAGAACATTCTTCCAATGCACGTCATCTTTTTATTTTCTTACTGCTGGTGCTGAGAGTATTGGTTATAGATCCTAGTAGCTACAATTAACAACCGCAATCTCTTCTCCATTATCATGGTGTTGCCAGTTGGCCCAGTGATGAGAATTTAGTGCTTCAGGTCCTTCTCACTTTCAGCAAGCCAGATGTGTCATCTGCATAACACAGGTTGTTGATGACCTTCTCTAATCTTTTTTCCCCTTTTACTTAGCATAATGGGTGTGGGTTTGTTTTCTTTTTTATTTTATTGGGGAAAACATAATGGGATACAAGGAGGTGAGGGTTGGGGGCAGAAGGGTGAGGATCGGCAGGGATGCAGTTGCAGAGCTGCACAATTTAGTTGGTGGGGCGAGCAGGTGAAGGAAATTAAAAGGATCCAGTGGGGACCAGATGCTACAGGGGAATGGTAAGCATTTTCCAATGGCAATTAAACCAACTGTCTTATTGACTTGGGAACTGGATGCAGACTCTCTGGCTTCTTCATGCTGAACAGGGGCATTGATGTGAAGGGGAAAGGGAGGACACTTTATCACCTTACTGGTGGTCTTGGGTTAAAGCTGCTTGCCTTCTTGTTCTGTTAGAAGAAATTTTCCTGGCTCTCAGGTGGATGCTGCTGTGTCAGCACACAGGAGCCTGGATTCAAACTCAAAATAAACTTTGTTAATTTGGCTAATTGGCTCAGTGATCTTTTGGGGGACTCTCTCTGTTACATTTGGAGGCCCCAGCGAGATCTCCCTAAATTCAATCTAAACTCTGATTGCCGGCCACGGAGT
>NW_006399861.1:6803429-6829541 GCF_000299155.1 Elephantulus edwardii
TGTCAGTTGTATTTCCTTTTTGTCACTGGCACTGGGTTCAGAGTCAGGTCTGGAGTAAAACTCAGTGTTAAGGTTATCAATAGGAAAGGGAGCAAACCTGGAGAGAACAAACTTGTGAGTTACAAATAAAAGGGCTTTGGGGGTGTTGCTTTCAGGTTTACTGGGGGAGAGAGTGGCAGAAAGTAGCCTAGACAAAATTCTCTGGATACCCTAGGCATTTTTTTGTTTGTTTGTTTGTTTTCCCCATCCAAGGGTCAGATGGCACAGTCTGGGGACTGAGGAGCTCACCCTGAGGGCCATGATGGCTCACCCCGAGCCGAGGGCCAAAGACACCCTGCCCCGGGCACAGGGCCATGATGGCTTGCCCCAAGCCGAGGGCCAAAGACAGTGCACCCCGGGCAGGGCAACAACCCCCAGGGGCTGACTGGTACACTCCCCCTTCACTTGTTCCCACCCCAGTGTGGTCCCCTCACCTGACCGAGGACTATGTGGCCAAAGACAGCATCTCCAATTCCAGCGCCACCACTTTTACCCCCACATAAGTGATCATACTATAATTTGAAGTAAGTGTCACTGCCCTCCCCCTTTATAAATGTCAAAGGGAACCTGAGAGTTGTGAACAGACTCCACCCAGGTCTAAACAGCTTTTGGCAGAAGTATTCAACAGATCAAAATATGTGGTGCATTTAGGATGTCAGTCCTTTTGGACATGCTGCCACTGTTAAGTGTCATCAAGTAGACAACTCACAGTGACTTTCAACAATCCATTGTATGGTGATCATCTTCTCTGGCCTGTCCAAGGAAACCCAAACCTGCAAGCAGTGGGGGGCGCGTCCCATCTCTTGCGTGGGTGGCTGGGTGCTCGTCATCTCCTGTGCAGGTGGCCAGTGGCTGCCCGCTTCCCCTGCCACTGCCATCTCGGCTCCAAGAATTCTCCCCAGAACCAGTACACTTAGCTGCAGTGTGGCGGCTTCGCTGCACCAGTTCTGGGGAGGCCCGGTGCCCACCATCCATCCTGGATGAGGGATTCCATTGCTTCCAGCTGTGGGAGCTTCATGGAGCTGCGGTGGTGGTGCAAGCGGAGGTGTGGGCTCTGCAGGAGGGGTTGGGACCTGCGAGACTCACCCATTCCTCCTTGGGAATCCTTGAATTCCTGTTGTTGAGCCTCGATCTTCACTGAAGACCAATCATCAACTGTTTAAATGTTCAATTATCAATAAACAGAGGTCTGTAGAATGCCATAGTGGCCCTGCTCCAAGTGGTCTGCTGCTCACCACGTTGTCTCTGCCTCCGCCACCATCTTGGATCTCCCTCGAGTCTTCTCCAATCTTGATGCCACATTCCTCTTCATAAAGTCCAGCTTCCAAAATCATTTGTTCTGCATATAGATTAAAAATGTATGGAGACAGAGTATAACCCTGATGCAAACCTTTCCTGATTTTAAGCCATGAAATGTTTCCTGGCTGTTCTGAAGACTGCTTCCTGGTTGAAATATAGGTTTTGCATAAGCACAGTCAAGTGCTGTGGGCCTCCCATTTTCCTCAAGGTTAGTCAGTAGTTATTGTGATCCATACAATCAAATGCCTTTGCATAGTCAATGAAACACTAATAGACATTCCTCTGGTATTTTGTTTTCTGCCAACATCCATTGACATTGGCAATAATGTCTCTTGTGCCACAAACTCTTCTAAACCCAGCTTGCATTTCTGGTAGTCTCTGTCTATGAACTGTCCCAGTCACTTCTGAATAATCTTCAGTAGGATTTTGCTAGCGTGTGATATTGGTGATACTGTTCTATAATTTCCACACTCTATTTGGTCTCCTTTTTTTGGAATGGGAATAAATAAGGATCTCTTCCAGTCAGTTGGCCAGATAGTTGTCCTCCAGATTTCTTGGAACAACATGTTGAGCATGTCCAGGGCAGCTTCTGTTTGTTGAAATACGTCATTCGGTATTCCTTCAGTTCCTGGGGCTTTATTTTTTGCCAAGTCCTTCAGAATAGCCTGAACTTCTTCCTTCATCATCATTGCCTCTTGATCATATGTTGTTTCTTGAAATTCTTCCATGTCAGCCAATTATTTTTTGTATAGTGACTCTCTGTATACTCCTTCCATCTTTTTAATGCTTTCTGAATCAACCAATATTCTGCTATAGTATCTTTAAACATTGCAACTCATAGCTTGAATTTGTCTTTTTGTTCCCTGGGCTTAAGAAATACTAAGTGAGTTTGGCCCTTTTGATTTTCTGACTCTAGCTCCTTGCACACTTCATTATAATACTTTGGCTTGTCTTCCCGAGCCGTCTTTTGAAATATTCTATTGAGCTCTTCAACTTCTTGATTTCTTCCCTTTGTTTTGGCTTCTTGGTTCTCTTGTGCAATATTCAGAGTCTCTTCTGACATCTATTTTGGTCTTCTTCCTCCTTCTTTGTAAGTGTATTTTGCACTCCATGAAAAATATTCTTAACATCTTCCCATAGCTCATCTGGTCCTTATTTATTAGTTTCCAAGGCCTCCTGATTTGGTTTTTTAATTCAGAGAGGATATATTAAAGGTCAAATTTTGATTCCTGTGGATAAGGTTTGACCTTCTTTAGCTTTAATTTGAAATTGTATATGGGTAGTTGATCTAGTCCAAAAGCAGCACCTGCCCGTTTTTACTACTAATATTGAATTCTCCAATGATTCCTTCCACAGAAGTAATCAATCTGATTCCTGTGCATACTATCACATGAAATCCATGTGTATAGCCTGTGTTTATGTTTCTTATCAAAGGTATTTGCAATGAATAAATCATTGATTGTGCATCTGCCTCATTTCTTTCACCTACTACTGATCCTTCTTCCTGCTTCCCAACTTTCACGTTCCAGTCACCTGTTATTATTAATGCATCTTGGTTACATATTTGATCAATTTCTGACTTTAACAGTTGGTAGGAATAATCTATTTCCTCCTCTTTGGCTTTCATTGCTGGTGCATACATTTGAATGATAATGGTATTAACAAGGTCTTCCTTGTATGCATATGAATATTATCCTATCACTCACAATATTATATTTCAAGATTGATATTTTTTACTATGAAAGCAACCTTGTTTTTTCCTATCTTTTGATCTCTAATGTAATAGATTATATGATTGTCTGATCCAGAATGTTCCATGCTAATCCATCTCATTTCACTAATAACTAATATGTCAATATTTATACAATCCATTTCTTTCTTTAAAATGTCCAGTTTTACTACATTTATGCTTCTCACATGTCATGGTTGGAACACAAAAACAACAATATTACTTTAATAATGAGATCTGATAACTAAGAGTCAGACTCTTAGTAATCCTTGGTAAGGAATTGCACTACCAATGCAGAGGTATGTGGTTCAAATCAATCAGCTGCTCTGCAAGAGAAAAATGGTCAGTCTCTTCCCTTGTCATTTACTGACTCTGAAAACCCACTGGAGGGTCAACTCTGGGTGGATTCCAACTCAGTGATGCACAATAACAACAATAATTACCTTAATATGGTATTACTTTCATGCTATACAATTATCATTTAGAATCTTTATTTTATGTTGCAAACATTTTATCTGATAGCTTTAATTCAGTTACCTAAAAATCTTAAACAAAATGGAAACTATAATCTTTTGTCTATCTCCTTTCTGGACTTCAAAATTAGAAGATTCATAGAAGTCCTTTCATAAGGTCTATGGCAACTTTGTATTCTAGGTAAGTCAAAAGCTTTTGTCCAATAATTTTGAGATTTCCTAAAAATTCATATGAAATTAAATTCCAAGATTGTCACTAATATCAGACTTTGTGGTTATCTTGTAACTTACTAGGTTTTTGTCAACCCAATCAACAGACCTGACAGTGAGGAAAAGTTCACCCTGGGTTGTCTTGCTGGTAGCTTGAAGAAAAGACAAGATTAAAACGTGTTTGAAAGCCACATTTGCTTTACAGTTAACACGAGAGTATTAAACAAATTCTCAAAGAGTGTAGTAAGCTATGAGAGATCAAAGCTATTGTGAGAGTAAGGGATAGTAAGTAACCATTTCTTGGAACTAAACCTACTGCCTTCTTTCAAAATAAAAATCCTGAGAACTGATAACTTCCTCTATAAGTAACTTGCCTCTCATCAGTTATACATCCAAGAAAACCAAGAACCAAAGACATTTTGACACATTTAGTTCAGCACTTTACAAATGTTCCTCCAGCAAAGATTCCCATATATATCTTCCCTCATATCTCAGCTATAAATAGCAAGATTGTGAAGGGAAAGTTGACTCTATACAGTAAATACAATAACCTATCTTTTCTAATGCATATCTTGGGTAAAAACAAATTCCATTTCACTGCTGTTGATTTATTTCACCTCATAACAATCTCCAAGACTGTAAATAATATCAGAACAAGCCTTCTCATCTATGGTAGATAAAATATAAATGTATTTAGAGTATCTTCTCTAAGGTCTTGTTCTCACAAAGACAAAAAAAAATAATTTCTAACCCAAAACAAGTAAGTATGAGATTGTCCATGTTTTTGTTATGTGCCATAGAGTCACCTGTGACTCACAGTGACTCCATGTACAATAGCTCTGAATCCTGCCCTATCTCAGGCCAGTTTCACTATCTCAGACACATCTACCTCCATTATTCAAGTTAGTGTGTCAATTAATCTCATCTGGGATCTTTCTCTCCTGCCCTAACCCTCTACCCTTCCAAGAATGATGTCCTTTTCCAAGACCTGGTCCTTCCTGGCAACATGCCCAAAATATGTGAGATGGGGCTTTAGAATCCTTGCCTCCAAGGAGCAGCTTGGTTTCACCAATTTCAATATACATATGTTTGTTTTCTTGGTCCATGTTATTTTCAAGAATCTTCAGCAGAACAACTCAAAGACATCAATTTTTCTTCTGTCATCCTTTGTCATTGCCCAGCTCTCTGAAGTATAACAAGTAATTGTGAAGACCATAGCTTGAATCAGATGTCTCTAGATGTTAATCATCGCTAGTTGTTAATCTAAATGTTAAGATGCTAGATTATTAATCTAGATATTAAGTAATCATGTTAACCAATACTCCTTAGCACTTTAGAGATGTCCCCAAAACAGACTTCTCTAATGAAATTTGTCTTTTTTTTTTTGTTGGAAATTTGTCTTTTGATTCCTTGACTGCCAGTTCCAAGAGTGGTGATTGTGGAGGTGAGCAAGCTGAAATTGTTAACAATTTCAATCTCTTCTCCATCTATTATATTGCTACCAGTTGACCCAGGGGTGAGAATCTTTGTCTTCTGGATGTTAAGCTTCAATCCATATTGAAGACTACAGTTCTTGACCTTCTTCAGCAAACACTTCTGGTCCTCCTCAGTTTTGTCAAGCAAGATTGTCCACAATATCTTACTAAAAAACAAGCACTTTGATATATTTTATCTTCGTCCTACAAAAGCTGGAATTCTGATTGTACTGACCTAAATCTGTTTAAACTTCCACCTTCATCACTATTCTCTCTTGAACGTAATATGTTTCATTAAATTATTCTGTGTCACACAACTCTTTTGGTACAGTGATTCTATGTATTCCATTTATCTTCTTTTGATTCTTCCTGGATCACCCAATATTTTGCCGATAGCATCCTTAAGCATTGTAACTCAAGGCTTGAATTAGTTCTTCATTTCATTCAGCTTAAGAAATGCTGAGCTTAGTTCATCCCTTTTGATTCTCCAGTTTGAGCTCTTTGCACATTTCATTATAATACATTGCTTTGTCTTCCCAAGCTGTTCTTTAAAATCTTTTGTTCAGTTCCTTAACTTCCTGCTTTTTTTTCTTTGCTTTGGCTTTTCGGCACTTTAGTACAATATTCAGAGTCTCTTCCACTATCCATCTCCATCTTTTCTTTATTAGGTAATTAGGAAAGGAATGTGTCAGGGATGCATGTTGTCTTTATATCTTTTCAGTCTATATGCAAAAGAGATTATTTGGGAGGCTGCATTTTATGAAGAGGAATGTGACATCAGGCTGGGAGGAAGACTCATTAGCAATCTGTGTTATGCAGGTAACAAAACCTTGCTTCCTGAAACTGAGAAGGGCCTGAAACATTTGCTGCAGGTCAAGGATTGTAGTCTGAAATATGTATTAAAGCTCAGCATCAAGGAGACAAGGATTCTCATCATGGGGCTAATTGTCAGCAGCATGATAGATGGAGAAGAGATTGAGATTATTAACAATTTTAGCTTGCTCAGGTCCACAACCAACACTTTTGGCATCAGCAGTGAGAAAACAAAAAATCTGAATTGCATTAGAAAAATCTCTCCAGAATACTGAAGAGCAAGGATGTCAGTCTAGAAAATAAGGTGGCCATGATTTTTGCAATTACTTGCTATGCATCAGAGAGCTGGACAATGAATAAGGATAATAAAATAAATATTGTGCCTTTGATTTATATTGCTGAAGAAGAGTATTGAACATACAATAGACTGTCAAGAGAACAAACAGGTCTGTACTGGAGAGGGTAAAACCAAGCTGTTCTTTGGAGGTAAGTATTTAGGAGATCTGTCTTACATACTTTGGACATGTTTCCAGAAAGTATCAGTCCTTGGAGAAGAACATCATGCTTGGAACAATGGAGGGATAGTAAAAGAGAGGAAAGCCCTGGATGAAAGGGATTGACACAGTAACTTTAATAATAAGGGTGTGTGCGTGTCAGAGGAAGTGAGATTAATTTAGGATAGAGCAGGGTTCAGAGCTACTATGCATAAAGTTGTTGTGAGTTGGAATTGACTCAATGACATATAACAGCCACAATAACCTTAACTGAAGGACTATTAATCAAAACATTAGAAGATCAAGCTCACAAGTCTCTCCAAAGGAGAAAGCTGAAGTAGTACTCTTCTGTGACTATTTATAGCCTCCAAATCTGATGAAGAGTCACTAGTAATTGGAATGAACTTGACTGGCAGTGGGTTCTAGTTATCTTTAATCAGTTGAATAATTAAGTGTCTTGTCATATAATTGAAGTCAGAAGGAGAAACAAGGTCTTAGATGTTCTTTCCACTGTCTTTTTTTTGTCTAAATGTAAACTACCCTGAGAAGTTGACGCTCCCTTCAGAAGTGCAACCCCCCAACTTCCCAGGAGTTATTTGTAATACATTGAGATTCATATCATAAAGATGCAGAAATAAGAAACTCTAAAAGGTTTTTTCTCTGTGTTGTACATAGGGTCTTCAAAGTCCTGTTATTTTGGAAGTGAATGGCCAATCCTTTTCCCTACTCTGTCTTAATTTGGGTGCTCATCTTTAAAGCAATATTTGGGAGACAAGCATTTTATCCAAAAGAGCTGATAAAAATATGCTTATAACAGATCAGGTGTTGGTCCCAGGGGCCCACCCCTTTGTCACATTTGTTGTATTTCCACCCTCACCTTGCCCTGCCAGGATTCAGCTCTATTCCTTCTTCCTGACTCTCCAGTATCTCATATCACCTGCTCTCATACAACACTGGTTTGATGGCTCAGGCCTCCCCCCACCCCTGTCCTCTCATTTTCTCTTCACTCATCTATGATATTAGTGCTTCTGGTGCAGGGAAGGAAAGGCAGTGTCCATTTGGCAGAGGCAGACTTCATGAGATAGAGCAGTCTCCACCTGATTAAGGGAGTAGGGGTCCAGGGCACACTTAGGTTAGACTAGGAGATTTGTCACCTGAGGCTGAGCTGTCATATTGGAAAATACAAAAAAGGAGGAACAGTTGCAAACAGACCCTAGAGATTGAAACGTGGAATGTGAGAAGTATGAATACAGGAAAATTAGACCTTGTTAACAAAGAGATAGAACATATAGGATATTGATGTACTTCTTGTTATTGTTAGGTACTGTCAAGTTGAGCATGACTCACAACACTATGAACAAAAGATCTGAACGCTGTTCTATCCTGTTCTATCCTTACAGTTCCGGACACGCAAGAGCCCATTGCAGCTGTCACAGTGTCACTCTACCTAGTAGAGGGTGTCTTCTTCTCATTTGCTGACCCTCCACTCTTGCCAACATCATGTCCTTCTCCATGGAATAGCATCTCCTAGCAACATGTCCAAAGTATATGAGGCAGAACCTCATCATTCTTGCCTCCAAAGGGTACTCTAGCTGCACCATCTCCTGGAAATATCTGTTCATTGTCTGGCCATCCATAGGATGTTCAGTGCTCTTCTCCAACACCACAGCTCAAAGGCATCAATTCTTTTTCTGTCATCCTTATTCATTGTACAGATCTCAGATGAATAGTTAGTAACTGGAAAGACTACGACCTGAATCAGACACATTTTAGTCCTCAAACTGACATCCCTACTACTAGTCCATAACTGCAGATTTTCCCAGTGCAGTGTGTCTTCTAATTTTTTGATCACTGGCTCCAAAGGTGTTAATTGTGAATCCAAGGAAGATGAATCTGTTGACAGTCTCAATTTCCTCTCCCTCCATCATAATGCTGCCTATAGGTCCAGTGGTAAGAATCTTAGTTTTCCTGACATTGAGATGCAGTCCATACCAAAGGCTACATTCCTTGATCTTCTGTAAAAAGTGCTTCACGTTCTCCTTACTTTCAGCAAGCAACGTTGTGTCATCTGTTTATTGACATTCTCCAAATTTTCTGTAATAGACTAATGAGTACATCCAAAGCTGTATCTGTTAATTGAAACAAGTCAATTGATATTCCATAGATTCCTAGGGCCTTATTTTTATGTCAATGCCTTCAATGTAGTTTCTACTTCCTCTTTCATTATCATTTGCTCCTGTTAATTTGGTACTCCCAGAAACTTTTCAGTGTCAATCAATTTTTTCTGGTACAGTGACTCTGTATATTTCCTCCATCTTCTTTTTATGCTCTCTGGGCCATTCAATGCCCGTAGCATTTTTCAATATTGTGACATGATGACTAAATTTGTTTTCAGTTCTTTCAGCTTGAGAAATGCAGAATGAGTTCCCCCCTTTTTACTATGCAATTTCAGCTCTGTGCATTCCATTATAATGTGTTGTTTTGTCTTCCTGAGATACCCTTTGAAATCTTCAGTTCTTTCACTGCTACATGTTTTCCTTTTGTTTTGGCTTCTCGACACCCCAGTGCAATTTTTAGAGTCTCTGCTGACATCCATTTAGGTTTCTACCTTCTCCTCTGCTTTTGTAATGGCCTTATATTCTTGATATCATCCCACAACTCATCTGGTCTTCTATCATTATTGTTCACTGCCTCAAAGATGACCATGAAATTAGTTCAAGATCAAATCTTGGTTCCTATGGATTTATTTTCCTTTTCTTCAGCCTCAATTTTAACTTCCACAAGAATCAAAGTATAACCTTTAGTCTATCCCTTCTGAAATTATAGACCATATCAGGGACAGATTTGATGACTTGAATACTAATGAACAAAGACCAGATGAGCTGTAGGAAGATATAAAGGATATCATTCATGAAGAATGCAAAAGGTCATTACAAAGACGGAAAAAGAAGAAAAAAGTAAAATAGGTGTAAAAAGAGACTGAATATTGCACTAGAGCTCTGAGAAGCCAAAAAATAAACCAAGATGTTAAGGAGCTGAGCAGAAGTTTTCAAAGGGCTGCACAGGAAGACAAAGTAAACTATTATAATGAAATGTGAAAATAGCTAGAGTTGGACAATCAAAGGGATGAACTTGCTCAGCATTTCTTAAGCTGAAAGAACTGAAGAATAAGTTCAAGCCTCAAGTTGCAATACTTAAGGAAGCTGTGGGCGGAATGTTGAGTGACCCAGGAAGCATCATAAGAAAATGGAAGGAGTACACAAAATCAGTGTAAGAAAAAGTATTGGCTGACACAGAATAATTTAATGAAATAATCTATCATCAAGAACCTATATTAATGAAGGAAAATGTCAAGCTGCCCTGAAGAAATTAACAAAAAATAAGTCCCCCAGAATTGATGGCATACAAGATGACATATTTCAACAAACAGTTGCTGTCCTGGATGCATTCACCAGGTTGTGCCAAGAAATCTGGTGACCAATCATCCAGCCAAGTGACTGAGAGAGTTCCATGTTTTTTCCCCATCCCAAAAAAAGGTGACCAGACAAAGAATGGAAATTATTGAACAATATCATTAATATCACATGCAAATAAGATCCTGCTGAAAATTACCCCAAAATAACTGGAACAGCACATCAGCTGAGAACTGCCAGATGTGCAGTCTGGGTTTAGAAGACACTGTGGATATTATAGTCAATGTTAGATAGATCTTAACTGAAAGCAGAGAGTACCTGAAGAATGTTTATCTCTGTTTGATTGCCCATGCAAAGACATTTGACTGTGAGGATAACAACAAACTGTGGCTAACTCTGAGAAGAATGAGAGTCTCAGAACACTTGATTGTGTTATATATACTTGGGCCAGGGGGCAATCATCAGAACAGAGCAAGAAAATACTGCATGGTTTAAAATCAGAATAGGTGTATGTCAGGGACGTGTTCTATCTCCATACCTTTTCAATCTATATGCAACACAGATCATCTGGGAGTCTGTGCTCTGTGAAAAGGAATCTGGCCCCAGAATTGGAAGTATACCTATCAACTATATGCATTATGCAGATGACATACCTTGCTTGCTGAAACTGAGAAGGACATGAGGCAGTTGCTGCAGAAGGTCAAGAACTGCAATTTTCAATATGGATACAAGCTCAACATCAAGAAAACAGAGATTCTTTCCACTGGGCCAATAGGCAGCATCATGATAGATGAAGAAGAAATTGAGATGGTTAATAGCTTCAGCTTGGTTGGTTCCATAATCAACACTCTTGGTACCAGCAGTCAGAAAATCAAAAGATGAATTGCACTGGAGAAACGTGCTGTCAGGGACCTCTAAAGAGTACCAAAGAGCAATGATTTCAGTCTAGAGACTAAAGTGTGCGTGATCCAGGCCATGGACCTAGCAATTACTTGCTATACATCAGAGAGCTGGACAATGACTAAGGAAGATAAATTAAAAATTGATGTACTTGAGTATTGAATATAATATGGACTGCTAAGAAAATAAACAGACCCATCCTGGAGATGGTCAAACCTGTCTTCTCTTGGAAGCCCTGTCTCATATACTTTTGGCATGTTACAAGGAGGCATCAGTCCTTAAAGAGGGACCTCATGCTTGAAAGGGTGGAGGGAAAATGCAAGAGAGTAATGACATGAATTCCTGGATGAGATGAATTGACACAGTGACTAGGGTAATGGGGGTAATTGTGTCAGAGATGAAATTATCTCAAGATAGAGCAGGGCTCAGAGCTGATGTACTCATAGGATCATTATTTGTTGGTGTCGTCTCAACAACACATAATCACAACAAAAGTTTCTTTCAGTTTAGTGGACATTGTTGAGTTCTCACCATGGCCTAATTACAAGAGGCCCCTTGCTTCCAAAAGCATCTCCTCTTATAGTTTTGAAGGCAATGAAAAGAAATAAAAATGTATTATTATTGAGTTGGCTCAGTCTCATCCTTGTTGTTAATTGCCACTGAGTCAAGTACAAACCATAGTGACCCCTTTTTTTTTTTTTTTTTTGCAATATCCATAAGTACTTTATTACATATCTGTGGAGGACAGTGGGACGGCCTCAAAGACTGCCTCCCTGACTGGGAGAGGTCACCAGGATTTTATACTAGAGTGAGACACAAACTTACTTAACCATAAACGTTTGTTAGTAAAATAAAAATAAAAATAAAAATCTATATGTGAAAGAAAACCATTCACACCCAGATACTGTCTTTACCAGCAAAGATCAAGTTACATTTTACATATGATTGGGAAAAACAGCTTCAAAGAGATAACAGCTAATCTAGGAGATGTATTTCCTTTTCTAATAAACAGACAGATTAAAGAAGGGACACTAAAAATTCTAAGGTCAAACAATTAGTCTTTCAAGTTAGAGAAAACAGATGCCCATTTTATAACTATATAACTATAGTTCCATAACTGATACATACATAGAGAATTCAGAACTTATCAATACCACCCCATCATTCCCCCCTCTTTTTATATGTCTTATATCTATAAGACAAACGTTCTGGGTTGATTCTTGGGGGAGTTATTTGTGGGTTCCCCACTTGGGAATAGGGGCACAGACTCTCTCTGGCTGCTTCATGCTGAAAGGGGCATTGAGATGGAGGGGAAGGACAGCCCATTTTAAGTCTTCATTGGTGGTCTTGAGTTCAAGCTGAATGCCTTCTTTTTTCAGTTAGAAAACATTCTCATGGTGTTCTCTGACCTCTGGACTGCAAGATCTAGAAAGCTTGATGCAGCTTTTCAAAAACTGGAAAGGATTCCCATTTTGTTGCTGCAGAATGATCAGTTTCGGGCTTGGATCTTCCTTTCTTCTCCTTACCAATAGAGACTGTACTTTTGTGTTCCCCCTGCCATAGGCTTCTGCCTTTTGTATCCTAATTCGGTTTAGTGAAGCACTGTTTTTATAGAATCTCTGGATAACTACCTGAGGTGGTTATTGTTTGGTCTTGTTCTGAGCAGGCTTAGCTCAACCCACTCACCCAGATTGGAATAGGTGCCTCACACTTTCCCACTCCTAGACTGGAGTTGTTACTGAACACAAGGGGTTCTTTCCATAGTCAGTTGCCAATAAGACAAACGGATTGCAATATCCATAAGCACTTTATTACACAGATCTGGGAAACACAGATCTGGGAGACTGCCTCCCATAGTGACCCTTTTAACAACAGATCAGAACCCTGTTCTATTCTGTGTGTATTCTCATCACCTTCACCTCTGATATACTTGAACCCATTACAATAATCATTGTACCAATCTATCTGGTCTTCCTCTCTTTCACCAACCTTCCACCTTTCAAAGCATGATGTTCTTTTCTAAGGAATAGCCTCTCCTAATAACATGTCCAAAGTATATGAAGTGAAGCTTTGTCATCTTTGCCTTCAAGAAGTTCTCCAACTGCACTTTCTCTCAGATGTATCTCTTCAGTTCTTTAGTCAGTACATGGAATATGCAGCACTCTTCTCTAACACCACAATTCAAAGTAGCAAATTTTTTTTTCTGTCGACCTTATTCATTTTACAGCTCTCAGATGCACTGCAAGTGACTGAAAAGACTATGACCTGACTCTAGAACACCTTCAGCTTCAGACTGACATTGTTGTTCCTCTAGAATTTGGAGAGATCCCTGACCAGAGCAATAGGTCTCCTTATCTCATGACCACTGGGATCAAGAGTGTTGATTATTGATCCAAGTAACTTGAATATATTTATCTTAATACTGATGTTGCCATGGTACAGCATCAGTTCAATAGTGAGAATTTTTGTTTTCTTGATGTTAAGAAGTAATCCATGTTGAAGGTTATAGTGTCTGATCTTCTGCAGAAAGTACTTCAAGTCCTACTCATTTTCAGCAAACAAGGTGTGCCATCTTCGTAGCACAGGTTGTTGATGAGTTTTCTTCTGATTATGATGTCACATTAATTTTCATAGATTAAAGTGTAGTAGTAGGGTAGGAATATGAATGATTGACAGAAGTATTAAGATGTTTAGTTCTAGAATGAAACTAGATTTAGGCTGATCTGCTACTTTGTTGCATATGATGTTGAAAAAATTCCCTAAATCTCATAGTTTGTTTCTACTTTACACGGTTGTGAAAATTAAATAATACCTGTTGTTGTTGTTGTTGTGTGCAGTCAAGTAGGAATCAACCCACAACTGACCCTCCAGTGGGTTTTTAGTGGCAGTTAATTGAAAAGAAGGAGATTGTTCATCTTTTTCCTGCTAAGTAGCTGGTGGTTTTGAGCATGCCACTAGTTCATCAGAGCTCCCTAATGACTGCACAGTGTTTAATTAAATCATTCCAGAGTCACATGCATAGGAAATTCCCCAAATATGCCAGGTGTCACTAAGAGCAGGTGTCCACTAAATATCTGTTTTCAAAGAAGTCTTAGAAACTTGTGAATGTTTCTAAACATGTAGGCTGAAAAATACCCTCATCTCTGGATATGTAGGCCAAAAAGCAACGTGATTCATATTATTAAAGCCTATTTGTGAGGGGGGAACAGTTCTTGAAGAACATCATGGTTGGAAGGGTGGAGGGATAACGTAAGATAGAAAGATGCAGGATGAGATGGATTGACACAGTAGTTGAGATAAGGAGGTTAGGTGTGTTGGAGACAGTGAGACTGGCTCAGGATTGGGCAGTGTTCAAAGACATTGTCCACAGGGTTGTTATGAGTTGCAGGCAACTTGATGGCACATAACAATAAAAAAAATTACAAAGAAACTAATATGAAGAAAAAATTTTGAAAGGAAGTTCAAGCCATATTTTTTCATCTGCAATGATGGTTTAGAACATCTTGCCTGGTAACTGGATATTTTTTAAACTGTCAGGAAAAGAAGTAATCTGTAAGTGCTATAAAAACTGTAAGCTTCTATGGAAAACTGAATTGTTAATTTACTTCACTGTTTATTATGGTGCTGTCATAAATACATCTTACTGCTGAAAGCAAAACAAAACAAAAATAACATAGAGTTGTTTTTATAGGGCCATTATTATTTGTAAGGATATTTTGGTATCATGGATATATTAAAGACTAGGGGGTCAATGAAGTCAGGATGTTTCCAAGGAAAAGTACAGGTAATTTACAAATAACCTTTCCAAAAAGCATGCTTAGAAAAGTCGTCCTGCTTTAGGGACATGGACCCCACGAACCCCAGAATAGAAAACTCTGGTAAGGACCTGCGCTGCCAACTCAAAGGAACATGGTTTGATTCCACCCACTACTACTCCCATTGCCTCTGAAAACCTGTCTGAGGTCAGCTCTGGGTGGGTTCCAACTCAATGGTACACAACATTAACCACCCCAACTCCCATCCCCACCCCCAATTTGTTTTTTATTGTACCTGATCTTTTGTCCCCCACATCATCTGGTAAATTGTGTAAATGCAGGAGGATTAACCAGGCATAATGGAATCTGAAGTATATATTTATATCCAGATCCTAGTGAAGTCATGACTTGGGCTAACCAAAACATATGTAATCTGAGTCACTACCTCTGCTATCATGAAAAAAAAAACAAGATTATTTGGAAAATAATAGTGTACTCAATTCTTGTGTTGTACTGAAAGCCATGCAGATGTAATGGCAACCCAAGACCTGATTGAAAATTAAAGCAGAAAATACCTACACAATGAACTCCAACTCTATCAAGTGAGCTCAACAAAGTATAGACCAAAGCTCTGTGGAAAATATTGCTGAAATCTGAAATTAACTTCCCAGGTAAGAACTAATTTCCAAGACCAATTCTGTATGAGAAAGTGAGAAATGAAATAGTATCTAAAGCTTTGTGGGAGTTAGATGTGGCGAGTGTCAAATGACACTGCAAAGAGGAATGAAAACTCAGAAGTATAATAAAAACCTAAACTTGGTCATGAGCTTTCATGAAGTGTGTTGCATTGCGGTTTGGCTGACAAAGACTAATGCAAGAGGTGAGAAATTATTCATACCAAATGTTTATGTCTTTACCAAAGAGGAGGACCCTCAAGAAAAACAAATTGTATCAGTAAGGCTAACAGGATAGAGATAAAAAAAAAAAAGTCAAGGGAGATAAGGTAAGCCCAGAGAATTAAAGAATATTAGAAGGGCAACTCTATCAGGGGGAAATGATGATGAGAGAGAAATCAAGGTTTCAAATAAAGGGAGGAAGACACAGAATTAATCACAACTCCAAAATTTGCTGATATGTTGAGCTCACTTTTAAAATCAGCTCTTTTGGGATTAAAAAGATAAGAAAAAGGAGAAAGAAATATGGAGAACTTAGAAAAAAGAAATGAAGCCTTAGGAAAAAAAAATGTCAGTGACAAAAATCAAGTATATGAAAATACAAGCAATCAGGCTATTACTCCTCTGTAGTTACATTTCTGAGAAGATGGAAACCAATTGAGAACAAATATCAGACTTAATCAAGCAACTAGATATTATTGTTGTTGTTGTTATGTGCCGTCGAGTCGCCTGCGACTCATAGCGACCCTATGTACAACAGCCCTAAACTCCGCTCTGTCCTGTGCCAATCGCACTGTCTCTGACACTCCCATCCCAATTATCCCAGCCACTGAATCAATCCACCTCATAGAGGGCCTTCCTCTCCTGCGCCGTCCCTCCACCCTCCCAAGCATGATGTCCCTCTCTAAGGACCGGTCTCTCCTCACAACATGTCCAAAGTATGTTAGACGGAGCCTCAGAATCCTTGCCTCCAAGGAGCCACCCGGTTTAACCCTCTCCAGGACAAATCTGTTTGTTTTCCTAGCAGTCCATGGTATTCTCAATACTCTTCTCCAGCACCACAGCTCAAAGGCATCAATTCTCCTTCTATCCTCCTTGGTCATTGTCCAACTCTCTGATGCATAACAGGTGATTGCTAGTATCTCAAAATAATTACTTAAACTCTGTGGGTGTGTATACATAGACTTTAAGTTTAGGTCTGGAATGAACTTCTAAGGATCATTTGATCCAACTCTTTAAATTGAAGTGAATTTTCACTACCAATTTAGAGATAAAGAAGTGCTTACAGATATAGTAGTCGGTTTGAGAGTTAGAGGGAAAAAAACCTCAAGAACTCTGGATTCTAAGATGTGACTGCTATGAACAAACACTGTCAGCCATTAGGTGCCCACATGGACTAGGCACTAACCATGTGGTAGCACATGAAATCATCTCAACCATATTGAATCTCACTTATTCATAGATTGGGCCATTGAGATCTAAGGGTAATGACTAAACGTCTAACTTTAATGTCGATAGTTGTAGTGGGGCTTCAGGACTTTAGTTCATAGGGTCACTATGAGTTGTGCTCAACTCAAAGACAAATAACAAAAACAGTATATACTTTAATCAATATATCTACAAGTCTAATACAGAAAGGAGGAGTGGTATTCACTTCCATAATAGCTTGCCTCCGGAAACCCTATGAACCTGGAGAAAGGATAAAAGGCACCCAAGCGTAGAGGACTCTCCTTCATAGGGTCGCTATGAGTCGCCTGCAACTCGACAGCACTTAACAACAACAACAACAACAATACAGATACATCTTGCTTTAAGAAAACTTGCTGAGTTAAAAAATTAGGTTAGAAAAATGAGAGAAGCCCACTCTTATTATCACCGAATCAGAGAAGATTCATATCTGACCCTCCTTTGCATTTCTAAGGCTGTTAATCACATCCAATCACCATGATGATGTAAATCACCTCATTTACCTTCAGAAACACTGATGGATTAGATTGCAAGACAAAGGTGGTCTTTAGTTAACATCACAACTCCCAATTGACTATGCTACCAGACTCAAGAAGAGCTCTACTGGTGCAAATAGTTGAGCATTCAGTCTGGAATTTTGATGGTTTGAACCCACACAGCTGATCCAGGGAGAGAGATTAGATCTACTTCTATAAAAATAACCGCCAAGAAAACCTTACGTAAAAGTTTTACTCTGTTACCTGGGGTCACTATGAGTTAAAATAGATTTGATGGCACCAATACCATAATTCACACTACCTAAAATTGCATAAAACTGCATGATATTCTTTGATTCCACCCTCTGAAACCATTTAAGTAACTTCATATCTATGTTGTTGTTGTTGTTATGTGCCGTCGAGTTGCCTGCGACTCGTACCGACCCTATGTACAACAGCCCTACACTCCGCTCTGTCCTGTGCCAATCCCACTGTCTCTGACACTCCCATCCCAATTATCCCAATCACTGAATCAATCCACCTCATAGAGGGCCTTCCTTGCCTGCGCCGTCCCTCCACCCTCTCAAGCATGATGTCCCTCTCTAAGGACCGGTCTCTCCTCACAACATGTCCAAAGTAAGTTAGACGGAGCCTCAGAATCCTTGCCTCCAAGGAGCCACCCAGTTTAACCCTCTCCAGGACAAATCTGTTTGTTTTCCTAGCAGTCCATGGTATTCTCAATACTCTTCTCCAGCACCACAGCTCAAAGGCATCAATTCTCCTTCTGTCCTCCTTGGTCATTGTCCAACTCTCTGATGCATAACAGGTGATCATATCTATAGCTATGAAAAATCTTGACCATTTTATTGTTCAAAGTGCTAAGAAAATCAATGGGCAAGTGCAGCATTACACTACATTTCAAATTTAAACCAATAAGTCTGGGTATGATTATACTCAACATTTTAGAAATATACCAATTTCAGATAAAATAAAGCTAACTTTTGGAGATCAGGATCTACACTCTTCAGGCAGAAATTTACCTCTGTTCCCCAGCAAAGAAGTGAGCCATTTTGAGCAAAACAAAGACTCACAGATTATCTTTGACCCAGCAGAGACCAGGAGAAGTTTATCTAAGGTTTAAAAGAACAGATGTCTTGGAGAAAGTGCAGCCAGAGTACTCTTCAGAGACAAGGATGATGAAATTTTGCCTCACACACTTTGGACATGTTGCTAGGAAAGGATATTTCTTGGAGAAGGGCATCATGCTTAGAAAGGATGGTGAAAGAAAGGAAGACCCTCAGCCAGGTGGATTGGCACAGTGACTGCAAAAATGGGCTCTAATGTCCCAGAGATTATGAGTTTGGCACAAGATTAAAAAAATAGGGTCATATATGTTATTCATAAGGTCACTGTGAGTCATACTCGATTTAAAGGCACCTAACAACTACAACAACTATGTCTGGGTGGAAGTTATCCCTAAGAGTGGCAGACTCTATCCTACTGGCTCATATAAGTGTTTACCCTCTAACTGTCACTTTTTTATCTTTTTATGAAAACAAAAATTGTAGTTTTTGGAGTTATGGGGAGAGGAAATCTAAATGTGGGATGAATATATGTTTTTATTTCTTACGCACCCTCTTAGTTTCAAAAAGAAGTTATGGTTTGACCAATGAATGCTGGTGGTGTACGAGGTTGCATATATTGATGTCAATAAAAAGTCATCACTTCAAGTCTACCAATTGCCTCTTGGTAGAAAGATGGTGCAGTCTGCTCCTGGTAAGATGTACAGTCTTAGAAACCCAACAGAAATGTGACAGAAGAAGACTTGGTTTTAGTTTAATGGTCTGACAGTTTCTTTAAGAATAATATAAGAACTTTGTGAGCAGCCAGTATAAAATAAAATTTAAAAAAACCCAACCCAAAAGCCCAGAATAATAATACATCTTACTTACTATTACATTTCTAACCTCTTTTTGGTAAAAGATAGAACAGACCATGTGCTCAAAATTATTCATAGATAGACTGCTTTGTATCTAAGTACTCTGGTTTAGAAGTAGCCTAAGCTAGGATGTAAGAACCCAAGTTCTAGAACTGATAAATTCTTGTGTGGGAACTAGTCCTATCATTTACTTGGTAAGATCTTCAAAACACTCTCTCTCTCTCGCATTGGGACCTACTTGTTTCTGATCCTCCTGTGAGTTTTTAGAGGGTATAAATCACAAGGGAAGATTTTGCTTATCTTTCTTCCAAGGAGCTGCTGGTGGATTTGAACCAGCCACATTTAGGTTAGCATACATGGACAATGCTACCAGAGCTCATACAATAAAAACATCAATGTTACTTAGCTCATGATCTTTGTAAACGTTAAATAATAACAAATACTTAAAATTCTTAGATGAGATGCAAACAAAATACTTGAACTTGATTCTTAGCAGAGCATATGCTTAATATAAAATATAAATTATTATTTTAAAGTTAATTCAGCAGGGCAAATCAATCCACAAAGGGTATTTTTTCCCTCTTAAGAACAATAAACATCTTCATACTTTTTCCTTCTCACTTAGAAATCTTAATCAGACAAATCCCTACACCATCTGCATCTGGGTGCAGATTGCAGGAATTTCCGCACAAACTGTGGCACACAAAATTGCCAAATTATCAAAATGAGAAAATTAAAGAGTGTAGAAAAAATGTAAATTGCTATGCTATAAATAAGAAATTTAACTCCACCTTTTTATCTTTGTTGTAAATCTTTCAGGGGAATTACATGGACTCTAAAATTAAAGTGACTGGCATATTAAAAACAAATGTCTTATGCCTAACTGAGACCTTTTAGAGAACACAGTACCATGAACTCAGCATATACTTACATAATGCATGAGTGTTTGACATTTGCCAAGACATTTGCCAGTGAAGTCAAGCCCTTTCAGCCAAAAAGTTAATATTAAAAGAAAGTGAGAAACCCTGGGAGGTGATTTTTAGGGAAAGAAGTCTTTTCTAATTGTCCAAGTTACTAGAAAGCAGCAGGCACTTTAAGAACACAGGGTGGAAAGTATATGAAAAGATGGAGGAGGAAAAGATTAAAGCTTTGGGGAATCCAACCAGGAGTGTATTTTCTCTAAAAACACTCTGGTATCATCAGAGGATAAGTTATATAAATACTCCAAAAAGATAATACATGTCTACCACCAGGGAGTGTGACTTAGTTAAGGCCTGTTTTCATCATTTCTGATGACACAAAAGTAAAATTTTACCAGAGTTCAGCATTTCCCAAAGTCTGAAGGAGATTGTCTATTTTTCTCCCATGGAACAGTTACTGGATTCGAACCAAATGATTTAGGATTAACAGCATAATTCCTTACACGTAGGCCATGAGAGCTCCTTCAGTGCCTGTGTGCCAGCTGTTATTCAAGTCTTTGACTTGTCATCTTATCACTCTTAGAATTACAGAGCTGTTATATCCCTGACTGCTGGCCCAACAGGTCTGAAACTTCTATTTAATTAATGACTCTAAAATTCAGAAACATATTTACCAAATACACCAAATGAATCTAGAATTTAGAAACATATTCACAAAATATGATACTATTTATTCTGTGATATAACCACATTAAAATTCTGTCTTGACATTCTATCCAAAACAGAGTATGTAGTTGAATGTTAACCATGAAAAAGGCAAGTAGTTTTGTTTTGTTATTTTGTTTTCAAATTGGTCATTATGGATTATTGTAGCATTTTCAATTACTAATGACAGAAACACAAGTTTTATGAAAAAAATCAACAATATATTCACACAGTGTTCTAAAAAGCACTGGAGTAATACATATTCATTTCTTATTATCCTATTTGGATTATTAAATACATGTCTTATTGTCAAGAGACAATTGTTTTCAAACAAGATTTTAGTCTTTGGGCAGTACAAATAATTACCATGCCAATCTGTTTTCCAAAACTTTGGATTTTTTAGTCAGGCCAGAGGCACACTGGAAGAAAATCCTGGTGACTTATCTGAAAAGTCCATCATTGAAAACCTGGGAGCCGAGTTATATTCAGACACAGAACTGATTGAGAGTTTACTCAATGGCAGGCAATTGTGTTTGAATTTGTTGGGCTTTTGTTGTTAGGATTTTGTTGTTTGTTTTTTTAAAAAGCTAATTGTTATTCTGTACTATCAAATCAGAGCTGACTCACAGCTGACCCTCTAGTGAATTTTCAGAGGCAAGAAATCCCATGGGAGAAGATTTCCCAGCTTTCCCTCATAGAGTAGCTGGTGGATTCAAACCATGGACCTTTGGTATGGAAGCACAGCTCCCTGGCTATTGTGTTTTAAACTGGTTTCATAACCTAAGCCCTTTATACAGATGATTCAAAAATTTCCTGAGTAAATTTCACTACTTTTCTAGGTTCAAATAGAAATATATTTTCTTCTTCTCTTTATCACACATATTTAAACACAAATTTAGGAGTGCTGTGTCTTCATGAAGAAAATGTTCCAGCAAACTCCTCTTGATGCCCTCCCTCTTTCCAGCCAGCAACAAGCCAGCAAGGTGAGGTCTTGTGTCTCTCCATTTTAATGCAGCCTAGACTCTCTTTTCTTTCCCATTTATTTTGTTCTGGAATGTCTTCTTGAGCTCAACCTCAGTACAAAGATTGCTGTTATCAGTGCTCAAATACCAGTCATTCCCCTATGAAGTAAGAAGAGATACATTGGGCAGTCTAGGCAAGGCAGGAAAATACTACTATCTCATCACTTCTAAGGGCTAGAATTTCACTGTCAAGCTCACTATCCATTGGACCCTCCCTGATAAAAACAGCACATTCCCTTGACACCCACTAATATCAGACATTAGTGCAGACAAACACTACACTGGTGAATCTCTTAAATTTCTGTCTTTCAGGTGGCGTCTCTGGAGTCATGATAGGAGTCTTACTCCTATTTGGAATAGGAAAATAGATACTTGCTCATCCTGGCCATGAGCTGAGATCTTGGGGCAAGATTCGTGTCTTCTAGATTAGTGCTCAAAGCTGAGAATTTCATAATCTCAAGATTACATGATTAAAGATCTTATATATAATTCAAAGTACTTGTCAAAAGTTTATATGGATATTTAAATAATTCATGTTGCTAACATTTCCTATCTAAAGCAACAAGTACTTAGATTTTCTGAAGGTTAAAGATTGTGAAGAATGCATGCCTTGAATTATGGTATCGTGGAATAGTACCTAACAATTTATGGACTGTCGAAAGAACAGATAATTCTACTGCACTGAAGCAGAGGAGGGAGAGAACCGTCTAAAAGAGAGATGTAACTGGGTATTTCTGTCATCACAGGAGACTAGAGCGAGGGCTACATGGTGGAGGGGACCTGGGGGAGGGTTTGTAAAACAATGAAAGAATCTTTTCTTTTACTTTTCCATAATTTTTGGACTCATGTACTTATAACTTGTTAGTCAAATTTGTGTCTTCTAGGTTGCAACACCCCCATGATACATCTTGAAGGATATGTACATGTACAGCCAAGCACAATCAATAAGAGTGCATCTGAATTCCAAAATCAATCTCCATAATAGTCTTATGTGTTTCCTACTGCCAAAGGGGCCCTTTAGAGTAGTGAGAGAAGATCTTCACCCTGAAACCCACAGCGTCCCTTTTCAGCAGGAAGTAGCTAAGAGAATACGCCGTCCCCTTTTCCTTATGACTCAGGGTGAAGTCTCTCTCAGGGAGGAGTGATAGGGAATGGCAAAGGATACACTGACAAAGAAGATTAATCAGAACTGGCTTTGACAAGCACTGTGGCATTTGGACAAGAACAAACTGGGAGGAGGGTAGAGAGAATAGTGCAACAATGAATGAGTGGAAGCCCAAAATCTCTGTAAATGTTTATGAAAATTAATAAAATATAATTATAGAAAAAAAAAAAGAACAGATATTTCTGATGCAGAGGAAGTGCAACCAGGGTACTCCTTAAAGGCAAGGATGGTGAAAAAACTTTCTCTTGCATACATTGTGTGTGCTGTTAGGAGAAGACAGTCCTCTAGACAAGAGACATCATGCTGTGAAATGTGGAGAGTCAGGAATAGAGAGGAAGACCCTCAACAAGATAGATTGGTACAGGGCTTATGATAACAGAATAAAGCATATCAGAAATGATGCTGGTGTTGCAGGATAGGGGAAGGTTCAGATCTAACATTCACAGATTGTGATGAGTCAAAGTCAACTCAACAGAACCTAACATTCTGTTGTATATTTGTTTTTATTTAAATAAAAGTTTATTCAAATATACAAATCATATTCGCTTATCATATAAACATGGCATATTGTAAACTGGAGCTCTGTTTTAAACAAAAAGACATAGATGGAATACTAAAAGCAGCTTGAGAAGAACAAAGAGCTACCTAAAAAAAGAGAAATAGAATAAACTTCGAATTCTTAACATAAATCATTCAAGCAAGAAGAAAATGGGATGGTATATACAAAAGGCTCAAAGAAAACAATTATCAACCAAGAATTTTATATCCAGTGAAACTTTCTGCCAAACATGAAAGGGAAATTATGTCAATCTCAGAAAAAGTAGAAATAAAAGGTAATTATGAAAACGAGACCAACTCTACAAGAAATATTAAAAAAGACCTTTTGTAAGACCAGCTCACTGGGGACCTTACCTTTGGTTTGCTGTAAGACCCCAATTCCTGTGTGACTTGGGCAATCCAGAAGTGTCTTCCGGCCACTATATCCCTTGTGTATGCTAAAGGCTGCAGCCCAATTTAGGCACACTAACACCCTGGCCAACAACAACAACAACCTGGCCTACCAGGTTGAGGGGTTGCAGTTAAAGAGCAAAATCCACCTAGAGCACTCAACCAATTCTTCTCCTACCTCGAGATCCCACTGCCCCATTGCCTGGAGACCACCCAGATGCTATCCCTGCTATCTAGCACAAGGAGCACCAACATCACGGGTACTTTGGATGAAACACTATTGTCTATCTACACCACATGGGACAACTTAAGCTCAAGCAGAAGTGGCTGGGCCAGTTTAAGCTTGACCAAAATGTTGTTTCTGGAAGAGAACAGGATTCCTCTTTTGTCATCCAAGTCCTTTAGGTGAAACACTGCTGTCAGGCCCTTGGGGCTCTAAGACTCAGCCGAGAAGAGAGCACAGATATATACGTCCTTCACAAAACATTGTCGTTCTCTGTGTCATTATATAGTCACAACAATCTAACGTGTACTAATAAAAGATTCACATAATGCCAAGAAAGTAGAAATCTGCATCAGGCATCATGAAAAAACAAAATAATCCTTCATCATAAAAAGAAGACCCAATAAATACTTCATATAGAGAGAAGCAGAAGAAAAATGTTGATGTGGAGTTATTTGAACAGCTACAGAAAAAGATACAAATATTGGATGAAACAATGCAAGTTAATAAGAGAGCAAATACCACAGAGACAATAATCCAGAAGAAATATATTGATGTGCAGCAACTTGAACAACTACAGAAGAAACTGTAAAAGATGGAAGAAAGAATTGATACGGATGCTGTTGTTTAGTGCAGTCAAGTCACAGGCGACTCATAGTGACCCTATGAATGAAAGTCCTGGACACCACCTGTGTAACATTCATCCTTTCTTCAGGTTCATAGGGTTTCCAGAGGTAAGCTATTGTGGAAGTGGATGCCACTCATGCTTTTAAGCTTGTTTTAATTCAGAATATTAATACAGAAATGGAAGAAGTGTCCAACATGCTGGAAGGGGGGAAAAGTATAACTGAAGAGATGAAACAGAAGGTCAGTGAGCTGAAAGATAAGAGTCTCACTGAAAACATACTAGAAGAAAAATCAGAGATGAGATGTAAGGGAAATAATAGAAAGATGTAGAATGTCATCAAAAGGAGCAACATACATGTAATTAAGATTCCAGAACATGGGAGTGATAGGGATGTAACTGAAAAAATTGTGGAAGAAGTATTAGAAGTAAACTTCCTGGTATAAAGAAAAGAGAAATTCACATTCAAGAAGCACAGCAAACACCAAACAGACTAGACCCCAAAAGAAAAACATCAAGACATATTCTAGTCAAATTTTCCAAGCTAAAAAATAGGGTTAGAATACTAAAAACAGCACAAGGAAAACAACGAGTCACCTACAAAGGGGAAACAATTAGGTTAAGTTCTGTTTTCTCAGCAACAACCATGCAAGCTAGAAGACAATTGGATAACATATACAGAAGGCTGAAAGAAAACAATTGTCAGCCAAGGATCCTATACCCAGCAAAGCTCTCCATCAAATATGAAGGAGAAATTAGATCCTTTGAAAAAAAGAAGGAATATGAGGGATTTGTGAAAACAAGACCAAACTATAAGAAATTTTAAGTGAAATTCTTCACACAGAGACATCAAATGAAAGCCAATGGACCATAGCAACCACAGACAACAGAAAAAGAAACACAGCAAAATGGCAACAGTAAAACCTGGCCTGACAATAAATCACACTTAATGTGAATGGACTAAATGTGCCAATCAAGAGAAAAAGAGTAGCAGGATGGATTTTAAAAAGCCTATCAATATTGCCTACAAAAGACACATGTCAAAAAAGGAAGAGAAAGACAGACTCAAAAATCAAAGGCTGGGGTGGATGGGGAAATGTACCATGTAAATATCAACCACAAAAATATAGGAGTGGCAATACTAATCTCTGATAAAAGAAAAAAAAACTTCAGAATGAAAACCACCATAAAAGATAAGGAAGGGCATTACATACTTACTAAAGGCACAATAGATCAAGAACATGTAATATTGGTAAATATTTATGCACCAAATGATGTTTGTTGGTTGTTGTTATATGCCGTCGAGTCACTTGCGACTCATAGCGACCCTATGTACAACAGCCCTAAA
>NW_006399861.1:6830854-6880967 GCF_000299155.1 Elephantulus edwardii
ATTTCTTGGCACAACTTGGTGAGCACGTCCAGGGCAGCATCTGTTAACTGAAATATGTCAATTAGTATACCATCTATTTCTGGAGCCTTATTTTTTGCCATTTCCTTCAAAGCAGCCTGAAGTTCTTCTTTCTTGCTCATATGTTGTTTCACGAAATTCTTCTGTGTCTTCTAATTCCTTTCGATACAGTGACTCAGTATATTCTTTCCATCTTCTTTTACTACCTCCTGGATCATTTAACATTCTGCCAAAAGCATCCTTGATGCACCAAATGATAGACATGGAAAATACATAAAACAATGGTTAATGGAATTGAAGAAAGAAATAGACAGCACCACAATAGTGGTAGAAAAGTTCAACACACAATTGTCACCAAAAGATAGGTCAACTCACAAGAAACTCAACAAAAATGCAGATTTAAGCTATACAATCAGCCAACTCAAACTTGTGGATGGATGTATTCAGGCTGTATCCCCCAACTAAAACTCAGTTCACTTTATTCTCAAGTGCACATGGTGCATTCTCCACAACTGATCATATATTAGGACACAAAGCAAGCCTCAAAAAATTTATAAAAAAAAAATAATGAAATAATACAAAGTATCTCCTCAGACCACAATGCCTTAAAACTAGAAATTAACCATATGAGGATAAAGCTTACGAAACTAAGTAACTCTCTGCTAGAACATGATTGAGTTATAAAAGAAATAAAGAATGAAATAAAAAGTTCCTTGAAACATGTAAAAATGAAAATGCAATATACCAAAACTTCTGGGATGCAGCTCAGATGGTCCTGAGAGGGGAGGGCAGTTAATAGAAAAATCAATTATTTAATTCAACACCTTCATCAAATAGAAAAAGAACAACAATCTATTCCTAGATAGAAGAAAAGAAACTATAAGGATTAGAGCTGAAATCAAAGGGATAGAAAACAGAAAAGCAATTAAAATCATTAATTAAAAAAGTGCTGATTTTTCAAAAGTGTGAATAAAATTGACAAACTGCTGGCAAACCAAAGAAAAGGAAAAAAGAGAAGACACAGATAACTCAATTAGGAAACAATAGAGGTGGCATAACAACTGAAACAAATGAAATGAAATCAATAACATCAGAATATTATGGAAAGATATACTCTGATAAATTTGAAATCATGGAGGAAATGGGAAAATTCCTTCAAACTCATGCTCTATCTGATTGACAAGGACAAATATAGGACACTTGAACAGACTCATCACAATAGAAGAAATTGAACAGATCAAAAGAAGAATTCCCTGTAAGAAAAGTTCTGAACCAGATGGCTTCACAGCTGAATTCTACCAAATGTTCAGAGAAGATATATCACCATTTCTACTTAAATTATTTTTAAAAAAAATGGAAAAAGAAGGAACACTCCCAGAGTCATTCTATGAAACAAGCATAACACTAATACTAAAACAAAGCAAAATATTACCAAGACAGAAAACTACAAAGGAGCTCTGGTGGCTTAGTGGCAAGAAACTGCACTGCATCCAAAGATGTGCAGTTCAAATTCACTAGATGCTATGCAGGAGAAGGAGGGGTAATCTTCTCCGGTGTCAGTTGGATCTGATTCAACAGCACACAACAATGGGGAAAAGAAAAAAAGAGAGCAAGGGGGTGAGGGAGAGAACTACAGACCAATATTTCTCATGAATATAGATGCAAAAATTCTTAACAAAATCCTAGCCAATAAAATCCAATAACACATTAAAAAAAATTATCATGAGCCAGCGGGATTCACGGCAGATATGCAAGGATGGTTCAATATAAAAAAAAAAATCAACACAATTTACCATATTAACAAAGCAAATAACTAGAACTATATGATCTTAGCAATTGATTCAGAAAAGGCATTCACAAAATCCAACATTCCTTCCAGATAAAGACACTGAGCAAAATTGGAATAGAAGGGAATTTTCTCAACATAGTGAAAAGTATATGTGCAAAACTATTCTCAATGGAAAACGACTGAAAGCATTTTCCTTGCAAAATGAAACCAGACAAGGATGCCCACTGAGACCACTTCTATTCAGTACTGTACTTGAAGTGCTTGCTAGGACAATATGACAAGCTGTTTGTTGTTGTTGTTGTTGTTGTTGTGTGCCGTCAAGTCATCTGTGATTCATAATGACCCTAAGTATGATAGCTCTGAACCCTACTCTATTCTGAGCCAATCTTATTCTCTCTGACATACATAACCCATTCCCCAGTCAGAGAGTCAGTCCATCTCATCAAGGGTCTTCCTCTCTTGTGCTGTTCCTCTACCCTCTCAAGAACAACGTCCCTTTCACAGGACTAGTCTCTCCTTAAAACATATCCCAAGTATGTCAGATGTAGCATCATAATCCTTCCTCCCAATGAACATCCTGGTTTCACCCTCTCCAGGACAAACCTGTTTGTTCTTCTAGTAGTCCATGATATATTCAATACTCTTCTCCAGCACCACAGCTCAAAAACATCAATTCTCATTTTATCATCCCCAGTCATTGGTTACCCATGGTGGACAGTGTTTGGTAGAGCCTCCCGATTAAAACAAGCTTGGAAGCAGGAGTAGTTTCCATTTCTGAAATGGCTTGCCTTCGGAAACTATGAACAGAGCTCAGGTCTTTTGTTCATAGGGTTTCTATGAGTCGTCTACAACTAGACAGCACTTAACAACAACAACAACAACAACAACAACAGTCATTAAATGACAATAGTTCTAGAAAGGCTTCAGGCCTTTTGTTCATGGGGTTGCTAGTCATACTTGCCTCAACAGCAATCAGCAACAACAGTCATTGTCTAGCTTTCTGATGTGTAGCACATAATTAAGAAGACCATGGCCAGGATCAGGCACATCTTACCCTCCAGACTGACATATGAAAGAGAACGAAATAAATGGCATCCAGATTGGTAAGGAGATGGTTAAACTGTTACTATATGCAGGTGATATGACAGTATACATAGAAAACCCCAAGGACTAAGCCAAAAAACTCTTAGAGCTAGTCAACCAATTTAGCAGAGTGGAAGAATGCAAGATCAATATCCAAAAATCAGTGTGATTCCGCTACAGTTAAAAAGAGAATTCAGTAAAGGAATCTGAGAAAGAAATACCATTTACAATAGCTGACCATAAATTAAGTACTTGGGAGTGAACCTAATTAGAGACACAAAAGACCTATACAAAGAAAACTACAGAACATTTCTACAAGACACAATAAATGGACTAAATAAATGGGAAAATATGCCCTGTATATGGTTGTTGTTGTTTTTCTTGTTATGTACCATCAAGTTGCTTGTGACCCACAGCAGCTCTGAACCTTGCCCTGTCCTGAGTCAGTTTCACTAATTTGGACACACCAACCCCCATTGCCCCCTTTTCTGTATCAATCTTTCTCATCGGAGGTCTTCCTCTCCTGCACTGTCCCTTCACTCTTTCAAGCATGATGTCCTTCTCCAAGGACCAGTCTCTTCTGGCTAGGTGCCCAAAATAAGTGAGACAGAGCTTCAAAATACTAGCCTCCAAGGAGAAACTTTCACTCTCTCCATGACAGATCTATAGTTTTCTTGGCAGTTCATAGTATGTTCAAGACTCTTTCAGCACCACAACTCAAAGGCATCAATTCTTCTTCTGTCATTCTTAGTCATTGTTCAGCTCTCTGATGCATAGCAAGTAATTGTGAAGACTGTGTCCTGGATCAGGTACACTTTAATCTCTAGACTGACATTGTTGCTCATCAGTAATCTGGAGAGGTCCCTGACAGCAGATCTTCACAATACAGTTTGTCTTTTCATTTCCTGACTGCTGGTGTTAAGAGTGTTGATTGTGGGGCTGAGCAAGCTGTGTTTGTTAACAAACTCAATCACTTCTTCATCTATCATGGTGCCACCAATTGGCCCAATGATGAGAATCTTTGTCTTCTTGATGTTGAGCTTCAATCTATATTAAAGAGTGCAGTTTCTGACCTTCTGCAGCAAGTGTTTTAGGTCTTCTTCAGTTTTAGCCAGCAAGGTTGTGTCATGTGCATAACATAGGTTGTTGCTGATTCTTTCTCCAGTCCTATTGCCACATTCCTCCTCATAAACCCCTACTTCTCCAGTGATCTGTTCTGCATATAGATTGAAAAGGTATGGAGACAGATGCAACCCTGACACACTCGTTTCCTGATTTTGAACCATGGAGTATTTCCTTGGTCTATTCTGATGACTGCTTCCTCGTCGAAGTATACATTCACATAAACACAATCAAGTGTTCTGGGCTTCCCATTTTCCTCAAGGTTACCCACAACTTACTGTGATCCATACAGTCAAATGACTTTGCTTGGTCAATGAAATACATATACACATTCTTCTGATACTATTAGCTTTCTGCAAAGATCCATCTGACACTGGCAATAATGTCTCTAGTGCCACAACCTCTCTGAACCAAGCTTGTATTTCTTGTTGTTCTCTGTCAATATCTAGTTATTTCTTGACAATCTTCAGCAAAATTTTTTAGAGTGTTCTTTTAGTGATATTATTTGATAATTTCTACATTCTGTGGGTTCCACTTCCAAAATAGCTTGTCTCCAGAAATTCTATTTACTTAGAAAGATGATTAAAGTTATATGAGTCTTTCATTCATAGGGTCTTTCATTCATAGGGTCACTAGATAGATTAAAAATCAAAGAGTGACTTAACGATATAGCAAGTAAATGGCAACAAAATAAAAAATTATTGGCATTACTAATCTCTAATAAAATAGACTTTAAGGTAAAAACCAGCAGAAGAGACAAGAACACTAAAAAATGTTTAAGGACACAATAGAACAAGAGGACATAACCTTCATTAACATCTACACACTAAATGATGTTGTTATTATTGTTGTTGTTAGTTGCTGTCAAGTTGAGCACAACACTTAGCAACATTTTGAACAACATCCTGTGCCGTTTTCACACTTCCTGATACATTATAGTCCATGGTGGCAGTCATCGTGTCAATCTACTTGGTTGAGGGTCTTCCTCTACATTCCCGACCCTCCACCCTTCCCAGCATCATGTCCCTCTCCAAGGAATAGCCGCTCATAGCAACATGCAAAGCCTCATCTTCTTTGCCTCCAAAAAGCACTTTGGCTGCACCGTCTCCAAGATTTATCTGTTTATTCTTTTGGCAGTCCATGAGATGTTCAGCACTCTTCACCAACACCACAGTTCAAAGAAGACATTAATTCTTCTTCTGTCATCCCTATTCATGGTACAGCTCTCAGATGTATAGAAAGTGATTGGAAAGATCATGGCCTGTATCAGACATATCTTAGTCCTCAAACCAACATCATTACTCTTCAATTTGGAGAGGTCTCTAACTGTAGACTTTCTCAATGCAGTGTGTCTTATTTCCTGACTGCTGGTACAAAGGATGTTAATTGTAGATCCAAATAAAATGAAGTTGTTGAGTTTCAATCTCTTCTCTATCCATCATAATATTGCTTACTGATCTAGTGGTGAGAGTCTTGGCTTTCTTGACTTTGAAATGAAATCCTTAATGAAGGCTACTTTCCTTGATCTTCTACAACAAGTGATTCAAGTCCTTCTCACTTTCAGTAATAACAGTTATGTCATCTTCATAACACAGCGACCCTAATGGGGGTGTGTCAGAGACAATAAGATTGGCATAATGTTATAGAGCTACAAAATACACAAAAACAATATTAACTGAGGAAATAAGTAAACAACACCATAACAGTAGTATGAAACTTCAACACACCTCTCTCATTGAAAAAAAGGGAAAATAGAAACTCAACAAAGACACAACTCATAGACAAATACAATGTACTTCACCCATAAACCTCAATAAACACAAAATCTTTAAAATACTACAAAGTATCTTCTCAGACCACATAGTATAAACTAGAAACTAACAGCAAGAGTATAAAGTAAGGGGGTTAGGGGGGTGAATGTCCATTTGGATTCTAAATAACACCTTATTTATCACTGCGGGGTAATAGAAGAAATAAAAATGAAATTACAAAGTTTCTTGAGACAAATGAGGATGAAAGTATGACTTCAAAACTTCTGAGATATAATACTTAAAAGTTAGTTCACAGTAATAGGAAAATATATATAAAAAATAAGCAATCCCATACCTTTCAAAAGAAAGGAAATTATAAAAATAAGGGCAAAATTAAATAGAATACAAAATAACAAAAAATTAAAACTTTCAACAAGAATAGGACTTGATTCCTCTAAAGAGTTCATAAAGTTGACAATTGGCAAACTTAACAAGGGAAAAGAAAGAAAAGACATAAATAATTCAATTAAGAACTATAATGAAGGATATTTGACAGAACCAAACAAAACTAAAAGGATAATAGGTTTTCAGGAAAAACTACACTCTAATAAATTTGAAAATATATAGGAAATTAACGTATTCTTAGGAACTCACACCCTACTCAAATTGACAGAGCCAGAAGTAGAGCACTTGAATAAACCCATCACATAGAAGAAATGGATCAGGTCATACTAAAACTCCTAACAAACAAAATTCTAGGCCCAAATGGCTTCACTGGAAAAGTCTACCAAACATTCAGAGAACTGTCACCAACACTACTTGAATTATTTTAAAATACAGGTAAAGAAGGAACATTCTAGATTCATGCTATGAAGAAATCATAAGTCTGATGCCAATACTCAAGCAAAGATATGACCAAAATAGAAAATGATACACAAATATCCCTCATGAACATAATTATTATAAAAACAGAAGGTAAGATATGTATGGATATCCAAAGAGGGAAGGTGTGGTAGAAGGGGGCCTGAGACTGAAAGTGGTGGTTGGAATCACAGGATAGCATAGTTTGGGGGGAAGTGGTGAAAAATGCCCCAAACACAACATAAACAAATAATTGAGTGCAAGCCAACAACAATTTTTTTTAAAACTCTTAAAATTCTACCCAATAGAATCCAATAGTATGTTGTTGTTGTTGTTATGTGCTGTTGAGTCACTTACAACTCATAGCGACCCTATGAACAACAGCCCTAAAACCTATTCTATCCTGTGCCAATCGCATTGTCTCTGACACACCCATCCTGATTACCCCAGTCACTGAATCAATCCACCTCATAGAGGGTCTTCTCCTGCTCTGTCCCTCCACCCTACCAAGCATGATGTCCCTCTCCAGGGACTGGTCCCTTCTTACAACATGTCCAAAGTATGTCAGATGAAGCCTCAGTATCCTTGCCTCCAAGGAGCAGTCTGCTTTAACCCTCTCCAGGATGTATCTGTTTGTTTTCTTAGCAGTGCATGGTACACTCAATACTCTTCTCCAGCACCACAGCTCAAAGGCATGAATTATCCTTCTATCTTCCCTAGTCATTGTCCAACTCTCTGATGCATAACAAGTGATAGCAAAGACCATGGCCTGTATCAGACTCACCTTAATCTCCAGATAGACGCCATTGCTCTTCAGTACTTTGGAGAAGTCACTAACAGCTGACTTTCCCATGGTAATGTGCCTTTTAATTTCCTGGCTGCTGGTGCTAAGAGTGTTGACAGTGGAGCTAAGCAGACTAAAGTTGTTAACAATCTCAGTCTCTTCCTGATGCTGCCAATTGGTCCAGTGGTGAGAATCTTTGTCTTCTTGACATTGAGCCACAGTCCATACTGAAGGCTTCAGTCCTTGAACCTCTGCAGCAAGCACTTCAGGTCCTCCTCAGTTTCAGCAGGGTTATGTCATCTGCATAACAGTTTGTTAATGGATCTTCCACCAATCCTGATGCTGCACTTCTCCTCATAGAGCCCAGCCTCAGATAATCTGTTCTGCATACAGATTGAAAAGGTATGGAGACAGGACACATCCCTGGCATACACCCTTCCCAATTTTGAACGATGCAGTGTTTCCTTGCTCTGTTCTGACTACTGTCTCTTGGTCCAAGTATACATTCCACATTAGTAGGATCAAGTGTTCTGGGATTCCCATTCTTCTCATAGTTAGCCGCAGTTTGTTATGATCCACACAAACACCTTTGCATAATCAATGAAACACAGACATTCCTCCAGTACTCTCTGCTTTCAGCTAAGATCCATCTAACATTAGCTACAATATCCCTAGTACCACGACTCCTTCTAAACCCAGCCTGAACTTCTGACAGTTCTCAGTTCTCTGCTGATGTGCTGTTCCAGTCGTTTTTGGACAATCTTCAGTAGAATCTTGCTTACATGTGAAATCAATATTGTTCTTTAGATTCCACACTCTGTTGGGTCACCCTTCTTTGGAATGGGAACAAATATAGATCTCTTCCAGTAGTATACCAAAAGAATATTTCATCATGATCAATTGGAATTCATAATAGGCATATAAATATGATCTATCATAAGAAAAACAATCAATGTACTCCGTCACATCAATGAAACAAAGGACAAGAGCCACATGGCTATTTCAATTGATTGTTGCATGCCATTTAGTCAGAACTGACACAGCGGAAACTCCAGTGGGTTTTCGGAAGTAGTGAATTGCACCGGAGGAGATTACTCATCTTTCTCCTGCAGAGCAGCTAATCGATTTGAATTACCTGCCTTTAGGTTGACAGTGTGATGTTTTACTAAGCCCCAACAGTTCATGGATAGGAAGACTGCAAATTATGAAAATGATAATTCTACTAAAAGCAATCCACAGGATCAACACAATACCAACATAGAGCAATTTCCAATTTTATTTGGAAAAGAATGAGTACCTGAATAAAGAAAGCCATACTGGAAAACAAACAAACACAACCACACAAAGTAGGAATCCAAATACTTCTTAGTCTCAAAACATACTATGCAGCCATAAATAGTAAAATGACAGTTATAGAGAGCAACAAAATAGAATGGAGAACACAGAAATCAACCCATTTGTCCATAGTCAAATGATATTTGACAAGGAGATTAAATTTGTTAAATAGTGAAATGTAGTCTTTTTAACAAATGATCTTGGAAAAACTTGACATCTACCTGCAGAAAAATGAACCAAGGTACACATATCACAGCATACACAAAAATGAACTGAAGGTAAATTAGAGATCTAGGGGAAACCCAAAAACCATGAAGATTATCAGAGTAAAATAGGAACACATTTAGACACACTAATCTAATGGCATGACTGGCTTTCAAATACACCAAAATTGTACAACGAGGAAAAGATGAAATAGATGAATGTACCTTACAACAATCCAATCCTTATATGCATCAAAAAAAACTGTTCCAACAGGATAAAAAGAAAGTTTGCAGGCTGGGAAAAATATTTGACAATGACGGTTTTTACAAGGAACTCACAGCTAAAATTTATAGACTATTAGAGAACTTCAATAACAAAAAGACTGTTGTTGTTGTTGTTGTTATGTGCCGTCGAGTCCCCTGCGACTCATAGCGACCCTATGTACAACAGCCCTAAACTCCGCTCTGTCCTGTGCCAATCGCACTGTCTCTGAACGACCACTTGGCCAACTGACTGGAAGAGATCGATATTTGTTCCTATCCCAAAGAAAGGCGACCCAACCGAATGCGGAAACTACAGAACAATTTCACTGATTTCACATGCAACAAACAGACTAATATAATAAAATTACAAAATAGAAGATATTAAAAGACTTTTTACCAAAGAGGATAGTCAGGTAAAAAAAAACAAAAACAAAAACAAAACCCACATAAAGAAACGCTCAAAGTCACTAGTGATTGTTGTTGTTAGGTATTGTCCAGCTGCAAAAATACTCCACCCTATAAGCAGCAGATTTGAACCCTGTCCTATCCTGTGCCATCTCTATGATGCACAACACACTTGAACCTATTGCAGCAGTTATTTTATCAATTCATCTTACTAAGAGTCTTCCTTTTCTTCATTGACCCTCCACCTTTCCAAGCATGTCCCTTTCCAAGGAACAGTCCCTCCTAACAACATGCTCCTAATATGTGAGACAAAGCTTCACTAATTGTCCTTCCATCCAAGGAGCACTCTGACTGCACCTTCTCAAAGATATTGTTGTTTGTTCTTTGGGAAGTTCATAGGATATTCAGTACTCTTCTCCAACACCACAACTCAAAGGCATCCATTCTTGTCATCCTAATTTATTGTCCATCTCTAACATGCACAGCATGACCATGGCTTAAATCAGGCACTTTGGTTTTTAAACTGATTATCATTTTTTTGCAAGACTTTGGAGAAGTCTCTGACAGCTAACATTTCCAATGCAGTATCTTTTGATTTCTTGACAGCTGGAACTAAGAGTGTTTATTGTAAATCCAAGAAAGAGGAAACTGTTGACAATTTCAGCCTTTTCTCTGTCTGTTATGATGTTGCTTATTGATCCAGTGGTAATGAATTATTTCTTCTTGATATTGAGATACAATCCATATGATGAGGGCTTTAATCTTTTATCTTCTGCAGCAGGAACTTCAGGGTTCTCATTGCTTTCAGCAAGTAAAGTTGTCATCTACATAATGCAAGTTATTGATGATCTTCTGATCTTGATGCCACATTCTTCTTCATAAAGTCCTGCTTCTCTTATGATTTGCTCAGCATACAGACTGAATAGATATGGAGAAAAGATACAGCTCTGATGCACTTTTCTGTTTCAACTCATGCAGTACTTTCTTTCGTTCTCTGTTTGGACAGTAGCTTTCCTGGTCTTGATATAGATTCTAGATAAGCATAAGTAAGTGTTCTGGAATTTCCATCTTCTCAATGTTAGTTATAGTTTGTTGTAACCCACACAAGGCCTTTACATAGTTAACAAACACAGATAAGCAATCATCTGGTATTCTCTGCTTTCAGACAGAATTCTTTTGACATCAGTAATGATATCACTGGTGCTATAGCCTCTTCTGAACCCAACAGTTTTCTATCAGTGAACTGTTCTAGATGGTTTTGGATGATCTTCACCAGCAGTATTTTTCTTGTATGTGATATAAGTGATAATTGTGTAATAATTTCCACATTCTGATGGGTCACCTTTTTGAGAATGGGAACAAATTTGAATTTTTTTCAGTCAATTGGCCATGTAGCCATCATCCAAATTTCCTTGCATTTATTGGTGATATTAAAATAACAATGAGATAGCATCTTACTCCAGCAGCAATAGCAGAGTTCAACAGGACAGCAAACAACAAATGGTAACAATGATATGGAGAGATTGGAACTCTCATTTACCACTGGTGAGAATGTAAAATGGCACTATCACTGCAGAAGACAATCTGGATTTCCTCTAAAAAGGTGAAAATATGACATGCCATTTTACCCAGGTATACCAATACTGAGAATATACTCTTCTGATATCAGAGCTGAGACATGAGCAGATACATGTACACCTATGCTTGTAAAATTATTAACAATAGCAAGGAGATGAAAGCAGGCAAAGTGCCCATAAATAGATGGATAGAGAAATTGTGATATATTCACACAATGGAATATTATGACACATTAGAAAATAGAATCCATGAAACACTATACATCATGGGCATGCCTACCGGATGTTATACTGAGTGAAGAACTGTGACAGAGAGTATAAATACTGTATAAGTCCTGTATTACAAACATAGCATGGTTGTTGTGGATGAGGGAGAGAAGTGTAAATAGAATGGCCAATGAACACTGGAATAGATTAGGTGGAGGGAAGATCAACCTGGAACAAGTGTATGAATGGAAAATATGTGTATTGCAATTAATAACTTGAACCAGGACATGCATAACCGACAAAATAGGGTGTGGAAAGTGGAAAAGGAGAGAAGGGGTTGGGTGGGGGAGGAAAAAAGTTAGGTCAGCAAAGGTTAGTGGATGGATGGATAGGGTGAATGGAAAGGCAAGATACAGAGAGGACTTGATAAAACTTTACGATTAATGGCATTAATCAAGTGCAATTAATGTTATAAAATAAAATATATATGAATGATCACATGAAACCAATAAAAAGGTAGGGAAAAATAAGGAAGTGCTCTGGCAACATAGAATGTAGGAAATAGTGTTTTTGCTGAGTAATTTCCTCCCAGCCAGAGGGGAAGCTGTGGGTCAGTTCTGGCACAACTACAACAACAACATATCATTATTAGCATTTTAGTAAGTTCTGGTATCCTAGTGGGAAAGGAGCTACACTACCAAAGCAAAAGTATATGATTTGGATTCATCAATTGCTCCACAGGAGAAACAGCTCCTGGTTAAGAGTCTACCTGTCTTTTGTCATCTCTTCACCTTTCTAAGCATGATGTCATTCCTTATATAATGTTCTGTGCATGCAAGGTGAAACTTTATCAACCTTGCCTTCAAAGAACACTCTGTCTGCATCTTTTCCAAGACTACCTTTTTGTTCTTTGGCTGGCCATGGAATATTTAGTACGTTTCTTCAACACCACTGTTCCAAGTCATCAGTTGAGCCACTGAATCAAATGCACTTAAGCCTTCAAATTAACATCATTTTCCCGAGCAATTTAAGAGAGATCCCTGACTGCAGATTTCCCAATGCAATACATCTCCTGAGCTCCTGACTGATAGTATTAAGTTTATTGATTGTGATCTAAGTAAGGTGAAGTTGTTGACAGCTTCAGTCTTTTCTCTATTATGATGTTGCCTACAGGTCCAGTGATGAGAATTTGTGCTTTATTGACATTGATATGCAACATCAAGAGGTGGTGGTGTTACTTCTTGAGGTCATGGTGTTATGTGGCATAAAGTCAGTTCCAATTCATAATGACCCTAAGTTACAGGGTATAATTGTCTCAAAAGGTTTTCTTGACCATAATTTTACATCAGACCTTGCTCCTATTGGTGTGTCTGGGTGGGTTTAAACCACTGCTTGAGCCGGGGTAATGCATGGAATGATTTGTATCACCAGGGCTCCTCACCTTGACCCTTCTAAAAGTTTCTGCAAAAGATGAGAGGAGTTACTAATTTAGAATGAAGGTGGTGGTTGCTAGGGTCCATTGAGTCAGAACTGCCTTGTAGCTGACCTTCCAGTGAGTTTTTAGAGTAAGTAAATTGCAAAGGAGATTTTCCGTCTTTTATGGAGTAACTGGCAGACATGAACCTCATAGCTTTGGACAAGAGAATGAAGGTAGTAGATATTAACACACCATATTCATAGTAGAAAGCCAAAGATGAAGAAATTGAGAATTCCTACTGACTTTTGCAGTCTGAAGATGCCAGAACATACAATCCAGATGTATTAATAATTATTGGTGACTGAAAGGCAAGGTTGGAAACAAAGAAGGACTGGGAGTTGGAAAAAACGGTCTTCATGACAAAAATGGGGCTAAAGATCAAACAATACAATTTTATACAATGAATGATTCAATTACTGCAAATACTTTTTTTTAAAAAAAAATAGAAAAACAGTTGAAATCACCTGATGAACTCCATAGGAATCAGATTGATTGCATCTGTACAAAGAGACGTTGAAGAAGCTCAATATCAACATTCAAAACCAGGCCAGGGACTGACTATGAAAGAGATCATTAATTGTCCATATTAAAGTTTAAATTGCAGTTGAAGAAAAGGAGAAAGAGGCCACAAGAACTAAAATATGGCCTTTAATTATTCTTAGTAGACATATCTAAAATATTCTCTCACTGATGGTGATGTATTTTAGGAAAAATCTTGAAATGCTTTTTTGACAATGCATGTGATACCATTCTTTAATCAGTCATTTCCACAGTAGAAGACCATATGAGGATTTGATTAAAAATTATTAGTACCAAACAAAGCCAGGGTATTTCCAATTGCTTAATATGCACGTGAAAATTGGACAATGAATGAATTAGACCAAAGAATATTGAATTGTGATGCTGTCTGTGATGAAAGACTATTGAATGCAGACTGTCAAAAGAACAAACAAATCCACCTCCATTTTATAGATTAAGAAACTAAGGCACAGATGCTTCATATTTATTGTGGGAATTGAGTAAATACATGGATGAATGTTGTATCTATGAAATGACTGTACTAGAATATATTTAAGGGAAAAGTTATACTCTGGAGGTTTGACTTCTATTTTATTTTCATATAAGGTGGAGCATTTATGTCTAACAAGTAATAGCAGGTCAGAAAAACTGTAGCATACGTCATTTAAGAGTACATTATGCTTGAATATGTAACTGATGGCATAAATCTCAAACTTTTCATTAGATTTGAGATTGTATCTATTATAAGCAACTATAGTCAAAGGTAATGTCTTGGGAGACAGTGTCAGCTGCATGTGGCCCCTGGTTTCTTGGGGAGAGGCAGGTAAGGAAGGCTCTGGGTGCTTGTGGCTTTCTCTGTGCCCCACTGGGGGTCAGCAGAGCGGACTTACCAGATGAACTGGGGTCTCTGGCCTAGAGTTGGCCAGCATTTGGGCGGGCCAGAAAGATAAAATACTGAAGGGCCCTTGGGCTTTGCAGCACTAAGGCCTGTTTTTCATTGTTTTTGTTCAAACAGTCTTCTAGGTCATATAGCCCTGGTGTGCCCACTTGCTGTACAGAGGTAACTTGTGGTCACTATGAAGCTGAACTGTGACACTGATGTATCAAATGTGATAACGGTTACCCATAATGGACAGTGTTTGGTGACGCTCCCACATTGAAACAAGCTTGGAAGCAGGTGTGACATCTGCTTCCATAAATAGCTTGCCTCTGGACACCCTATGAACCTGGAGAAAGGATGAAAGTTACACACGCAAGTGTGGGAGACTTTCGTTCACAGGGCCGCTGTGCGTTGCCTAAGACTCCATGTCACTTAACAATAACATATTCAAAGATTACTAATGAGAATGGATTTTGGATATATTAGGGGGAAAAAAGTGAAGTTATGATGTCTCTATAACTCACAACTTAATCCTTTGGCCTGTGGGGTCATATGGAGGTCTCTTCTTTTTTGTTAGTCATTATTTTTTGGTAGTAGTAGTATGTAGTTAATTTTAAAAACCCACTGTAAGAATATAAGGAAACCCCTATAGACTCTGATGTTTAGGAATAAAATCCAGCCCTGTCCAAAGCTAAGCCTTTTCTTGCAAGAACACACAAGAGCTTCACACAAATTACATTAAGACTAATAAATCTTCCAGAAATGTGTCTGGAACAACTAAAGTCCAGAGCAGCTATGGAACTAGTGCAAAATATACAAAATCCAGCTTCTGGCTCCTTGAAAAATGTTTACATGGTTGCCATCAACCAGGTGACAATTCTCAGCTCAGAACTCTTTATCGGTTATCTTGCATGTTTTAACGATTTATTCACACTATGATTAATTTATTAGCTCCTTCCAGTTCATCAGGAAATAACAAAATAGTCTGTCTCAAATCAGTTTAAGTAAAGGTCAAGGAAATCTGAAAAAAACATGTAGCCTCGCTGAATCAAAACAGCTGTATAAGCCTGTCTAAGCAAGATGACAAAAATGTTATCTGCAGTCTTGGGGCCCTCCCAGAGACTGTCTATTCTTATCTTCTGTGCCACTCAGCACTGAAAGAAGCACTGGTTTGGTGTAAGTAGGACCTCAAACTTGTTCTTTCCAGTCCTGCCCAGATATATTGAATCTGAATCTACACTTTAACAAAATCTTAGAAAGGTTGTCTAGGGAGCTTGTCAAAATGTACGTCCTGATTCTGTTTATCTGGAGTAGAAAATACAAATTCTAAGCAGAGTGTTGAACCCCAATGAACTGGTCCGAACCCTGGGTGTAAACTCTGCGGTGGAATATTGTTTTCAATTAAAGATAAACAAAAATCTATTCGTTCCAGCTGGCAATATTTGAATCTCCCAATTTTTCCATGTGTGAAATGAGGCAGAAAGATCCTGAAGTTTTTCTGAAATGACGTGAGTGTGTTACTGGGATTGGCAGGTCTCTACGCTGAAGTGTGGGCTGCCAGCGCCAGTGGAGATCCACTGTCTTTGCCTCTTTCCTGGTATCTGTCTTACCAGCAGTCACACAAATACATATTGACCTTTCTATGGCTTGCTGGGCAATGATCTATAGTGGTGTCTCAAAGATAAAAGGGATTATCGACTTGACAAAATAGACTCTTCTGCCAACTGCAGAAGGTTCGTACAGAGGGGATGAAAGAATAACAAATTGCAAATTAATGATAATCCACTTAATGCAAAAAATGGAGTGGATCATCTTTTTTGGCACAGATAGATGGTTTTGCTTTTTTGTGTGTGACAGATTTAGTATTCCATGGTCTATAAAAACCAGAAAATATCTTGGATGCTGTGGATGCTTGGTCAACTTACTGCTCAAAATGTGTTTGAAGGTAACTGCCACAAGCTGGCCACCAAAATTCATCTATGATTTGATTTGAATTCATCTTCAAGAATTCTGTAATTGGCAATATTATTTTGTGATGAGGACCCTCGGTGAAAACAAATAATCTTTAGATATAAGGTAGGCCTCCAGTCTTCCCATTACCAATTCCAGTCTATTTCTGAAGAACACAGGACTTAGAATATTGTCAAAACATTGATTTTAGGTCTGTGAAAAGTGTAGAGAAGAAGTGGAAAACAATCAGGGGACTAGTCTACGTAATAGTATGAAACAGAGAGAGAATAGAAGAGGTTTGTAATAGGAAAGCCAGCAGCCAGCTAAAAATGTTGAGACATATTTTCTGCCTGAAACAATATCATAAATGAACTATTGTTAACACAAAAATACCAAATACTGGTAAGAGCTGTCATTTTGGTTTTCTTTAGACATGATAAATTACATTTGCAAATTAGTGTCTGATCTGAGATGACATGGAACAAATGGCAATATTTACATTCTGCACATTATCCTTGTCAGATTAAGCTGCAGTTGGCCAGTGTGGATACTAAAGGGGCCTCAGGAGGCTTGCCTGCTAACCCAGCATGTAAATTGTGTCTAAACCATCCACACGTCTACATTTATTATCTCTGCAAAGCAGTAACAGCCGTCCTATATACATGTCAATTTTGCCACATTAGGATAACTTTACAAAGAACCAATAAAGATAAATGCTTTTAAGAAAAGTACCCCAAAAGTAGTTAAGAACCATCCAATACATTTTGTAAGAAGCTGCCAGAAACTTATTTCTTTAGCAGATTAAAAGGGAACGGGAACACAGTGGCATGGCCACAGTACAAGAAACATCATGGCGAGTCCCATGTTAAGTCCATTCAATTGTCACAAATTACACGCTAATATTGGCATAATTAAGTCCATCTTATAGACATGAGCATTGAAGTTTAAAAACATTAAGGAATGTTCTCGGACAATTAGTGAGGGTAGAGTGCTGAGTCAGACTTAACTGACACCAGAAATGTTTTGCAGTTTATCAGATCAGAACACAGACTTGAATCAGGAATAACTGAATAGAAAGGCATGTCTTATGGTCTTCTGAAGAATAAAGCAAAGCATCGCAAAGCAAACATTTGATCCCTGTTGTCCCATTAGTGCCTGTTACAGGTTTGGGAAATATTTGGATGGAAAACATCCATGAGTCATCATTATTTAGTTTTTGAGGAAGTGTTGTTATTGTTACTTCCTGTCTAGTTGACTCCAGCTGGTTGCACAGTCCTATGCCATCATAATGATTGAGTATACCTGAGTTCATAATTTTGAACACTGTATTTGTAATGCCTTCTATCTTAGGGTACTCATCTTCTACTACATCAGACAGCATCAGTTAGATTTTTCCTAGTTTGGAAGCTTTGCTGAAACATGTCTACTATCCGTGACCCTGTTGACAAGATAGCTTGTAAGATCACAGCAACACGCAAGCCACTGCAGCATGAGATGTTGGCAAGGAACACAGAGCCAAACCCAAACTCCTCCCATTTTCACCAGAAAAACTTTGGGGATGTCTCAGGACATCCTATGAAGAAAGTTTAACTTGTTCCATCTTAATCTTGCCTTCACACTTAGCTTTACTGAAGAAGGAAAATATTTGACTGTGGTGACATGATGTGCAAGGTGACAGGAAAGAAGAGCTGAAGTACTAACTCCCAAGCTTTGAGAAGGGAAGAAGGAAGAGAAGAGATGCAACATCAGCCTACTGAAAGCAGATAAAACTGATTTGATTGGACTTCCATAAACCCAATTCCAGAATCACTCACCATTTTAGACATGTTTTGAAGTCATTAATATGCAGATATTATTTGGATCCTTATTTAAACAAATCAATTATTAAAAAATAAATCCTCTCCACTTTAAGACATTTCAAGAAATTTAATTATAAACAATTAGGTATTATTATTATTAAGATCAATAATGACACTTTCTTTTTTTGGGTATGATTGTTTGATTTATTTTTAAATTTTATTCTGAGTTATTTACAAAATTTGAATACATTGGTTTTCACAAAAGAGCTTTCCCATTTTCTTTTTTCTTAATTATTATGAAATTTTATTAGTTTTAATGAACATTTACAGAGATTTGGGGTTTTCATTCATTCATTGTTACACTGTTTTCTCTACCCTCCTCCCCAGTTCGTTCTTCTTCTTCCTCCCCCTGCCCCCGAATGTCTGTTTTAATTGTCTAATTGCCACAGTGCTTGTCAAAGCCAGTTCTGATTAATCTCCTTTGTCAGTGTGTCCTTTGCCATTCCCTATCTCTCCTCCCTGAGAGAGACTTCACCCTGATTCATAAGGAAAAGGGGATGGCGTATTCTCTTAGCTACTTCCTGCTCAAAAGGGAGCTGTGGGTTTCAGGGTGAAGATCTTCTCTCACTATTCTAAAGGGCCCCTTTGGCAGTAGGAAACACATAGACTATTATGGAGATTGATTTTGACATTTAGATGCACTGTTATCAATTGTGCTTAGCTGTACATGTTCATATCCTTGAAGATGTATCATGGAAGTGTTGCAGCCTAGAAGACATAAATTTAACTAACAAGTTAAAAGTACATGAGTCAAAAATTAAAAAGCAATAATATTCCAAGTAGAGGTTCTAACAGTGGCACAAATCAAGTTACAGAGGGAAGGTGGTTCTTACAATAAAAGGTCTATAGACTAGCACTTTTAGTTAGGTGAAAAAGTATAGCTATTTTAAAGAGGTATTTTCAACATTTGTAAGGCAAAAGCAGTACTGAAAGTGGGGTTTGTTTTATAAATACATCAACAACTAAGATGCAAAGGAAATAAGCATAAAAAATAGAAGATCTAAGATGGTAAAATCTTACTAATTCTTGAATTTATGCTTTGAAGAGGGTATATTATATCATTCTTACTGCATGTGATTACAAAGATTACCTTTAATTTTTTTTTTTAAAAGAAATCTTTGGAAATGCAGCAAGTATTGACTAAAAAAAAAACAACAAAAATTACCCCCAACAATTTAAGAATAACATTTTTTAAAAAACATGTTTCACTTTTGAGCTTCACTAAGTTCCTCAGCCAGAGTTATTAGTCGGCAGCTCTGGGAATGCCCGCAGCAAAATTCTGCAGCCTGGTACTATTTGCTGTTTGTTCCTTAACAAAAAACCCTCTAAAAGTTACTATTACAACACGAGGAAGGAAGTGCTAAAATCACCACTATTAATAAGACATGTTTAACTCCCTACTCAGGGAAAGAAGTCTGTAATAAATCATACTTCAGGGTCTGCTCTTCCTGTGGTGTGCTACTGCTTTACTGTCTGCCTCCCAAAGATACTGTTTTCAAAGTTGGAAAGTGAACTAATTTTACTTGCAGAGATTTTCACATTCTGTATGTGGATCATGAAAATTCTAGCGGTAGTGACCACAGATGATAAGAGGCTGGAGCTGAGAAATAGACTCTGGAATAAAGGTCACACTTGTTGTCCTGATGAGATGGGACCTTTCTCTTTACCCAGGGAGCAGCCTACATATGTACTACACAGAAAAGAACATCTAACCTTTCTACCAGCAGTGCATGAGAGTTTCAATCACTTCACAACATCTCTAACATATATTGCTTGTTGTTCTGTGAAACTATGCTACTGGGGTGAGATGGTATCTCATTGCTGTTTTGATTTGTATCTCTGATTGCCAATGATTTTGAACATTCTTCATGTGGGAATTGAGAACCCTGTCCATCTACCTACAGTTAGTTTGTATTTAACAAGGAAGCAAATCCTATCAAACAGGATAATGACAACCTCTTCAAATAATAGTGCTGGCAAAACTGGGCATCTACCTGAAGTAAAGGGAAGCAAGACCTGCCTCTCACACCATACACAAAAATCAACTCAAAGTACACGAGAGACCTAGGGGTAAGAGACAAAATTGGATAAAAGTTAGAAGTCCTGGCCTGTTGCATCAACATGCTTGCAAATATAGCTAGAAATGCATAACCAGGAAAGGATAAAATCCATGAAAGTAACCATCAAAGTTCCTGTGTATGTCAAAATCTTTTTTCCAGTAGAGTGAAAAGAAATCCTACAGAGTGGAGAAAAACATTTGGCAATGACATTTAAGACAAGGATCTCATAACTAAAGTTTCTAGAATCTTAGAGGATCTTCACATGAAAAAAGACTGAGAATCCACCCATAAAGCAGTCAAAAGACACAAAAAGACTCTTTACACAGGAAGACACTTGGATGGCAAACAGACACATGAAGAAATGTTCAAAATCACTGGAAACATCTTTTAAGAAGAATGATGATGTCACCATATTTACATGTGAAGAATATTGAAATAGGGAAGATACATATTTAACCACAATATTAAAAAAGTAGCAATACCAATTCATGTTCATACTAGTGAAGAGCTACAGATGTGAATTCTATCACCAGGAGTATTGATATTAAATGGACCACACCATGACTAGGGAATTCGGATTACACAAAAACTTTCACAAAGTGGGGTCACAAGGCATCAGCTGAACCAGAATTACTCTGGATACTTCTCAAAATGTCTAGTTTTAAGTAGGTCTGGGCACCCCAGTCCTACTGTGTAATGAGTTGGGCTGCTAAGCCGAAAGCTGGCGGTTTGAATCCACCACTCTGTGGATGAGAAGATGGACAGTCTCCTGTCATAAGATTTACAGCTTTGGAAATCTGATGATGTGTTGGCAAGAGTCAAACTTGATTTGATGGCTGTGAGTATTGTATACAGAGTAGGTATGGAATATACACAGAAACTGCATTTTAAATGAGCTGTTCAGATTCTTATGCAAAGCAAAACCTAAAAGCAGTTATTTATTTTCTTTACTTATATCTGCATCTTTGATTTCAATTCCCATCCATTTATCTTCTCCAAAAGATGGGTCCCTGAACTCTGGAAGATGGCCTTCATCTCTACAACTTTGGAGTGACTGCCCTCTGCAATTTCTCACAAACTGGACTGACAGGACACTACTTGACCAAAACATTAATGTCTCTGCTGTGAACACCTGACTTCCTCTAAGCAACCACAGTACTGTGTCCCCAGCACAATTTATCCTATCACATCAGAAATTATTTGTACTACAGAGGGTTTATTTATACCACCTGATTTTTCAGAATACTCCAGGTCTTTCTTCTAAAGTGCTCCTGAGTGGGCTTGAACCTCCAACCGTCAGATTACCAGTCAGGCCCCTTATCCATTTACATCACCAGATTTAAAGGGCTGTTGCTGTTGTTAGGTGTCTTTGAGTTGATTATGGCTTATAGCGACCCTGTGAACAACAGATCTGAACCCTGTCCTATCCTGTGCCATCCTCACAATCTCTGACACATGGCTTATCACCCCAGTCACTGTGTCAATCCACTTGGTCAAGGATCTTCTCTTTAGCCTTTTATCTACCTTCCCAAACATGATTTCCAGCTCCAATGAATAGCTTCTCCTAAAAATATGCCCAAAATATTAAATCCAGAATCAATATACTTGGTCAGGAGATCAAAAGATGTATTGCCCTGGCAAAGTCTGCAGTCAGAGACTTTTCCAAATTGTTGAGAAGCAATGATGTTAGTTTGAGGATTAAGATTTGCCTTATTCAGGCCATGGTGTTTTCAATCACTTGCTATGATGCTGAGAGCTGGACAGTGAGCAAGTATGACAGACTATGACAGAAGAAGAACTGATGCCTGTGAACTGTGGTGTTGGAGAAGAGTACTTAATATCCTATGGCCTACCAAAAAAAAGCTAACAGATACGTCTTGGAGTAAAGGGTAAATGTTCAACAGTTGTTTCTCAAATGAGGATATGGGTTTCTGGATCAAAATTCTTGCTGCTTAATGCCAGTTGTCTTATTCCAGAAATTATGCAACAGACATTTTTACAAACTTTCTTTTTTCCTTCATCTTTACCAAAAAACATAAATGGGATAGTGACTATCCACAAGATTAAATGGTGCCACTCTCTAGAAATGTATAAAACTGTTCATTATTGATCGGGTTTCTCAGAAATGGTGATTCATTGATGATATTGCAAGTTAGTTTTTTGCATAGTTAACCTTCTTTGTAGTCAGGAAGCAGAAAACATAAAATGATATCTTTAGAAATTACCTGGAAGGTAATATATAACTCAGAAATGGGGGGGGTACAAGAGCAAGCATAAGAAAATTATTTTTAAAAAATAATGTATGGGAAAAATTGTATGAAACACACTGTCAATGAAGAAAAGCGTGGGCAAAAAATCTACACAATATTGTTATTCACCTTAGTTATTCACATTAGTTCACAAATGTCCAAATACATTCAAATGGATTGAGAAATTGTGGTACATTCACATGATGGAATACTACACAGCACTCAGGAGCAACAATTTCAAAAATTACTATATAACTTGGGAGGGACTGGATAACACTTGCTGAGTGAACTAGCTCATTACTATAATGACAAATACTGCATAAGGTCATTATTGTAGATATAGAAAGATAACTAGAAAAACATGTCTGAGGATCCAAGGTGGGGAGGGTGGAAGCAGAGAACTTAGGATGGACAGGGGGGTAAATCATAAAGTCACACAACTTCATGGGTAGAGGGAGGAATGGGTAAAGGAAATGGAAAAGATTCCATGAAGAACTAGAAAGGCAGGGTAATGATAGGCATAAATCTATGGTGATTAATTTTATAAAACACAATGGGAATGATTGTATCAAACACAACGTGAATGAAGGATAGTGTGAATCACAATGCATATGAACTTTGTTAACAGACCAATATAAAATAAATTTTAACAAAGAAGAGTAAATAATTTGTGAAGTCAAACTCTATTATGAGTAATGGCATCAGGACTGGAGGAAGGCCCATCAATAACCTACATAACGCAGATAACACAGCCTTCCTTGGCTGAACGTGAGGAGGACTCAAAATGCTTGTTGCAGATGATCAAAGAATACAGCTTTCAATATGGATTGTATCTCAGATTCAAGAAAACAAAAATTCTCACCACTGCTAGGCCACACTATGAGGGAGGGAAATATTGAAATATTCAACAATTTTGTTTTACATGAATCTACAATCAACACCGTCGGTATCAGCAGTCAGAGGAGATGATGAGACATATCGCACTAGGAAAGTGTGCAGTCAGGTACCTCTCTAAATTATTGAGAAGTATTGATGTTAGTTTGAGGACTAAGATGTGCCTGATTCAGGCCATGGTCTTTTCAATGATTTGCTATTCATCTGAGAGCTGAACAATGAAGAAGGATGTCCGAAGAAAAACTGAAGCCTTTAAGCTGTGATGACGAAGAAGAGTATTGAATATCCCTTGGACGGCTAAAAGAACAAACAGATATAACTTGAAGAATGTTCAGCCAAAGTGGGCCTTGGAGGAAAAGAATAACAAAGTTTTATCTCTAATATTTTGGACATGTTGATAGGAGAGGCTATCCCTTGGAAAGGGATATTTTACTTGGAAAGATGGGGAGTCAGCAAAAGAGAGGAAGAATCCCAGTTAGAAGGATTGACACAGTGACTGCAGCAATGGCTCAAATCTATCAGAGATGATGAGGATGATGCTGGATAGGATGAGATGATGCAGGTCTGTTGTTCACAGGATACTCAATTTGACAACAACCTAACAACAATAATGACAGTATGATTAGATATCCAGCAAACTGTTGGCTCTGAGATTTGAAAGAGATTAAGACTTGTCAATAGGAGATAGAATAACTTCAAGAAAGAAGATTCTGGTAGTGTAGGACTAAGGAGCTAAACTGTCAATGCAAAGGCAGGTTGTTTGAATCTACCAATTACTCTGTGGGGGAAAAGATAGGCAATCTCCTCTCGTGTGATTTACAGCCTCTGGAAACCCAATGGAAGGTTGGCTACGAGGCAGTTCTGATCCGATGACACAGAAAGCCTCATCAACGAGCCAGGAGGATTCAATGGTTGAAGTGTTCATTTGCTAATAAAGAGATCAGTAGTTCAAATCAAGAAGAAAAGCCCTCCTTATCTCCTCCTGTACACTGTGGGACTATTCTAGTCTGTTAATACAGTGTTGGCTGCACACCCATGTTTATTGCAGCTTTGTTCACAATAGCAAGGAGTTGGAAACAACCTAAGTGCCCATCAACAAACGAATGGCTAGAGAAGCTGTGGTATATTCGCACAATGGAATACTATGCTGCATTAAAAAACAAGGAACTCATGCAATATTATTCAAAATGGTTGACTCTGGAGAACATTATGCTGAGTGAAATATCCCAGTCACAAAAGGACAAATATTACATGATGCCACTGTTGTAGAATGGGACTGTCCTTGGGGTTGGGGAGAGACTGAGTAAGATGGGTTCAATAATGTATACTGCACTGAAACAGAGGAGGGAGAAAACTGTTTAAAAGAGATATATAACTAGGTATTTCTGTCATCACAGGAGACTAGAGCGAGGGCTACATGGTGGAGGGGACCTGGGGGAGGGTTTGTAAAACAATGAAAGAATCTTTTCTTTTACTTTTCCATAATTTTTGGACTCACGTACTTATAACTTGTTAGTCAAATTTGTGTCTTCTAGGTTGCAACACCCCCATGATACATCTTCAAGGATATGAACATGTACGGCCAAGCACAATCAATAAGAGTGCATCTAAATTCCAAAATCAATCTCCATAATAGTCTATGTGTTTCCTACTGCCAAAGGGGCCCTTTAGAGTAGTGAGAGAAGATCTTCACCCTGAAACCCACAGCGTCCCTTTTCAGCAGGAAGTAGCTAAGAGAATACGCCATCCCCTTTTCCTTATGACTCAGGGTGAAGTCTCTCTCAGGGAGGAGTGATAGGGAATGGCAAAGGACACACTGACAAAGGAGATTAATCAGAACTGGCTTTGACAAGCACTGTGGCATTTGGACAAGAACAAACTGGGAGGAGGGTAGAGAGAATAGTGCAACAATGAATGAATGGAAACCCAAAATCTCTGTAAATGTTTATGAAAATTAATAAAATATAGAAAAAAAATACAGTGTTGTCATCAAGCTGGCAGCACATAACACCATCTTTGATGCATCTTATAAGAATTATAATCCACATTTTTATTATTACTATTGAATTGGGTTAATTATTATACTTTACAAATGTCAGTGTGCTTAATAAAGTTGCCTGTTTCCTCTGCCAGTCCTTTCTTATTACTTTCCAGAAGTTTTGTGATTCTGATAACTTAAAACATTGCCCAGACCTGACAAAGTCATGACTCATTTCAACCTTCTAATGACCTTCTGGTGTCTGTTAAACCAGAAACCTTAACAGAAGACAACTGGAAAAACTAGAAATTCACTTTGATACCTTCAGTATCTTTTGTCTTCCATCTTGAAATTCTAGCCTTGTGTTCCATCAAACTCAGAGCTTTTATATTTAACTCCACCTTGAATCTAGTCCAATGCCTCTAACTCAAAAGCCATTAACAATTATTTAGATGTTCTTTGGCCAGAAATTTTTGAGACATTTATCTTATCATCATAAGGGAAAAGTCTTCCCACTCCAGAATACCTGTACTTGGAACCCTGTCAGACTCATTGCCAAAGCTTACATTCAAGTCCTAAAATGTTCATCTTAACTGATGATGTAAAATAAATTAGAGAGACCTGTGGTTTGGGGACTAAAATGGCAAATAATGTATATGTACCTTTGCAAGAGGAATATGTCCACTGAAACATACCAGATGGCTCTTATCAAGATTCCAAATTAGAAGGATTAAGTTCCTGCTATATATGCCAAGTAAGTAAGAAATCATTTCTCTGATGAACAAGGATCATCATAGTCTTTTTCTCCCAGCAAAGTTACATTGCTACAACATTTTTAATTGAGTCTCATTCTGTTAGGCTTTTTGTAAATAATCAATAGAAATCAAAATTGTTCAGATAATATGTAAGGAAGAATTTACTGGAGAAGTAGTGGGAAGTCTACAAATGAGTCTGAAAGGCCAGAGAATTTGGTTCAGAAATAGGATAGTGTAAAAATACTGTGAAGAAGGAGGCATGAGATCTCTTCTCACCTCACAGATAAAAGAAAATTAAGATCAACATCAGCCCAAGGCTAATTCTGATGAGGTCCCTTCCAAATTGTTTACCAAATCCAACATCAACCACAGACATTGTGCCTACTTCTGCTTCTGGATTTAATCATTCCTTGCAATGGCCACACTGACCTCACAGACAATACTCAAAATTGTGGGGTTTATTAGGGAAGTAACAGGTTATATTTAGGATCAGAAACAAATCAGGATGCAGTTCTTTGGCTAAGGCAGCCTTTCCTTAGCAGTGCTATGGGCTCATTTCTCTCTGATCTTCAGCTTCTGGACCCTGTGATTCCCTCGACCTAGCCTCAGTTCTCTGATAACAAGAGTTGCAGAACTCTTTTAAGCTCTATCAGTAAGTATCCAGAGGCACCCCAGTTTGACAGTAAGTCTTGACCTAATGGCGCTCAATTCTAGATCCAAGGTCAGTGACCTAAGTCCATTAAGTAGCTAGAGACATGCAGATCTACCAGCAACCTCCTGTCAAAATCCTGGGCTTTCACAGGCTAGTGGTGTGTCGAGCTCAATGGAGGTTAAATTTATAAAGCATAATGAATGGGAATGATTGCATGAAACACAATATGATGAAGGATATTGTTAATCACAATGTATATGAGCTTTGTAAGCAAACCAATATAAAACTTTTTTAAAAAAAAAAAAAAAAGAAGAAAGAAATCACTTGGCTTTCTTATTTTGTGAAGCCAGAAGCCCACTACATTGACCATGACTCGGTCTCCTGTTGAAGCTCTTGGTTCTGCTGTTGCTGTTTTGCTGCCACTCTTAATGTGCCATCTACAGCTCCTCTCTTTTATCCTGTGTTGAAGATGTTCTTTGTACAAGAACCTAGTGTACTAAAGACATGTTCCACCCTTACTCAGCTTTCTTGGTAGTAGTGATGTCCCCCTTTAGGGCTCTGGAATAACTCATTTTAAGCATAGAGTAACAAAAAAAAAAGAAAGAAAAGGTTAATCTTAGAATCCATACACCTTATTGACATATTCCTACCCTCCAAAAGGTGTAATACATCTTATTTACTTTTTCATACAGTTATCCAATCCTCTTGTGGACCAAAGCACTTCATGTTTATATTGTTCTAGAACTCAGTCCTTAAAGCGACCCTAGTGTCATCATGCATAATTTATTGGGGCTCCTAATGAAAAGTTTGGCAGTTTGACTGTATCAGCTGCTTCATGGAAGAAAGATTGCCATTCACTCCCTTATAATGATTCATAGCCTTTGAAATCTCCCAGACACCCCTACGACATAGAACTCGTCCATAGAATTTGTTGTAATAAATGGTCTATTTGTCTTGGGAGATAGAGATAGTATTTCTGTCATCTTTGAGGCTTGAAAATGGGACACCGAGGTATTAACAAAAGAAATATGGGGATAGCTCAGCACATTGAACAAAGGAGTTGTCAAGACAACTTCTTATGGTCTTTTTATTATTTTGTCTTTAGAACACAAGTATGAATCTAGGAATGAATCATCAATAAAATCAGTATTTCAAGATGACTAAAAGGTCATATATACAAACTCATTTTAAAAAAGTAATATAGATCTGGAGTGAAAAACAATGTATGCAAACTTTATAAACTTTGTATGTAAACCAATATATAAAAACTAAAGTAACATCCACGCAAATAAATTATTTCAATGTGCTTGGTTCTCTTTGTGAGAAGAGAACATATACGTACACAAATCAATCTTGGCCTCTCTAGCAATAATATCAGCTGTGTTCACTAAGAAAACAGAACTTGAATTTCCAGAAATTCTCACCACTGGGCCAATTGGCAGCATCAGGATGAATGGTGAAGAGATTGAGATTGTTAACAGCTTTAGTTTGCTTGGCTCCACAGTCAACACTCTTAACACCAGCAGCCAGGAAATTAAAAGGTACATTGTGATGGTAAAGTCTGCTGTTAGGGACCTCTCCAAAGTACTGAAGAGCAATGCTATCACTCTGGGGACTAAGGTGCACCTGATACAGGCCATGGTCTCAGCAATCAGTTGTTATGCATCAGAGAGTTGGATAATGACTAGGGAGGATAGAAGGAGAATTTATGCCTTTGAACTGTGTTGGTGGAGAAGAGTATTGAATATACCATGCACTGCTAAGAAAACAAGCAGGTTCATCCTAGAGAGGGTTAAAGCAGGCTGCTCCTTGAAGGCAAGGATTCTGAAGCTTCTTCTGACATACTTTGGACATGTTGCAAGGAGGGACTAATCCTTAGAGAAAGACGTCATGCTTGAGAGGCTGGAGGAACAACACAGGACAGGAAGACCCTCTATGAGGTACATTGATTAAGTGACTAGGGTAATCGGGGTGGGTGTGTTGGAGACAGCAAGGTTGGCACAGGACAGAGCAGGGTTTAGGGCTGTTGTATATAGGGTCACTATGAGTCACAAGTGACTCAAGGGCACATAACAACAACAACAACAACAATAACACATTTCCTAGTTAAGAATTAGTCACAAGAGACATTTTACATAAGATTTATAAATTGAAAGTAAAGCAACCATTATATCCTGAAGGTCGCATATGACTCCAGGCACCAACTCTAGTATGACAAATGCACTGACTCATTCTGTTTTCATGTAACAGCAGCTAGGCCCACAATTTCCCCAACTGCAATTCTCCACCCAATTTCTCACTGCCCTGGACCAAGTATGAAGACAGCTATATATGTAGGTTCAAGGTTAAGAGCTCTGCAAGTCTTTTGTAAGTCTGCTAGATTTCAGCTTTACAGGTGATAATACATAAATCCAGATGCTTTGGTGAGCTCTAGTTTGTCTTCACTCTAGTTTGTCCAACTTCACATCTGGTTTTTCTTCCCAGTGGCTGGCCTGGACAACTTAAGAGTTCAGACTGGCACCAGATGCAGAGGTCTTCTGCTGAAACTTTTACCAACTCTCCTACTTGTCTGAGATTTAATCAGTAAGTTATTCATGGTGGTCCTACTTCCTTGGTCAAATACTAATTGGAATATCCATCTGCTTAGTGCACCACCTTGTCCTATTGACTTCATTCTGCATTTAACACAATAACCCACATGATCATATGAGTGAAAATGAAGGAGAGGCAGCAAATAGTATGGGAAAGACATTTTATATTTTTTTAAAGATGAAACTAATTACATTTCTTCTCTGATTCTCCTCTTGGCCTAGATAATCACTGATTAAGGGTCGATAGAGTCTTTGGCTTTTATAAGCAGCTTTGAAGCTCATTTCCAAGGACGCCTGTGGAGTGATACCATGGGGGCCCTGAAAAGGAGCAATATTTTAAAAGGCACTTCTGACATAAAGCATTTGTCAACTGTAATGAATAGATTATCTGTTCACGTAAGTACTCAACATGCTCCTGATCAGATTCAGTACAGTACAGTATAGAATGAGTTAGGACAGTATGCCGTTGGGAATGAAAATAAAAAAACACAGTGATCTGATGGATTTTATTTTTTAAGCTACTAAAAGCACAGGAAATTAACTAATTGCATGGCTAATAACTTTGAATACTCTAACAATAGATTTCCTGAAAAAAAATCAGTCAGGTAATTTGAAGTTTGTGTTAAAGCAATTTGAATGTAAATTGGCAAACCCAAAAAGTTACTCAGTAAATGAGCCAATAACCACCCTTCTCTATCAATATAGCCCACAGAGGTAGTTTTTTCTTAAAATTAAAAGATAAAACTAAAACAAAGAAAGAAACCATAAGTTTTTCTGAGAACCTACTAGTATATCTTTAAAATTTAAGTTTGAAGTGTGCTATTTCTACTTGAAAAAAAAATAGATCTTCATGTATTAAGACCTAAATGATTCTCTTGGAATGTCAATTCTGTTTTCTCCACTAACTTTTACTTGATTGTGCTCATGAGAAACCTATACTCAGACCAGGAAGCAGTCCTCAAAACAGAGCTAGCAAACACTGCATGGTTCAAAATCAGGAAAAGAGTGCATCAGGGATGCGTCCTATCTCCATATCTTTTCAAACCATATGCAAAACAGATCCTTCAGGAGGCTGGACTCAATGAGAAGGAATGTGGTTTCAGGATTAGAGGAAGACCCATCAACAACCTGTTGTTGCAGATGACACAACCTTGCAGTCAAGGACTGTAGTCTTCAGTATAGGTCAAAGCTCAACATCAAGAAGACAAAGATTATCACCACTGGATCAATTGGCAGCACCATGATAGACTGAGAACAGACTGAGATTGTTAACAATTCAGCTTGTTCAGCTCCACAATTAACATTCTTGGAACTAGCAGTCAGGAAATAAAAAAAATGAATTTCACTGGGGAAATGTGCTGTCAGGGACCTCTCCAGAGTACTGAGAAGCAATGATGTCGGTTGAAACTGAGGTGTGCCTGATCCAGGCCATAGTCTTTGCAATCACTTGCTATGTATGCATCAGAGAGGTGCATAATGACTAAGGATGATAGAAGAAAAATTGATGCTGTTGAATTGTGATGTTGGAGAAGAGTCTTGAACATATCATAGACCTCAAAGAAAACAAGTAAATCTGTCTTAGAGAGGGTGAAACCAAGTTTCTCCTTTGAGGCTAGGAGTTCGAAGTTCCATTTCACATACTTTGAGTATGTGTTGAGAAGGGACTGTTCCTTGGAGAAGCACACTATGCTTGGAAGTGTGCAGGGACAGTGCAGGAGAGGAATACTCCAGACTAAATGGATTGATAAAGTATCTGGGGCAATGGGGGTAGGTGTGTTGGAATCAGTGAGACTGGATCAAGACAGGACAGGCCTCAGAGCTGTTGTATATACATAGGGTTGCTGTGAGTCACAGGAGACTCGATGTCACATAACAACCACAACTTCCATTTTTATTAGTCATCATTCTCTAGTCTCTCTCCTATAGAACCAGGATTAATTCTTATAATTTTCTATTAACAAAGTGTCTTATACATGCTTTTGTTAGTGCCATCAAGTCAACTCCAACTCACAGAGATCTTATGTGTGGAGAGGAAAAATGCTCCATGGAGCTTCTAAGGTGCTTTCACTGGGTTCCATCTATCAACCTTTTGACTAGTTAACCAACCATTTGTATCACATATCTCCTGCCTTGCAAAAACCCCAAAACTCTCTCCTGTTTAGTTGAATCCAACTCACAGCATTCTTTAATAGGGCTTCTGAGGCTGTAAATCTTTCTTTTGCAGAGTAGCTACTAGATTTGAACTGCCAGCCTTTTAGTTAGCTACCTATGATAAGAATTCTATTCTGCATCATGATGAATGCAATTAAACAAAGGACACTGGGCTTGTGGTCCCTTCTTCTACAACTACCCAGTCATTTTCATGAATCTCCATTTTCTTACCAAGACCAAGAGGGTGTTGTGTGAACAGAGGAAGGAAACACTACATGGTTTAAAATTAAGAAAGGAGTGTGTCAGGGTTGTATTCTCTCTCAATCCCTATTCAATCTGTGTGCTGAATAAATTAATTGAGAAAGTGGGGTGAATGAAGAAGAATGTCGTATCAAGATCAGAGGAAGACTCATCAATAACCTGTATTATGGAGATGACACAACCTTGCTTACTGAAAGTGAGGACTTGAAGTTGCAGAAGATCAAAGAATATATGCTTCAACATGGATTCCATCTAAACATCAAGAAAACAAAATTCTTACCACTGGACTGAAAGGAGATATTGTGATAGGAAGAGAAAAGATTGAAATTGTCAACAACTTAATCTTACTTGGATCTACAATCAACATCCCTGGTGCTTGCAGTCAGGAAATCAGGGATATATTGCACTGCAAAAGTTTGCAGTCAAGGACATTTCCAAATTATTGAATAACAATGATGTCAGTTTGAGGACTAAGATGTATCTGATTCAGGCCATAGTCTTTCAAATCATTTGCTAGATATCTGAGAGCCAGACATTGAATAAGGATGACACAAGAAGAATAATTTTTGAGCTGTGGTGTGGAGAAGAGTACTAAACATCCTATGGATTGCAAAAAGAACAAACAAATATATCTTGGGAAAAGTGCAGCCAGAGTGCTCCTTGGAAGCAAAGATGATAAAGCTTCATCTCACATACTTTGGGTGTAGGAGAGTCTATTCCTTGGAGAAATCATGCTTGGAAAGGTGAAGGCAAAAAGTGGGAGACAATCCACCAGATGGATTAACACAATGACTGCCACATGGGCTCTAGTGTGTCAGGAAGAGTGAGGACAACGTAAGACAGGAGAGGAGGGTTCAGAGCTGTCATTCTTATGGTCATACTCAACAGCACCTAACAATAACAGCCACTTTGTTAGAGTCTATTTTCCCCTCCTTCCGAAAGTATTCCTGGTGTTCTTTACAGTTCACATAATGAAGTAATCCTACAAACTTTATTAGGACCACACTCCATTAGACATTTTTGCATATGTAATGCAAAAGAGAGCTGGCTCTTTTTCCCTGAATAGATTAACACCTTAACACTTGCTTTCAGCTGAGACGTTTAGAGAAGCAAAGACCACTTTGGAGACACTTCCTGAATGTCAGCCTAGAGATCAAATGCCCATCTACACCAGCTTTTTTCATTCAACAGGTCTGACTGCACGTTTAGTTACATAACCCATTACATAACCCATTATGTTGTTGCTGTTATGTGCCATCGAGTCACTTACAACTCATAGTAACCCTATGTACAATAGCCCTAAACCCTGCTCTGTCCTGTGTCAATTACACTGCCTCTGACACACCCATCCCGATTACCTCAGTCACTGAGTCAATCTACCTCATTGAGGGTCTTCCCCTCCTACACCATCCCTCCACCTTCCCAAGCATGATGTCCCTCTATAAGAACCTGTCCCTCCTTACAACATGTCCAAAATATGTTAGATGAAGCCTCAGAATCCTTGCCTCCAAGGAGCAGCCTGGCTTAACCCTCTCTAGGATGAATCTGTTTTCTTGGCAGTCCATGGTACATTCAATACTCTTCTCCAGCACCACAGCTCAAAGGCATCGATTCTCCTTCTATCCTCCCTAGTCATTGTCCAACTCCCAGATGCATAACAAGTGATTGCAAAGACCATAACCTGTATCAGATGCACGTTAGTCTCCAGAGTGACACCATTGCTCTTCAGTACCCTGGAAAGGTCCCTAATAGCAGACTTTCCCATGTTGTTGTTGTTGTTATGTGCCATCGAGTCGTTTCCGACTCATAGCAATATGTTTTTTTTATTTCCTGGCTTCTGGTACCAAGAGTGTAGTCTGTGTAATCTAGACAGGACATCATTCTCAAAAGGGTGGAGAGGAAGACCTCAGATGAGATGGATTTATACAGTAACTGGGCAACTGGGGTTGGTGTGTCAGAGTCAGTGAGACTGACTCAGGACAGGACAGGCTTTAGACTTTTTGTACTTAGGGTCACTATGAATTGTAGGCAATTTGACAGCACAAAACAACAACAACAAAAATCCAGGCACCACCACAACTGTCTCTCAAGAAGGAAATGACTCAGTGTGTCAGACTAACTGCAGCTGACTAGTTCATCTCTCAAATGTATTTCGCAGGATTTTGTGAAATTCATCACAAAACATGCTACCATTGGGACTAAATTCTTAGGATGAGTTGAAATATCTTTAGAGCAAAGCATATTTGTTTCTAGACAGAGGAGTCAAGAAATGGAGTCCCTGCTGGATGAAGAGCCTCATGGAATCTTAGCCTATGTGACTGCCAAAGAGAGATCCTGAGAAAGATCCTTTCCAGAAAGAGAAGGGGGATGTCTAGGGTATTTTTGGAATAGTCCCAGGTAATTTCACACTAGAATGAAGCCCCAAAATATTACTGTTATTCAAGCCAAACTCTTCCAGCTTGTGATCTATTTATTTTCCTATGCAGTTCTAACTCTGACGGTATTGTGGTGGGATGAGACCTTGTTTGTTAGTGACTGCTGTCATCTCAGCTTTGAGGGGTTAGGACCAACATGTCTGATGAACTTGCCTGTTTGCTTCATCTTGGGTGGTGTAGTTCATTTGAATACCATCTCTTTACAAAAGAGATTAGTTCATTTTTCCCTGTTACATTCCCCTCTCCCCCCAAAAGAAATACCTTAGTATGTAAGTTACAAGGACCTCTGGCCGATAAGTGATTTATACTAAAAATACTGAACATAGTCAGAAGAAAACAATTCCTGCTATTTCCCCAGCTTGGGATTTGGACTCATTCCAGGCATTTCCCTCTGAATCTGGCTCAAGCAACCACATCTGGGGTACTTGCAAACTTAGAAGATCTTCTGCCTCATAAAAATTCTATAGCCTTATCAAAGCAGAGGCAGCTCTTAGAGATCTCTGAATAAGTAATTTCTATTTTTATTTCTAACCCAGTTGAAAATGTAAGGTTTCCTTTTCACTTTTCATGTTCTTCAAAAATAATGGAGGTTTCCTCCCCTATAATCTCTAACACTATATCCCGTATATTATATCTACTGCTGCTGGAATTTACAAGGTCTAGCTGGACTTTCTAAAACAAGCTGATGGCGTGGAATGAGCTTCCTGACTCATTCCCACCATGCTTGCTGATGCCCTCAGGAATCCATCCAGGAACATTGACGTTACCTGGCTAGATACTCTGTGGGGTTCTGTCCTCTAGTGGGAGTTCACTCAGCACAGATACTTCTGAATATAATTAGATTCCTGAGATTTAATACGACACAAGTGGAGACTTTCTTGTTAATGCTCAAACCTTTGGGTTTATGTTCACAAAATGATAAGGATGAAAAGAATTTCAAAAAGTCTTCTGGCTCCTTCCTTTGCTTTGAGTGGGTTCTTCATCTAAACAATATTTGATGCCTTATGATCTAATTCCCATATAAAAGGATGGAGAGAAAGAAAATCTTCACCATACTTAAGCAAGACTCTTGAACTTCCTCGTCTTCCACCTTAAAATGTCCTTTATGGCTTTTCTATTCTTTCTAAACATATTCTAAGAAGTTGTGCTGCTGGTTCAAAGGCAAGAAGTTCAAATCCACCATTTACTCTGGAGACAAAGGTAAGTAATCCCTTTCCATGCAACTTTCCTGTTGTTGCTATGTGCTGTCTTATTGCCTGTGATCCATAGTGACCATATGCACAGCAGCTCTGAACCCTTCCCTGTCCTGAGTCAGTCTCACTAATATCAGCACACCAACATCCATTGCCCTAGTTACTGTATCAATCCATCTAGTCCAGGGTATTCCTCTCCTGCACTGTCCCTCCACCCTTCTGAGCATGATGTTCTTCTCCAAGGACTCTTAACATCTGGTCACATGCCCAAAGTATGTGAGGTGGAGCTTTAAAATCCTAGCCTCCTAAGTAAAGTACTCCTTAAAAATAGAAGAAAGATAGGATTCCTGATTTCACATCCTACTACACTGCCGTGGTGGTAAAGACAGCATGGTACTGGTACAATGACAGACACAATGGAATAGAATTGAGAACCCAGAGATCATCCCATCTATCTATGGTCAACTGATTTTGGACAAGGAGATGAAATCAGTTAAGTGGGGAAATGACAGCCTTTTGGGGTTGGCAAAATTGGAAAAGTATCTGCAAAAGACTCAAGCAAGATCCACACATCACTCCATATACAAAAACCAACTGAAGGTGGATTATGGACCTAGGACTAAAACCAAGGACTATAAACTTCATTAAAGAAAATCTAGGAACAATGCTATAAGTCCTAATCCACAACATAAACAGTCTTCCAAGTATCCTGAAAAACCTGCAACCAGGAGAAGATAAAGTAGATGAATGGGATCTTCTAAGAATCAAATTCCTATGCACATACAAAAATTTCTCCAACAGGGTAAAAAGGGAAACCACCGACTAGGAAGAAGTATTTGGTAATGTCATGTCAGATAAGGGACTTATATCCAGAATTTATCAAATACTTGAGCACCACAACAAGATAAAGGTAAATAATCCAATAGAAAATGGGCACAGGATATGAACAGACACTTCACCGAAGAAAACATTCAGATAGCTAACAAGCACATGAAGAAATATTCAAAATCCCTAGCTCTAAGAGAGATGCAAATCAAAACAACTATGAGATATCATCTCACCCCAGTCAGAATAGCAAAATTTAACAGAACAGCAAGCAACAAATGCTGGCAAGGTTGTGGAGAAACCAGAAACCTTATTCATTGTTGGTGGAAGTGTAAAATAGTGCAACCACTGTGGAAGGTGATATGGCACTTTCTCAAAAAGTTACAGATAGAAATACCATTTGACCCAGCAATTCCTCTACTGGGAATATACCCGAAAGAGACCATAACTGACATCCAAGCAGATATATGCACACCCATGTTCATCACGGCTTTGTTCACAATAGCAAGGAGTTGGAAACAACCCAGGTGCCCATCAACAAACAAATGGACAGAGAAGCTGTGATATATTCACACAATGGAATACTACACTTCAATGAAAAACAAGGAACTCATGCAAAATTAGGTGACTCTGGAGGACATTATGCTGAGTGAAGTATCTCAGTCACAAAAGGACAAATACTGCATGGTGCCACTGTTGTAAAACAGGACTGACCTTGAGGTTAGGGAGAGACTGAGAAATATGGGTTCAATCATCTATACTGCATTGAAACAGATGAGGGAGACAACTGTTTAAAAGAGGTATGTGGTTTGGTATTTTTGTCATGACAGGAGTCTAGAGCGAAGGCTACATGGTCGAGTGGACCTGGGGGAGGGTTTGTAAAACAATGAAAGAATTTGTCTTTTACTTTTTACAAGAGGGTAGTGTACTGGAGGGGGGGGGGGTTGGGAGGGGAGAAAAGTACAACAATGAATGAATGGAAATCCAAAGTTTCTGTAAATTTGTACTATAATCAATAATAAATTTAAATTTTAAAAAATTTAAAACAAACAAACAAACAAAAACCAACCAACCAAACAAAAAAATTCTAGCCTCCAAGGAGAAACTTAGTTTCACACTCTCTAAGACAGACCTATTTGTTTTCTTCGTAGTCCATGGTATGTTCCAAGACTCCTCTTCAGCACCACAATTCAAAGGCATTGATTCTTCTTCTGTCCTCATGCAATATATAGCCTCTGAAATCCCATTGGAGGGTCAGGTATGAGTTGATTATAACTTAATGGCACATCGTAACAAGAGACAGTGCAGATTGAGCTTGACTACTAGTTCAAAACATGGCAATTCAAACCTACCTAGAAAGGCCAAGGAAAAAGTCCTGGAAATTTGCTTATGGAAACATTGCAATCAAGAAAGCACTGCTTGATAAGCTATATTGTAGACACTCACCAAGAGTGGATTGACTTGATGGCAATGGACTTAGCTCTATTAAAAATTGTTTCCCTTTTATTCCATTTTCTTTGGACCTACAGGCTACTAACCACAGAATATATCTTCTAATTTTCTCCCTTATTTCTTTCATGTGTAATTAACTGCCAAATCCAAGGAACAGTCTTTTCTGATATCTAATTAAAATTAGTTTAGAATTACCCATTTTAGATCTTAAACTAGGCCTTCCTCTTCCCACTCTTTCCACACATACTAAGCCAAAGTAATAATAAAGCAGAAAAAGAAAACCTTAAAGTTTTATCTTTTTTTATTTAAAAATTATTGTGGTCATTGTTGTGCCATTGAGTCACCAGTGACTCAAAGCAACCATATCCACAATAGCTCTGAACCCTGCCCTAAGCCAGGCTCAGTGTTTCCAATGTACCTACCCTCATCACTCTAGCAACGGTGTCAATGCATCTCAGGATTTTCCTCTCTTGCACTGTCCCTCCACCCTTCCAAGCATGATGTCCTTTTCCAAAGATTGGCCCTTCCTGGCCACATACGCCAAGTATGTGAGACAGATCTTCAAAATCCTTGTCTCCAAGGAGCAACTTGGTTTCACCCTCTCCAATAGAGACATGTTTGGGTTTTTTTGGTGGTCCTTTATATATCCAAGATTCTTCTCCAGCACCACAGCTCAAGGGCATCAATTCTTTCTCTGTCATCCTTAGTTATTTTCCAGCTCTCTGATGAATAGCAAGTGATCCTGGAGACCATGGTCTTAAAACTATAAATACAGTGTCATTTGTAACACAATGAATTTGAATGAAAAACAAATCAAGTGAACTGTAACTATTGAGGGAAGTATTCTGATTTTGATATTACATATGTTTCTTATTTTTTTTAAATAGGAAAAGAAGTAAAAGTACATGAGCATACAAAAGAGATAAGGCATTCATAATTATACTATTGCACATAAGATAACTATGAGTCCCAAGCTGTTAGATGGCACATAGCAACAACCACCAACAACTAAAAAGTTGGTGATTGAAATTTGAATCTCTTGGAAGAAAGGTCTGATGATCTGCTTCCCAAAAATTTAAAGTCATAAAATTTCTTTGAAGTGTCTAATTCTACTTTGTAACACTTTGGATCTGTATGGGTTGAAATAGACTTCACAGTGGCTAGCTTGGATTTTTAGGGGATGCAGATAAACAATGGGCTAGAACAAATCAGAGATCATGAGAACAGCACAGCATAGGGCAGGATTCACATCTGTTGTTCACTGGTGACTCAATGGCACCTAACAACAATATCAACAAGATGAACACATTTCAGTGGACCCAAGACCTAACAATAGATATTGGCAAAACTGATCTGGACCAAAAAGCAGCTCAACTGACCCAGAAAATCCTAAATATTTAAATCCATTACAATTTGGGATGTTTCTGGCTACAAAACAAAACAACCACATAGTTTGAGTACAATGTAACAATGAGCAAAAAAAAATCTACCTCTCTAAAAGTTGACCAGTGACTCTTCAACTTTCCAACACGGCTGTTGCTTTTCTTCCTTCTTTGACAAGTACAATAAACCTTTATTTTAGTGTCTCTTACTTTCAAACTGTACTTATTTACCTTTGAATTATTGTTATTTATAAGAACTTGCTTTCATTGTTTACTTGATATCTTTCATTCCTCTATAAAAATCATTTGGATATTTTGGGTTGAGATTCAACATATAATTTTTCCCACTAAAATGAATGAAAATATCTTTGTAGTCAGTGACTTTTCACTTACCAGCAGGGTGTGAAGAAGTGCATAAAGTTATAAAATACATAAGATCTGGAAAGAAATAAAAAAAAAATTAGTGGTTATGTCTGTTTAGATTGTTATCTCCCTCATCTGTTTCAATGCAGTATACATAATCACAGATAGTTAATCACATAGAAGGAGATTGCCCATCTTTCTCTCACAGAACAGCTGGTAGCCTTGAACTGTGGGCCTTTGAGACTGCAATGCAGCTTCTTGCCAGTAGGCCATCAGAAACATATTTTTATATTTCACTGTAAGCCAAAGCACATTGAACTTTTCTGCGCTTGAGTTAACTGTGGATTAGAAAAAAAAATTATTTTGTTTACATGATGGTGTGACAGGCCAGGTGATTCTCTAGAGGGTTTTTTCTTGTTTTTTTTTTTCTCCTCAACTAAGCATAGAATTAAAGTGATAATTGAAAAAATGGAATTTGAAAAACATCAAACTCACTGCGATCGATTTGGTTCTGACTCTGACTTCCATCTGTTTCCAAGGCTGTAAATTATGGTGCTTATATTTCTGTAAAATATAGTGCTTATATTTCTCCTGCTATCTAAATGTATGCCCAGAAGAAGAACCCAGATAAACTGATAATAGGCTAGTATTCATGTTCCTGAGCTCTTGATTATTTCTAGAATATAAAAGATATTAAACTTGACCTCAAAGTATTCAAGAATGTGAAGTTTATTACGAAGAATGTGGCATCAGGTTTGGAGGAAGACTAATCAATAATCTTTGTTATGCAGATGACAAATGAACTTGCTTAAAGTGAAGAGGATTTTCAGGGTTTGCTCAAGACAAGAGCAAAGACTATTACTTGATTCAAGCAGGGATCCTCTCAGTCACTTGATATGTATCTAAGAGCTGGACAGTGAATAAGGATGACGGAAGAATTGATGCCTTTGAACTGCAGTGTTGGAGAAGAGTACTGCATAACCTATGGACTGCCAAAAACATGAACAGCTATGTCTTGGGGAAGTTGCAGCCAGAGTGTCCCTATTAGGCAAAGATAATAAAGCTTCATCTCACATACTTTGAGTGTGTTACTAGAAGAAACTATTCACTGGAGAGGGAGGGGCATCATACTTGGAAAGGTGGAGAGGAAGGCAAAGAAGAAGAAGATCCTCAACCAGGTGGATTAACACAGTAACTGCCACAATAAACTCAAGTGTGTCAGATTGTGAGGATAGCGAAGAACAGCACAGGGTTCGGATTTGCTGTTCATAAGGTCATTGTGATTCGTACTCGACCAGACAGCACCCAACAAAAAAAAAAAAGAAAAGGTATTTAATCATAATAACTGAGGGCTACAAAAGCACACGTCAAACAGGTCCATAAGTACTTATAAGACTTCAGAAGCAGCAGCTGAAGGTTGTGCTGCAGTTTGAAGGATGAGTGGGTGAAGGAGAAAGCTCTCCATCTTGGTTGCAGAAATAACATTCTCTTAAGGGTGTACAGTTACCACAGTGTACTGTTTGAAGCCATTACCTGAAGCAACTGTTGGTTCAGTGGACATGAAAGAGACCATCTGAATGTGTCCCTGGACTATAACCACTGATTTGACTCTGTTCTTTCTCCTAACTCATCTGCAACTTGCCTTAGTGATGGCCGTTACTACAATCTTTCATTTTTTTTCTCCAAAGAGAACAAGATTTCAATAGCCTTGGAGATTTTTCAGAAACTCTTACAAAGAGAGGTCCAGCAGGAGTATTTTGAGTTTAACTCCTGATCCAAGGTTCAAAAACCAACACTGATTTACCAAGTTTCCCTACCTCTACAAACCAGCAAAAACAACCTCATCTCAGCATCAGTACTGTAACCTTTTACCTCTTGGAAACTTCTTCCCCACAACTCCTGGGGCCATCACATTTGTGGCTTAGCTCTGCAACAAATTACATTTAAGAATATAAACACAGGCTTCCTTCTTTAAGAAATCTAAAAAAAAAAAAAAAAGAAAAAAAAGCAGAGATGTGGTCTAGTAAAGAGTGTTACTTTATGTAAAAATAAGACAAATCAATCTTCCTCTTAGAAGTGAATTGTGTTTATAGGATTTAAAACAGAATAGTATTTGCTGATGATCAGAGATTTAAAAATATTTGTTCTAATGCTCCATCCTAAAATGCTGTGACATTTTTGTGCTTGACCTACGTTTTCTTCTTATAAAACTTGTAGAGGATTAACAAAGTTAGTAAGTTAATAGAAGGGTATTTGGCATAGAAGGATAAAGAAAGAGATGGACCCAGCAATGGGAATTTATGGAAGAACAAACTTTGCAGCTTGTTTTTTCAACATGTTCAAGAGGTTTGTTAACTGCTTTGGGTTCTCTAGGGTGTCATTTATTAACTGAACTCTGCCCTTGCAGAAGTTGATTGATATGCAGGTGATTAAGGCAGTGATGGTGTCAATATTAATAGCTCTTCCTGAAAACACCAACTATTTCTGGTCAGTCTGGACAGTCTGCTATTCTGGGGATCACATGATACATACTCATCATTTGGGAGGAGGTGTTTGTCAAAAACAAAATTAAAAAAAAATGTAGAAGACATTTTAATGCTGAAGTACAACTAGAAGTAATTAAACAATTTCTTCCAACACAGTGCTTGTGTTTACGAAAACAAGGTTGTCAGGGTTCAACTAAAGTCTGTGTCCATGGAGGTATTGATGTCTAAGTGCGGCATAATGCAATTTGACCCCTAACTTCCTTATAATAACCTTTAATGTGCATATATCTATAGACTCTTTGTATTTTTATATTCTTCACAATAACATGATTTAACAGATAGGCAAATTTATGTTTGCCCTTAGTGCTTAGGGTTAAGCGAAAATACAAACTTCCTTCTGCTTTAGTTTAATGCCCATGAGAATTCTTGTCACTTTGCCAAGACTCTTTATTTACCTTTAAAATATGTATAAAAAGGGCTGAATTATTCAATCCAGTTTTCTAAATTTACTGATTTGTTGTGAACAATTTCACTTTTTTTTTTTTTTCAATACATCAGCGATTCAGCTTCTAAGTATGGCTGGCAACTGTATCTCATCCAATGCCACAGCAATTTCTTTCTGCAGACTCCAAACCTCTTTTAAATTTACTGATATGGACATGGATGGAGTACCCATAAGCTGAGAAAACACTAGCATACTTGGGCCTGTTTACTAATATGTAGTAAACCATTTCACATGACAAACATATGCTTACTTGTATGAAATGCTTTACTGCAGGCTAGTAAGCAAATGTAAATAGGCCTGGGCTTGCCTTACTCACTGAGCATAAAAAATGCTTTTGTGCATGAAAATGGGTCAGAGGAAATAATAGAATATTAGCCTGGGGATTAAGATGCAAATTTTATTGACCTGATGGTCCTAAACAAACATTGTTAAAACTGTATTTGTTGTCAGGTGCCAGTTGAGTGAAGTGCTACTCATAGTGACCCTATGAGCAACAAACTTTAACCCTCTCCAATCCTGGGTCATTTTCATAATCTCTGACTTCAGCCCATTGTTGCAATCAATGTGGTAATGTACCTGGTTAGAGGTCTTGCTCTTTTTTGCTGACCTTCCACTTTTCCAAGAAATAGCCTTTCCTAGCAACATGTCCAGCTTATGAGAGACAAAGCTTTAACTTTGCCTCTGAGGAACATTGGCTGCACTTTTCCCAAAGCATATCTGTTCGTTCTTTTGGCAGTTCATGGGCCAGTCAGTATTCTTTTTCAACACCAAAGCCACCAATTCTTCTCCTGTCATCCTTATGCATTGTCCAGCTCTCAGATGTATAGCAAATGATTCAAAAGATCCTGGCCTTACGAGGCATACCTTAATTTTCAAACTGGCACCATTGCTTTTCAGGATTTTGGATAGGTCCCTGATAGCTGACTTGCCAGTGCAAGGTCTCCTGGTCTCCTGACTGCTGATAACTAAGGATGTTGGTTGTTGACCCAAGCAAGTTGGAATCATTGGCAACTTCAACCCTTTCTCAGTCTATTTTGGCCCAGTGATGAGGACCTTTGTTTTCTTGATATTGAGAAATAATTCATTTTGAAAGTTGTAGTCCTTCTTCTTCTTATTTTTTTTTTTAGGGTTCTTGATCTTCTGCAAATGTTTCAAGTCTCCTAACTTCCAACAAACAAAGTCATGTCATCTGTATAGCACAAGTTGGTTGATGAATCTTTCTCTGATATTGAAGCAACATCCCTCTTCATGAATTATTTTCGCAACATACAGATTGAATAGATATGGAGAAAGTACACATCCTTGAAGCACACCCTTTCAGATTTTAAACCATATGGTATTCCCTTACTCTGTTCGGAAAGAAACTCAAATATGGGTCTCAGTGTGAGAGATTATAGTTCCCACACTGTCAGACCACAAAAGTCCCTAAGGATAAGGGGAACAAGCATCTGTGTCTAACGGAAATGATCTTTTATAGTTTTTCCCCTTGTCTGTGGAAGATAATGATGTAATCCAAGCAAAGGAGTGGGGGTGCTATTAAGAAGGCAGAGAAGGACTGTATTTGCATTTTTATAAGAAAAATGTTATATCAATGATTTCAAGAGAAACAAGATAATTTTTAAAAGAAAAAAGAATTTAGGAAAAGCCAATCAATCTCCCTACACCTATTCCTTCTTTAAAAAGAGGAATAATTAAAGAATCAGCTTGAGATAAAACAAAAGTCACATGCTCTGTAGCACTGAAAGACTTAACAAGATATCAGAGAGGCTACAACACAGTTGTATCGTAAAATAGCTGCATGGCATGAACTACAGCATGGAAGGAAGAACATTAAGTTGGCATTTATCTTTTTTAGATATGCTGTGATTGTACACCTATATGAAACCTTAATTCTGTATCTTATATATGAAAGATATTCAATACAATATTTGTTGTTAAAAAAGAAATTTTGTATGTATATTAAATAGGATATTGCCTGTAACATGTTTAAACCAGTAGGTGACTTATGTAAGACTCAGGATAGCACCAACAGTTTTGCTTGCTTAAAGGTTGATGGTTCAAACTTACCCAGTATATTAATTATCAGCTAATACCTTATACAAAACCTCCGTTCTCCATTTCTTCCCCCAGTTCCCATCATACTCAAAGTTCTGCAGAGCTGCAGGGAGATGGTGCTACTATAGCAGAGTTCAGTTTCTCAAGTTGTTAACTTTCAAAATAACACATCTTATCTGTCAGAAATATGAATTCAATGACAAAAAACCCAGACGCCCCATAACAAGACACCACAGGGCAACTTGGAAAAATGAAATCAAATATTGCTTGTAACCTGAATTTTGTGTACTTTTTGTTACCTTCCACCATTGTTAAGAAGTTCAGGAAACAATTGCATAATACATTTGATGGTCACAAAAGACCGTGGTAAGATCTTTGTGTTTCTTTTTGGTTACTTGTTTAATGTTTTAAAAAAAAAACAAAAACCACAGATAATCCCATCAAGCCACTGCCATGAAGTCGATTTACTCACAGCTTTTTACAGGAGGTGACAGCATATTTTTTTAAACTGTGTTCAAACGAAAAGCACAAAGTCTCTGATCCAATAAAATCTGACTGCTTTGCCTGCACTAAAAGTGGAGTCTGGGCCCTGGAACCTCAGTTTTCAAACAAATACTAGGCAGGCCTGTAAGTGAACAATAAGAGCAGGGAAGTAGTCCTCCCTAGAACAATCAATCACATAGGAACAGACAACGACCTGAAAAGGCAGGAAAATGGTGGGCAGAGTTCAAGGGTGATTGCGTTTATAAAACACAATGAATAAGAATGACTATAGGAAACACAATGTGAATGAAGAACAGTGTGAAGCACAATGTATACAAACTTCGTATGCAAGCCTGTATAAAATACAATTTAGAAAAGCAAACAAACTGTCAACATTTGTCCAGGGACAAAACTGAATCAGACTCTGATTCAGCTGGGTGACAATTCGTTCATAATGAGTGAGTGACTGAGTGAGTGAATGATGTTATTGCTGATATGTCTTGTCTAGTCTCTTGCAACTTATTGTGACCGATATTCACAATAGCTCTGAACTATATTCTATCTTGAGCCAATGTTATTATCTCTGACACACCTAACCCCATTACCGTAGTTACTGTGTTAATATATCTCATCTGGAGTCTTCTCCTACTCTGTCCCTCCACCCTTCCAAGAATGATATTCATTTCCAGCGACTGGTCCCTCCTGGCCACGTACCCAAAGTATGTATGATGGAGCTTCAAAATCCCAGCCTCAGAAGAGAAACTTGGTTTCACCCTCTTCAAGACACATCTCTTTGTTCTCTTGATAGTCCGTAGTATGTTCAATATGCTTCTCCATCACCACAATTCAAAGGCATCATTTTTTCTTCTATCTTCCTTATTCATTGTACAGTTCTCTGATGCATAGCAAGTAATTGCAAAGACCATGGCTTGGAAGAAGCATACATTAGTCTCTAGACTAACTGTTGTTTCTCAGTATTCTATAGAGGTCTCTGAAAGCAGATTGTCACAATGCATTCATCTTTTGATTTCCTGACTACTGGTACCAAGAGTGTGTTTTTATTGTGGAGCCAAGTGAGCTGATGTTGTTGACATTCTCAATCTTTTCTCAATCTAGCATGATGCTGCCAATTGACCCAGTGGTATGAATCTTTGTTTTCCTGATGCTGAGCTTCAATTCATATTGAACACTACGGTACTTGACCTTCTGCAGCAAAAGCTTCAGGTCCTCCTCATTTTTAGCAAGCAAGGTTGTGTCATCTGTGTAGCACAAGTCATTGATGAGTCCTCCAATTCTAATAACTCATAGAGCCCAGCCTCCTGAATGATCTGTTCCCCATATAAATTGAAAAGATATGGAGATAGGATGCAACCCTTATGTACACCTTTTCTGATTTTTGAACCATGCAATGTTTTCTTGCTCCATTCTAATGACTGCTTCCTGGTGGAAGTATAGGATTCACATAAGCACAATCAAGTGTTCTGGGATTCCCATTCTTCTCAAGGTTAGCCACAGTTTGTTGTGATCCACAGTCACATGTCTTTGCATAGTCAATGAACACATATGGGTATGCCTCTGATGCTCTCTGCTTTCAGCTAAGAACCATTTGACATTGGCAGCAATGTACCTAGTGCCAAAATCTCTGCAAAACCCCGCTTGCACATGTGGCAGTTCAATGTACCAAATGTTATCCTTCAAGGTCATAGTTTTCTCCCTACTCTTCTGTGAAGGCCTTTCCTTTCACTACAGTTCTCAGGCACAGGCAGACATCTCTACACAATTGTAATTGCAAATAATGAGAGCGATAATGAAACACTTTAGCATTTTCTCCTCAATTAGAAGATAAGGATCTTGAGTTTAAAGTTAACACATTATTTACTTATTGTAGTTTATAAATGATATTTTCTTTTTCTATAGACTGATTTGTACCTGGCACCATGAATGATGATACAAGAATAATGTAAACAGCACTCACCACTGGGAGAATTTGTTAAGACTTTAAGACAATATTCAATGATAGACACAGATGCATCAGGTGATTTAGGTGATCCAAAGGGAGAGAGATTAATTATGATCAGAGTAATTGCAAAATTTTCAAAGAGAAGGAGCTACTTCTTGCCATGTAATGTCGATGAAGGGACATTTGGGAAGGTTAAATAATTTGACCCAAAGAAGGAAAGACTAGAAAAGAATATCAAGTTCTCCCTCCACGAAGGGATGACAAGAGATGGGCAAAATTAAGACACATCTGCAGGTCTAATTTAATCTAAAGCATAAAAGAGACCTCTGGCAAAAGATTTGTAAATATCTTTGCATGTCTGATTTGTTTATCTAAGTAGCACAACAAGATAGTAGGTGTATATAGTTATTTGTCTCAGAGTTCCTGAACTCATTTCTACCTCTGCACATTGTGATACAGAACCATCAATTAGCTTTCAAAGTCACTTCCTGAAATCTGCCATTCACATGATGGTATACATTAACTCCAGAAAGTCCGAGAATTTACATTTAGGCTTGGCATTTCATGTCACTGTGTGGTATATTTGTCAAATTAGAAGGATGGAATATACTATTTATTCTTATTAGTTTTACTTACATATTTTAAAATATGAATATGTGGGATTTCATCTCTGCTCTTGCCAGAAATTCAGAGAGGTAAGGGGCAGACTTAGCACAGAGGAACATGTTTCAAAGTACTAACCCAGGGATAAGAGTTACCTGCTTTGTGTCTCAGTTTGCCATTCTCTGCTTGGTGTAGTCACTCAGACCAAGCTTCTGTAGACAAAGGATCCCAGAGCTTCACAGGGACTAGTCACTTTGGTGTGAGCAGAAATTAGTGTCCTTGGTTAGTTTTGTCAATACAAGACTTCATAAACACAAAACTGAGTCTTAATTGTCACAGGTAAGTTGTGATCCTGCTGAAGAACACACCTTCAATAGTTTTCTAGCTAAGGCTTGTGTTACTACCAGCTATGATGGGGTGAAAAGAGAAGAAGGTGGTTTTAAAATAATTTTACCCATATACTTGTTGTTGCCAGTATGTCTTGCCTTACCACATACTTTTCTTTTTATAGGAAAAGAATTACGCTGAAGCAATGTGTTTTATTGTCTCCAATAAATGAAGCTTCTGGAATATTTCCTGGATAGTTACAAGGTGATATTAGAATGCCAGTTCTTTGGGAAAAAAAAGTAACTAGAATGTATTTTGGCCACTTAATGACTGAAAGATAGCTTCAAAATATAAATATCAATGCCTCCTCTTTTTCACTGAAAAATAGTCAAATCCATGGGTATAAGAACTTACAGCACAGTTCCACTTTAGGAAAGAAATGAAAGCTAGTAGTTTCACAACAGAAATGAGGCAAGGAATTATTTGTGTTGGCAGCTTTCTAATTTCCCAGAATAGAAGCCGCCAGAATCAGTGTAAGTCATTGGGAATAAATATGTGACATTCTTAAAGACCCCGAGTGGTTAGTGAAGACTCATCCAGGGTGCAGAAACAAATGCCAGAAAGATCTTGTAAAGACTGTGGCATCTATTCTTCATGTTAAGAAGCCCTAGTGCATAGTGCCTGACAGTTCCAATTATGAACCAAAACGTCAGTGGTTGGAATCTTGACAACACTCAAAGGAAGATGAACAATCTCCTGCTGTAAAAGTCTGTAGCTTCAGAAACCCACAGGAGAAGTGATCTGAATTGCTCTGGAAGCAGCTTGATGGAAGTGTGGATTCTTCTTCCTGCTGTGCTCCAATTATAGCAGAACTGACACAGTGTTCATTGTTAGGGAAAATTTATGAAATTGCTTTTCTCAGGTTATCGGGGCGGGGGGGGATGAGAGCAGGTCTTTGTAGGTATTAAATGTTTTACTTAAACAATGAGAGGTGGTAAATAAAAAAGTATGACAGAAGAATTGATGCCTTTAAGCTGTGTTGGAGAAGAGCACTGAGCATTTCATGGACTGTGAGAAAAACAGATAGAACTCGGGACAAGTGCAGTCTGAGTGCTTCTTTCAGGCAAGGATGGTGAAGCTTCTCTCCTTTTTTCTGGGAATGTTTCTAGGACAGAATACTCCTTGGAAGGAGACATCATACTTGAAAGGGGGGGGGGTCAATCACCAAAAGAGAGGAAGACCCTCAGCGAAATGGATAGACACAGTGACTGCAGCAATGGGTTCATGTGTGTCAGAGATGGTCAGGATGGCACAGGATGGGGCATGGTTCAATTCGTCGTTTACAGGATCACTATGAGTTGTACTTGACTCGATGGCACCTAATGACAACAATAAATGTTCAATTCTTTGGCTTAACATTCCAGATATCTCTAGGAAGACTATATTTTTATCTTAAAAGTAATCTCTTTTCTTAATATTAAGAAAAATCAAATCAGTTGCTGTTTCTTCTCATTCATGACAACTTCTTGTGGGCACCAAGTGTGCAGAGTGGAACTATGCTCCATTGCGTTTCTGAGGCTGTGACCTTTGCAAAGGAGATCGCCAGCCTTTCTTTCTGAGGCACCTCTGGCTGTATTCCAACCTCCAACTTCTCTATTATTAATCTAGAGACTAGTCACTTATGCTACTCAGGGATGCCTCTTAATTTTCACACTCTCAATATAACCCTAGATGCTAGGTATAAACAGAGAAGTTAAGGTAAGGGTTAAACTCTTCTTTATCATTTTCAACCTTTAAGTGGACTACATGCGATTTAAAAAATAATGAACTATTTTCAAACAAGGCATATAATGAGTACACACATGCGAAGAATTAATAATTTAACCTGCAAAATATTATCTACATGCACTTTCCTGGGTCCTCTTCTTGTGTCTGTAAGAGTACATTTTTACATAGGTCTTGTCCTAGTTATTTATGGACACAAACAAATCAGCCCAAATGGAATCTAATATGTGGTCTGGCTTTCCAGATACCTCTCTAGAAGGCTTCACTACTCATTTACTGTTGGAATTATTTATTCATGTGTTTATTACACAGTGAGAGCTGGTGAAAAGTGGGACCCTGGACCCATCAAGCATAACCAATGTAATTAATAAAACTCCTTAGGAGCAGCGAAAGAGACGCAGCGCAAGAACGCCGGCGCCAGACGGGAGAACGCCGCTGCCAGACGGGGTTCCACTGCGAGAGGGGCCTGGAAGAGACCCGGGAAGAACAACAGCCAGCCACCTACCGCAGAACTCCAAAGGAGCGAAGACTACCGGACACTGTGGGACCCCCCTGCAGCCCACACCTGTGTGACCCTTAGCACA
>NW_006399861.1:6887449-6899423 GCF_000299155.1 Elephantulus edwardii
GAAGATCTTCACCCTGAAACCCAGAGTCCCTTTTCAGCAGGAAGTAGTTAAGAGAATATGCCATCCCCTTTTCATTATGACTCAGGGTGAAGTCTCTCTCAGGGAGGAGTGATAGGGAATGGCAAAGGACACACTGACAAAGGAGATTAAACAGACCTGGCTTTGACAAGCACTGTGGCAATTGGACAATTAAAACAGACATTCGGAGGACAGGGGAAGAAGAACAAACTGGGGAAGAGGGTAGAGAGAATGGTACAGCAATGAAGGAATGAAAACCCAAAATCCTTGTAAATGCTCATTAATACTAATAAAATGAAATTTAAAAAAAAAACTCCTTAGGAAAAAATAACCTCACTGATTCAAAAAGAAAGTTCTAAACATTAAAGGCAAGAATAAGCACACTCTTTTTAAAAGGTGCATTTTTTTTCTTTTTTTCTAAAAAGCACTTTTAAAAGGAAATTAATGTGGGAGGGAAACCATACATACCCAAAATGGTAATAACTTCACAAAAGAATGTCATTCTAATTATTCGAGTTATTTTAAAATAAGTATAAATTGAATTCTCTTCAAGAATCTCTAAGTAATATCTCTAGCAAACAAAGACAATTCAAGGTTACCATGTGCATTTTTTTAATTTCAAGAAATAAGAAGGTCAACCTTAAGTTTGAACTTTAAGGATAGTCCCACTTACTCTCGGTGATTTTTGCCAGCATTTACCAGTTAGTTTAGAAGCCTGGGAACAAATCACCCTTAGATTTTTGGTGAAATGTTCACTCCCCTGCCTGTCAACAAATTCCTCATGAGATAGTGTCTTTTCTAACTTTCACACTGAGCCCAGCTTGTCTCGGCATAGAACATCTTGCCTGGCCCAGATTTTGTGAGGATCCAGGGAGCTGTGAGTGTCAGACGTGTTTAAGTATGATCTTGAGCATAGGAGCGTTCCACTTAGTCTTTTGTGCAGAGATAATGGTTTATGTTAGATTGATTATATGCAGACTGAGAAGCATATCTCGTTCAACAACTCTGAAGAGTGCTGAAAGATAAAAATCCCATTTGCTGCATTTTATATTGGTGGTTTCTGATGTGAGCAGTGCAGGCCTGCATGGTCCTTGTAAATCACAGATGTAATGAGGGCCAGATAGCAGCTTACTTAACCATTGAATGAAGTAAGTGTTTCTTTACTTCAGTCTGAAGGATGGCATACTTGTTATCTAAAAACCTCATGATATCAGGTTGAAAGAAGCTTTTCATTTCTGTCTCTGAATGTATGCCAGATAACAGGATAGCTATATGAACTTTCTTGGTCTTGCCTAGCAAAGCTTTAAGGGGAGTTCTACTTACTTGCTTTTATTTACTTTCTGTAATGATCTCCCTGGAGGGTCTTTAGTACTAGAGATGAGTTGCTTGCCAACTTTTTCCCGATTCTGCCACCAGTTCTTTGGTCAAATAACAAAGACGACTCCATCATAGCTCATCAATGTAATCCTTTAACTGGCAATGGGGTTTTCAGAGGGAAATGTGGTCTAATTCCAGAAAACAAGAATAAATCCAGACCTAATATTGCTGCCTGGGTGGAACATAAGCCTTGCTAGTGAAAACACATTTGCTTCTAATGTTTCATTAATTCCAGTGTTATAGACAGCAGTTTATTTTATGTCTAAGAAAGCCCTTTACAAGTGTTTTTAACATAATACAGTTCAACATCTTTAAGATGAATGATAATTCCAATTTTACAAATGGAGAAATTGAAGTTTCAATATATTACATGCACCTTGGTGTTAGTCACTATTAGAGCTATTCTTTATCCTTTCTCTCTCTCTCTCTCTCTCTCTCTCTCTCACACACACACACAGACATATACACACACATTCATAAACATCAAAACCTAAAAGAAAAAAAACTACCTACATGATAATAGTAGATGACTAAGTTTATTTACAAGATGTCATATTATCCTTTTATTTTTTTATTTTAAACATATTTATTAACTCAAGCTGGAAGAAAGAGACATTTTTATTTTATTGCTTGGCAAAATTAAGTGTCTATTTTAGAGAACACAGAATCATAGTTTGAATACCCACTGTGTTTAAAAATTTCAGAAGAAATCCTACGTTGGAAACATGACAGATAGTAACCAACTGCTTTCCAGTCATTTCCTCCTCAAAGTTATCCCTCCATCAGGTTTCTGAGACTGTAAACCTTTACAGGGAGATATGGCCTACAAAGCTTCCGATCAGTAGCTGATGAATCTGAACTGCCAGCCCGATACATTTGTGCATCACTAACAGGCAACTAATAAATTTTCAGAACTTTTAAAAAATGTCATAGAAAAAGAATTGATGTCTTTGAGTTTTGATGCTGGTAAAGAGTATTGAAAATACCAAGGACTGCCAAAAAAACTAGCAGGTCTGTCCTGGAGAGGGTGAAACCAAGATATTCGTTGGAGGAAGGTATTGTGAAGCTTCATCTCACATCTCTGGACTTGTTGCCAGTAAGGACCAGTCCTTGGAGAAGGGCATCATGCTTGGAAGGGTGGAGGGAGAGCATAGGACAGGAAGCCCCTGGGTAAGATAGATTAACACAGTGTCTGGGGTAATTAGGTTAGGTGTTTAAGAAATGATGAGATTAGCCCAGGATAGGGCAGGGTTCAGAGCTGTGGTACACAGGATAGTTGTGAGTTCTTGCAAGTGACTTGATAGCACATAACAATGACATCAACATTGAAATATATTGTAGACTTCAAATTAAACCTGAAGTTTTCACTGATAATTCTTCTTCAAACCCAACTAAAATGAGAATAAGGCAATTGTTTGTTATTGCCATGGTTGTTATGTGCCTTTGAGTCTCTTATGATTCATAGTGACCCTATGAACAACTGATTTGAACCCTATCCTACCCCATCCTTACAATCTCTGACATACTTGGGACCACTATGTCAATCCAGCTGCTGAGAGTCTTCCTCTCTCTTATCAACCCTCCACCTTCCCAAGAATAATTGTCCCTCTATAAGGAATAACTTCTAGCAAAATGTCCAAAGTATGAGAGACAAAGTCTTGTCATCCTTGCTTTCAAGGAACACCCTGTCTGTACCTTCTCCAAGAAGGTAGTCCATTTAGCACTCTTCTCCATCATCACAATTCAAAGGCAGCAGTTCTTTTCCTATTATTCTTAATTATTGTCCAGTTCTCAGAAGCATAGCAAGTGACTGAAAAGATCATAGCCTGAATCAGGTGTACCTTAAGCTTTATACTGACATAATTTCTCCTCAATACTTTGGAGAGTTTCTGACTGAGTTTCTCAGTGCAATTATCTCCTGATCCTCTGACTACTGTTACCAAGTGTATTGATTGTCGGTCCAAGTAAGAAGTTGCTGACAATCTCAATCCTTTCTCCATCCATCATGATGTTGCCTATCAGTCCAGGGGTGAGAATTTTTATTTTCTTGACATTGATATGCAATCAATATTAAAGGCTGAAGTCTTTAACCTTCTGCAGCAAGTATTTCAAGTCCCTCTCACTTTTAACAAGCAAGATTGTTTCATCTGTAAATGTTGTTGATGAAGCTTCCTTTGATCCTGACGTCATTGTTTTTTCATAGAGTCTAACTTCTTGAATACTTTTTTTTAGCATACAGATTCTGTAGGTATATAGAAAACTGCACAGCATATATCGAGAAAGACATCCACAAAAATTGAAGAAAAAAATCTTAGTAAAGAGTAGTTATTTATTTAACAGATTAGAGAAATTGTATTTGTAGAGGAGGAAGACAGCAAGAAATAACGAACTTTATTCCACCACCCTGAAAAGACTGAGAAATGAAAAGTTCAAGGTTACTATGAAAGCAAAGGGCAGGTGGTATAATTTGTTGGAAATCTATAAGTTCCAAATTTTCACTGTCTTTTGGGAGAGTTTACTTTTAATCTCTGAGGCCTCTTTCAGGGAAAACATAAATACAAAAAAAAACAAAAGCAAGTGAACCATCAAAGGAAGTGGAAGCAATGTAGGAAGCTGAGACAATTCTACGTTAGCAGCCTATTAGTAAATAGCTGTGCTGCCCATCAAAAGGTTTGTAGTTCAGATCCACTAGCTGCTCCATAAGAGAAAAATGGAAATCTCATTTTATGCAATTTACAGCCCCTGAAAACTCACTGGAGTGTCAGCTATGAATTGGTTTTGACTTGACAGCAAGTAACAACAAAAATATTTGCAGGTAAGTCATTGCAGCCATGAAATGATAAAATATTATTGGAAAAGAAAAAAGAACCACTAAAAGGGAAATAAACTCATTAAAATTTAAAACATGGTATTGGTAAAATAGACTGAAATTACAGCAACGTATCAAAAAGATGAGCAATAGCGATAAAAGATAAGTAAATTAGAGGTTTTGTTTAGCAAATAGTTTCAAAAAGAACAAAAAAAATAAATTTCCAATGTAATAATACAAAATTACTACCCCAGACTAAAATATGTGAATTACATATTTTAAAAAGAGCACTCCCAAATGCTGCAAACAATCAATGAGAAAAATCTATTCAAGAAGAATACCATAAAATATTGAAACCACTAGGTTTTAGGAGAAAAGGTTGACATTTTTCCAGAGAGATAAAACTAAACTAAAAAAAAAGACTAGACAAAGCAAATTTCATACCAAGAGAAAGAAGATATGAAAGGATATCACATTTCAAGGGAAACAGAAAACAGTAGAGAAAAACTTGCAAGACTCTAAAGAAGAAAAAAAATTCTAATTAATCAAGATTTCTATACACTACTCTTTTGATTGAATAGTGCCCCCTAAAGTATGTATTCAATGTTTATCCCTTATATCTGTGAATATAATCTTGTTTGACATTATTCTTTTTTTATGGTAGTGAGGTTATACCACATGATTCTTAGCCTCGTGACCTCTGAGTTATAAAAAGAGCAGAAAATGCACAGAGGTACACATGAAGGAAATAAAGATGCTAAGCAAACACTCCTAGGACCTACCTGGGATACCAACAAAGAAGGAACTCCAAATTCATCTGTGACCTTCGTTCAGACTGTAGATTCTTGAGCTGTGAGAAGATAAATATTTGTTGTTTTAAAACAATGGTATTTTTGTCATAGCAGTAATTAGCTATTTAATAAAATAACCAGACCATTAATCAACTAAGACACAGATTTTAAAAAAGAATAACTATGCCTCTCATACAGTTTATGTTTTCCTTCTTTTTAAAATTTTTTTAAGTTTCCTATTGTTTTACATACAAAATTCATATACATTGTGTTTTACTCATGCACATTGTGTTTTGAAATCCCTTCCAACGCATTGTGTTTCTTACAGTGAACAGAGGGAGTGGGTGCAGGAATTGGGTTATAGTTTAATTTAAAACACAAGAACAAAACCATGCAACTTACTGCCTTCAAGTGGGTTCCACCTAACAGACCCTACATTGAGTCTCAGAAGCAGTAAATATTTATGGGAGGAGATTGTCCATTTTTCTTCCACAGCATGCTGGTAGATTTAAACCACTGACTTTTTGATTTGCAGGGTTGCTACACTTTGACACCTCCTTCATTCGACATTCAGATTTTATCAGGCAATGTTTAAAGTATTTTACATTTAATAAATCACTTAATCCTTATGGAAATCCTGTGAAGTAAAGCATTAATTTGAAGAAGGTGAAATCTGACAAAGTTGAAGCTCTTGCTCTGACAGTAACTAGAAGGATGGGATAGGAACCTCAAAAGCTTGCTTCAAGGCAGTACTCTTGTTTCCTTGTAACATTATCTCTCAGGAACATTGGAACAAGAAGCTTGGAGAGAATCAGGGTATATAACCTGGCTTAGTTGAGAATAATATTCATATATTAATAATAAGTATGGAATATTCAAAATATGATGTAAAAAAAGATGTCACATAATTATTTCATGCTATGTGGAGAAGTGTGAGTATGTAGGAGTGTGTGTGTGTGTGTGTGTGTGTGTGTGTGTGTGTGTAGAGTGATTTGCCAATAGGTGCTGTTAAGTCTGTTAATGACCCCCTGAACCACTGATTGAAACCTTGCTCTATCCCACACCATCTTTAGAGTCTCCACCATTCTCAAACCCATTATCACAGGCACTGTGTTAATCAGTCTTGTTATTGTGTGCCTTTGAGTCAGAACCAATCCATAGCTGACCCTGCAGTTAATAACAAGGAAAAAGAACTGCTAATTCTTCTCCTGAGGAGAAGCTGGTGGATTCAAACTGCAGATCTTTAGGATTGGGGCATAGCTTCTTACCACCAGACTATCACAGATCTAGTGAGAGTAAAATTTTCATCTTTCATAATACAAAGTTAACAGACATCAAACTGGTTCACCTTTGCCAATACAAAGAAGACTCTCAATAGATGCTTTGCATAAATAGGTAGATCTCTGAGGCCTTTATTTTGTTGTTATTATGTGTGTCGGGTCGCCTGTGACACATAATGACCCTATGTACAGCAGCCCTAAACCTTGATCTATCCTGTGCCAACCTTATTGTCTCTGACACATCTACCACCATTACCCCAGTCATTGAATCAATCCATCTTATCGAAGATCTTCCTCTCCTGCCCTGTCCCTCCACTCTCCAAGCATGACATCCCTCTCCAAGCAACGTGTCCCTCCTTGCAACATGTCCAAAATATGTTAGACGAAGCTTCAGAATTCTTGTCTCCAAGGAGCAGTCTGGTCTCACCTTCTCCAGGATGAACCTGTTCATTCTCTTAGCAGTCCATAGTATATTCAATACTCTTCTCCAACACCATAGCTCAAAAGCATCAATTTCCCCTCTATCATCCCTAGTCATTGTCCAACTCTTTGATGCATAGCAAGTTATTGCAAAGACCATGGCCTGTATCAGGTGAAACTTAGTCTCCAGACTGACATCGTTGCTTTTTAGTACTTTGGAGAGGTCTCTGACAGCAGATTTTCCCAATGTAATAGGTCTTTTATTTTAATTTCCTGGCTGCTGGTGCCAAGAATGTTGATTGTGGAGCCAAGCAAACTAAACTTGTGGACAATTTCAATCTGTTCACCATCCATCATGATGCCAATTGGCCCAGTGGTGAGAATCTTTGTTTTCTTGATGTTGAACTTTGATCCATATTGAAAGCTAGAGTTCCTGCCCCTCTGCAGCAAGTGCTTCAGGTAATCCTCAGTTTCAGTAAGCAGGGTTGTGTCCTCTGTATAACGCAGATTGTTGATTCATCTTCCTCCAATCCTGATGCCACATTTTTTCCTCATAGAGCTCAGCCTCTTGAATACTCTGTTCTGCATATAGATTGAAAATGCATGGATATAGGACACATACCTGGCATAAACCCTTACCAATTTTGAACCATGTAGTGTTCCCTTGCTCTGTTCTAACAACTGCCTCCTGGTTCAAATATAGGTTTCGCATTAGCACGATCAATTGCTTTGGGATTCCCATTTATCTCAGAGTCAGCCACAGTTAGTTGTGGTCCACATAGTAAAATGTCTTTGAATAAACAATTAAGCACAGGTAGATGCTCCTCTAGTATTCCCTGTTTTTAGCCAAGATCTATCTAACATTAGCTGCAATATCTGAAGTACCATAACCCCTTCTGAACCCAGCCGGCACTCTGAACGTTTTCTGTTGATGTGCTGTTCCAGTTGTTTTTGGATAATCTTCAGCAGAATTTTTGCTTGCATGTAATATTAATGACAATGTTGGATAATTACCATACTCTGTCAGATCACCTTTCTTTGGAATGTTGGCTAAGTGGTTGTCCTCCAGATTTCTTGGCACAACTTGGTGAGCACATCTAGGGCAGCATCTGTTAGTTGAACTATGTCAATTGATATTCCATCAATTCCTGGGGCCTTATTTTTCACCAGTTCTTTTAAAGTAGCTTGAACTTTATCCTTCATTATACATTTTTATTTATATATTTACATAGCACTAAAATACAAAGATTGGAAAAATAATTTTTACTTGTATCTACTGTATTGTGTATGTCATGGAGAAATGTCTGTGACAAGATTATATAAATAGAAAAGCTTAGAACAACATATACTGACTGCCTCACCTTTTTTAATATTTGGAATAACATGTGTAGAATAAATACATGCAATGACAAATTCTAAAATGCCCTCACTGGGAAATGAGACTAGAAAGAATAATTTTTACTTGAAGACTGTTGTACCATTTTTAAATTTTGCAATAAATAATTTCATAATTATTTGTTTACATTTTTACCAATCCACTTTGTTTTTCACTAATTTATGTGGCAATTTTTTTAAGTAAAAATATTAAATATTGCTTCAATCAACTTTAAAGGTATGCCAATCTTCTGCTAAGGATAGATGGAATAAGGGTAATCTTTTGCTGTCAGGAAACTACTTGCTTAAAGATCTTGAGAATTGTGCACTGAATAACTGGCGTTCTGAGTACAAAACCTGGGAAACTGGGAAGCTGCTTTATTTACAGACATAGGCCTAATAAAATCTCGACAAACCTAGATTTTCCCAGCTTCCAAGGCAGTAACAATCAGGAGGGAACATGTCAATCAAGAAGAAAGATAAAACCTGAATAGATCTTTTTGCATGTTATCCTCTGGTGCCAGAGTCCAGAGTGTAGGGCAAATAGAAGTGACAAGTGAGGTTTTCTACTCCCACTCAGAACTTTTCACAAAGACTCCTAGACAAACACTCACATTGCATTGTCCAGATCCCTGGGTGGGCTCCTTTACCAAAGAATCATTTCATAAATTAGAGGACAGACTTGCCAGGACTCTAAACTTTTAACTTTCTGTATTTGTTTTTTAATGTACTTATTCCAAATTTGAAGTAGGATTCCACTCAAAGCTTCCTTATTGAGAAAAGTGCAACAAAGAATGAATTGAAATCCAAAGTCTCTGAAATTTTCATTAAAATTAATTAAAAGAATGATAAAAAATATTTTTTTAAAAAAACTTCCCTATTCCCCCCCAAAATTTAACTAAGAAAGGAAGTAAAATCAAGGAGACTGACTTCACACATATTTCAAGTGAGGAGAAAGGTTGTTTGGCGGGTTTCTGTAGGTCACGCCTTAAACTAGGCATATGGTGGACACAGAGTGGGGGAGTGAAGGCATCCTTTAATGGGAAATGCTTAATTTAAACAAAGTTTTTCATCCTCGTTATGCCAAGAGCTGAAATAATAAATACAGATAGGAGGTAGCCTCATACTTCAAATAATTTGTTGAAACTATGCTCACAAACCCAGCCTGTTTCTATTTATGCAGTTGTTAACCATAAGGACAATCATAACCCTTGCTGGGCCTTGGACGAGTGCTGTGTCAATCACTCCTCATGCCATCCTAGCCTTCAAGATGAAAATGAGAAGATACTGTGAAACTAAATCAGTTCCCAATCTGTGATCTGTCGTCTAAACTTTTGGGGTTGACTACTGAATTTGATTGGCAGAACAAAATGGTAACTCTCTTGTTGGAAAGGCAAAGAGCACACTGGTTCCATACTTTATGATATTAACAATGCTGCGAAGAATAAGATAGAGAAACCAAAACCCATGAGCTGGAAAAATGGTCCAGAATAATTTATAGGGTAACTGCTTAAGGCACCTAATAAAATTTCCTTCTAAAAAGTATACGTATGAAAATTCTTCAAATATTGTTTTGGAAAAAAATGCATTTCAAGGGCCTCAAAATTATATTTGTGCCATATGCTTTTATTGTTCTTTGAGAAATATTATGAGAACTGTCACTGGGAAGGGTAGGTTTACCAACATCAATATTATGTAAACGTGAAATATTGAGTAAATCATATTAGAAATAAGTAACAAAAAGTTCTTAGATACAAGTTGTAGTTAATAGTTAGATGTATTTAAAAATACTTTTTATCTCATTGTCGTTATGTACCATTGAGTAGTCTGTAACTTACAGTGACCCAACGTACAACAGCTCTAAACTCTGCCCTATCCTGAGCCAGACTTATTAACTCCAATACACCTACTCCTATTATCCCATTAACTGTGTCAATCCATCTTGTCTAGGGTCTTCCTCTCCTGCACTGTCACTTTTTCTTCTAAGCATTATATCCTTCTCCAAGGATTGGTCCCAGGATGGATATATGCCCAAATTATGTGGGATAGAGCTTCAATTCTCTGCCTTTGAAGAGAAACTTAGTTTCACCCTCTCCAAGACAGATCTATTTGTTGTCTTGTTGGTCTATGATATGCTCAGTGCCCTTCTCCAGTACAACTCAAAGGCATAGATTCTTCTTCCATCGTCCTTTGTCATTGCCCAGCTTTCTGATAATATCAAGTAATTGCAAAGACCATGGCCTAGATCAGGTGCATCTTAGTCTATAGTTTGACATCATTGCTCTTTAGCACTTTTGAGAGGTTCCTGACAGCAACTCATCTTTTGATTTTCTGACTGCTGGTGCCAAGGTTGTTGATTGTGGAGCCAAGCAAACAGAAATTGTTAAATAATTTCAATCTTTTTTCCATCTATCATGGTGCTGCCAATTGACCCAGTGGTGAGAATCTTTGTTTTCCTGATGTTGGATTTCAATTCATCTTGAAGACTACAGTCCTTGACCTTCTGCAGCAAATTCTTCAGGTTCTCCTCAGTTATAGCAAGTAAGGTTGTGTGATCTGGATAACATAGGTTGTTGATTAGTCCTCCTCCAATCATGATGCCATCCATATTCCTCCTTAAAATATCCAGCCCCCAAATAATCCATTCTACATGGGTAACCATTAATGCATTTGACACATCAGTGTCACAGTGTTCAGCTTCACAGCAACCACAAGTTACCTCTGTACGGCAAGTGAACACACCAGGGCTATACAACCTAGAAGAATATTTCAACAAAAACAATAACAACAGTTCCACAAACTAAAAATCTTCCTCTTGTATCTTTGTAATGATCATTTGCATTCTTCCTGGATCATATTCTTGTTATCTTCCCCCAGCTCATCTGGTCTTCATTCATTAGTCTTCAAAGCCTCAAATCTGTTCCTGTAATGGTTTTTAAGTTCATGTGGGATAGACTCAAGGTCAAATTTTGGTTCCTGTGGGTTTTATTTATCCTTCTTTAGCTTTAGTTTGAAGTTGTATATGAACAGTTGATGATCTGTCCCACAGTCTGCACCTGACCTACTTTTCACAGCTGCAGTTGAGCTCCGCCAATGATTCTTTCCACAGTTGTAATCAGTCTGATCCCTGTGCACACTGTCAGGTGAAATCCAGGTGCATAAGCACTGTTTGTGCTTCTTATTAAAAGTATTTGCAATGAATAAATCATTGATTATACAAAATGCTATCATTCTGTCTCTGGTCCCATTTCTGTCACCAAGCCCATAGTTTTTGACTACTGATCCTTCTTCCCTATTCCTAACTTTAGTATCCCAATCATTATTAATCCCATCATTATTAATGCATCTTGGTTGCATGTTTGATCAATTCCTAACTGCAAAATTTGGCAGAAATCATCTATTTCCTCCTCTGGCTCTGGTTGTTGGTGCACATATTTGAATGATAGTGGTATTCTCCAGACAGAATATTGTATTTCAAGGTGGATCTAGAAACGACCTTTCTAACTTTAAAAGCAACCCTGTTTTTCTTCACTTTTTCATCTCTGACATAGTAGATCATATAACTGTCTGATTCAAAATAATCCATACCAATCCATCTCATTTACCCAACACTTCATTTGTCAATATTAGTGTGTTTATTTCTTTCTTAATAATGTCCAATTTCCCTACATTCCCCTGCTTATATTCTATGTTCCAATCATTAATGTTTACTTACAACTTTTCTCCTTCTTTGTGCTTCAACATTTGAGGGCTCAGTCTCAGATGCAATATCTAGTAGTCTACTCCAAGTGTGCTCTATTGGACATAGGGCTTTTGAAGGCCAGTTATTTCTGAAGTAGATGGCCAATTCGTTTTGGTTTTGTTTTGGTTTTTTTTTGTTTTTTTGTTTTTTTTTTTTAATTTAG
>NW_006399861.1:6901423-6905445 GCF_000299155.1 Elephantulus edwardii
GAGATGAAATCAGTTAGGTGGGGAAATGATAGCCTTTTTAACAAATGGTGTTGGCAAAATTGGAAAACTATCTGCAGAAGAATTAAACAAGATCCACACCTCACTCCATATGTTTTTTTTATCTAGCAAACCTAATGTCCTTATTTCTTACTCTTTCTTTAACCCACTCTATTAGGCTTTCATTGTAAATATTCATTGTAAATATTACAATGAAAGCCTAATAGAGTGCGTTAAAGAAAGAGAAGAGTTGAATAGAAGATTTCAAAAGGCAGCACACGGTGACAAAGTAAAATATTACAACGAAATGTGCAAGGAGTTGGAGTCAGATTATCAAAAGGGCCGAATTCGCTCAGCATTTCTTAAGTTCAAGGAACCGAAGAACAAATTTAAACCTTAAGTTGCTATAATCAAAGATGCGTTAGGCAGAATATTAAATGATCCAGGAAGTATTAAAAGAAGATTGGTAGAATATACTGAGTCACTGTATTGAAAGGAATTGTCAGACACAGAAGAATTTCATGGAACAACATATGAGCAAGAGCCTATGGTGATGAAGGAATAAGTTCAAGTTGCTTTGAAGGAAATAGCAAAAAATAAGGCCCCAGGAATAGATAGTATACCAATTGACATATTTCAGCTAACAAATGCTGCCCTGGATGTACTCACCAAGTTGTGCCAAGAAATCTGGAGAACAACCACTTGGCCAACTAACTTGAAGAGAACTATATTTGTTCCCATACCAAAGAAGGGTGACCCAACAGAGTGTGGAAACTATAGAACAATATTATTAATTTCACATGCAAGCAAGATTCTACTGAAGATTATCCAAAAACGACTGGAACAACACATCATCAGAGGACTGCCAGAAGTTCAGGCTGGGTTTAGAAGGGGTCGTGGTACAAGGGATATTTTAGCTAAAGTTAGAAGGATCTTAGCTGAAAGCAGGGAATATCAGAGGAATGTATATCTGTGTTTCATTGACTATGCAAAGGTGTTTGTCTGTATGGATCATAACAAACTGTGGCTGAGTCTGAGAAGAATGGGAATACCAGAACACTTGATCGTGCTAATGAGAAACCTATAGTTGGACCATGAGGCAGTCATCAGAACAGAGCTAGGAAACACTGCATGGTTCAAAATTGGGAAGGGCATATGCCAGGGATATGTCCTGTCTCCATACCTTTTCAACCTGTATGCAGAACAGATTATCCAGGAGGCTGGGCTCTATTAGGAGAAATGTGGGGTCAAGATTGGTGGAAGATCTATCAACAATCTGCGATATGCAGATGACACAACCTTGCTTGCTGAAACTGAGGAGGACCTGAAGTGCTTGCTACAGAGGGTCAAGGACTGCAGCCTCCAATATGGATTGAGGCTTACTGTCAAGAAGATGAAGATTCTCACCACTGTGCCAACTGGCAGCATCAGAATGTATGGTGAAGAGATTGAAATTGTTCACAGATTTAGTTTCCTTGGCTCCATAGTCAACACTCTCGGCACCAGTAGCCAGAAAATCAAAAAACGTATTGCGATGGGAAAGTCTACTGTTAGGAACCTCTCCAAAGTACTGAAGAGCAATGGTGTCTCTCTGGAGAATAAGGTGCATTTGATACAGGCTATGGTCTTCGCAATCATTTGTTACGCATCAGAGAGTTGAACAATGACTAAGGAAGATAGAATGAAACTTGATGCCTTTGAGCTGTGGTGCTGGAGAAGAGTATTGATGGTATCATGGACTTCTACGAAAACAAATAGATTCATCCTGGAGAGGCTTAAACCGGGTGGCTCCTTGGAGGCAAGATTCTGAGGCTCCATCTGGACATGTAGTAAGGAGGGACCAGTCCTCGGAGAGGACTTGTAGAGGGACATCATGTTTGGTAGGGTGGAGGGACAGCGCAGGAGGGGAAGGCCCTCTATGAGGTGGATTGATTCAGTGACTGGGGTAATGGCGAGGGGTGTATCAGAGATGGTGCGATTGGCACAGGACAGAGCAGAGTTTAGAGCTGTTGTACATAGGGTCACTATGAGTCACAAGTGACTTGACGGCATATAACAACATTAGGCTTTATTCCTAATTTTTTCACTGAAGCTGCTTTTATCAAAATAAAAAATGAAACAAATATCACTGTCGACAAGCTGGTTCTGACTCATAGTGACTCCATTAGGTTTCTGAGAGTCTGAGTCCTCTAGTGAGGAGGCTACTGTCCATCTCTTTCAGGGAGTCTAGTGATTTGAACTAGCCTTTTTGGTTACCAGCTCAACACATCATAGACTCCCACTAGAAACTCAAAATTCATTACTGTCAAAACTGCTTCAGTTGATGCATCTGAGTGCTAGGACACTTCCCGGACCACAGAGGATAATAGACTTTAGGAGAGGGGCTACAGTCATGTGAGAGACTCCCTCGCAGAGAGGGCTTGTTTAAAGATTAGGGAAGGAGCTACCTGCAGCTCTTCAGAAACTGCTTCAGCTGGGGGACCTGGCTGCTTTTATATGCCACCACAGCCACTAAAGACATTAACAGACTTTAAGAGAAGTAGGTTTCACTTAGGTGAGATTCTCAAAGGGCTGTATGACACACCAAGGAGAACTTGAAAGACTTTCCCACTGCACAGGACCAGAGAGGACTTTCAGTAGAGAAAGTTGGCCATCCCCATAAATAGAACACTTTAATCTTCATAAATTTAAAGAACTATCACAAATCTATACAGACATAACAGAAACAGCACAACACATACCAAAGAACATATCACATAATGTCAAGAAAGCAGCAGACAGCCTCACACATTGTGAAGAAACAAACAAAACTTCCCCTAAAAAAGCAGAGCATATTGTAGTCAATGCCCAGGTGACATGGAGGAGAGAAATATGTCAACGAGGAGTTATATAAACAGCAACTGAAAAAAGTTAAAAAAAAGATGGAAAAAGAATGGTAGCCAAAAGTAAGGCAAATATCCCAGAGACAGGGAGCCAGAATAAATATATTGACACAAAGGAACATGACCAACATATTGCAAAAGATGGAAGAAAGAATTGAAACTAAAAAAAGGTGTAACAAATTTTTAGAAAATCATCACAAGGCAGAGAGGGTACAGCCAATACATTGCTCGAAGTAATAAAAATGCATGTAAATGCAATTCAAAATATCATGACCCAAATGGCAGAAGTTTCCAACAAGCCAAAGAGACAAAAAAAAAATCAGAACAGAAGATATGGAACATAAAGTAAGAGAGCCGGAAGGCAAGAAACTCAATGGCAGTATACTAGAAGAAAAAACGGAGAGAAAATTGAAGGAAATTAAGAAAACATTAAAAGCATCTTGGATAACATCAAAAGGAAAAACAAACATGTGATCAGAATTGCAGGACAGGACAGGGGTAGGGAAAGCACTGAAAAAATTGTGGAAGAGGTATTAGAAGAAAACTTCCCAGGTATGATGAAGAAAGAGGAAATCTACATTCAAGCTCAGTGGACCCCAAAACAGGTTAGCAATCAAAAGAAAAAATTAAGACATATCATAGTCAAATTCTCCAAAATAAAATATAAAATTCAGTCCTAAAAACAATGCAGGCAAAATAGAGTCACCTACAAAGTAAAGTCAAGAAGACAATGAAACGGCATATACAGAAGGCTGAAGAAAACAACTATCAGCTAAGGATCCTGAACCTAGCAAAGCTATTCATCAAATATGAAAGAGAAGTTAAACCATTTGCAGTAAAGGAGGAATTAAAGGAATTTGTGAAAAGAAGACCAACTCTACAGGAAATACTAAGGGAAGTCCTTTTCATAGAGACAGGAAAAGAAAGTTGATGGACTAAAATAATCAGAAACAACAGAAAAAGTAACATAGCAAATGGCACTGATAAAACCCACAGTTAATGTGAATGGCTTAAATGCAACAAATAAGAGAAAAAGAATAGCAGAATGGATAAAAAAACAAGAGTTCATCAATATGTTGCCCACAAGAGGCACATCTAAGAAATGAGGGAAAAGAGACAAAAACAGAGGCTGGGGGGGGGGGG
>NW_006399861.1:6905545-6907663 GCF_000299155.1 Elephantulus edwardii
CAATACTAATCTCAAATAAAATGGACTTCAGGATGAAAACCATCATAAAAGATAAGGAAAAGCACTAAATAGTGATTAAAGGAAAAATAGATCAAGAAGATATAACCTTGGGCAACAGCTATGTATCAAATGATTGACATGAAAAATACCTAAGATAATGTTTAACAGTCTTGAAGAAAGCACCAGATAGTGGCAGGAGACTTTAACACACCACTCTCACCAAAGGATAGGTCAATTCAAAAGAAACTTGACAAAGATGCAGAAGATCTAAACTATACAATGTGTTAACTCAATCTTGTGGGGGCAATTAGGGTACTGCACCTAATTAAAAGTCAATTAATTCTCTTTTCAAGTGCACATGATATATTCTGCAGAACTGATCATATATGCATTAGGACACAAATCAGCCTCAACACATTAAAAAACATTAAAATAATAAAAGTATCATTTCAGATTACAATGTTGTAAAACTAGAAATTAACGATACATGGAATCTGATTCTAAATCTCCAAACCAAGGAGTCAAATCATTTGAGGTAACCTCATAAAAGTAACCTCATAAACTGTAGATACACAAATTTTTTTCTTCTTGTAAATATGTATTTTCCCAACTCAACTTTTATAGGTGTACCACTTAGTAACAATAGCTATGATACTTGACTCTGCTGCTGTTGTTGTTGTTATGTGCTATCTGGTTGCCTGCAACCCATAGTGACCCTGTGTTCATTAGCTCTGAAACCTGCCCTATCCTGAGCCAATCTCATCATCTCCAATAGCTCTAATTTTCATTTCTATAATCACTGAGTCAATCCATATAAGCTTGGGTCTTCTCCTGCACTTTCCCTACATCCTTCCAAGCATGCTGTCCCTCTCCAAGGACCTGTTCTTCTTGTCCACATGCCCAAAGTATGTGAGAAAAAGCTTCAAAATTCTTGCTTCCAGGCAGCAGTCTGGCTTCACTCTTTCCAGCAAAACCTGTTTATTCTCTTGGCGGTCCACAATATACAACACTTTTCTCTAGAATCAAAACTCTAAGGCATTGAGCCTTCTTCTATCATCTTTAGTTGTTATCTATCTCTCAGATATATAGCAAGTATTTGTGAAGACTATGGCCTAGATCAGGAGCACCTTAGTCTCCAGAGTGACATTGTTGTCCTCCAGTACTCTAGGGAGGTCCCTGACAGCATATTTTTTCAATGCAATTCATCTTTTGATTTCCTGACTGCTAGTGTCAAGAATGCTGATTGTGGAATCAAGCAAACTGAAATTGTTAAACAATCTTAATCTTTTTTTCCATCCACATGAAGCTGCCACTTGATCCTTTGGTGAGAATCTTTGTTTCCTTGAAATTAAGCTTACATCTGTGAAAGAAATCACTTGAGTAGCTCAATATCAGCTGTGAACCTAAGCTAGTTACTGATTGTAGAACAGACCACCAGTTACTCATAGGCAAGTTCAAACTAAAGCTAAAGTAGGTTAACTCAAATCCATAACAACCAACTTTTGACCGCGAGTCTATCTCACCAGAATTTAAAGACGATCCTAGAAACAGGTTTAAAACCTTGAGCACTAAGGAGTGGAGACAAGATGAACTGTGGGAAGATATTGAGAATACTATTCATAAAGAATGCAAAAAGCCATTACAAAGACAGAGGGAAAAGAAAATATCAAGATGGGTGTCAGAAGAGGTTCTGAATGTTGCACTAGAGTGCTATGAAGCCAAAGCAAAAGAAAGAAATCAAGAAGATCTGAACAGATTTCAAAAGATAACACAGGAAGACAAAGCAAAGTATTATAATAAAATGTGCAAGAAGCTGGAGTGGGAAAATCAAAGGGGCCAAACTCACTTGACATATCTTAAACTGAAGGAACAAAAGAACAAATACAAGTCTCGTGTTGCAATGATTAAGGAGAGTAGTTGAATGACCCAGGAAGCATCAAAAAAAGATGGAAGGAGTACACAGAGGCACTATATCAAAAATAATTGGGTGACATAGAAGAATTTAATGAAACAGCATGTGACTACACTATTTTACCTTTAATCTACCCAATATTTTTTATCACAATGTCCTGGTTTGTTTCAGATCTTATGAGTACTTTACTTTTAAATTATAATTTT
>NW_006399861.1:6915103-6919195 GCF_000299155.1 Elephantulus edwardii
AGAGGGAAAAGAGACAAATAATCCAAATAAGAGATGAATCAGGTAACATCACAACAGACCCAACTAAAATAAAAAAGCTAACATTAGAATACTATGGAAAAACTATACTCAAACAAATATGAAAATCTAGAGGAAATGGACAAATACTTAAATTATAATTTTTTAACTCAACTCACTGCCGTCAAATGATTTCGCCTTATTTCAACCCTCCATAAAATTTCAGAGGCTGTAAATCTTAATAGGATCAAAGTAGCCATCTTTTTCCCATGGAACTGAATTGAAACCACTATACAGTTTTTGTCCTTTAGTTAGCAGTGTAATACGTGACTCTAATACTTCTCCTTTGACTGTTGTTATCATCAATTGTACTTTAGACAGTGATGTAACATCAGACCTGTAGATCTCTTTGATAAAGAATTAGATAGATATTTAAGATAATATGGTAATATATCCTGTGTCTAAGTATGACTCAGAATGGGGCAGTGTTTTATTCTGTTGTACATAAAGGGCTGCTATGAGGACTATCTATATGTGTTTCATTGACTATACAAAGGCTTTTGACTGTGTGGGTCACAAATAGTGGCTAACCTTGAGAAGAATGAGAATCCCAGAAATCTTGATTGTGCTTATACAAAAAATTATACTTGAACCAGGAAGCAATCATCAGAACAGAATAAAGAAACACATCATAGTTTGAAATTAGGAAAGGAGTGCATCAGGGATTCATCTTGTCTCCATACCCTTCAATCTGCACGTGGAATAGATCATCTGAGAGGCTGGCCTTTATGAGGAGGAATGTGGCATCAGGATTGGAGGAGGACTCATCAACAACCTGTGTTATGCAGATGATGCAACATTGTTTGCTGTATCTGGGGATGACCTGAAGCTTTTGCTGAAGAAAGCAAGGACTGTAGTCTTCAATATGGATTGAAGCTTCAGCATCAAAAAGGAAAGATTCTCAACACTGGGACAATTAACAGCACCATGATAGAGGGAGAAGAGATTGAGGTTGTTTAACAATCTCAGCTTACTTGGATCCACAATCAACACTATTGGCATCATTAGGAAATCAATGGATGAATTACATTAGAGACATCTGCTGTCAAGGACCTCCCTAAAGTGCTAAATAGTCTGTGGACAAAGGTACCCCTGATCCAGGCCATGGTCTTCTTAATTACTTGCTATGCACCAGAGAGTTGGACAATGACTAAGGACAACACAAGAACTGACGTCTTTGAGGTTTGGGGCTGGAGAAGAGTATTGAACATATCATGGGCTGCCAATAGAACAAACAGGTCTGTATAGGAGAGATTAAAACCAAGCTGTTCCTTGGAGATAAGGATTGTGAAGCTCTATGTCACGTACAGACACACAACCAGAAGGGACCAATCCTTGGAGAAGAACATCATGCTTGGAAGGGTGGAGGGACAGTGGAGCAAAGAAATACCTTGAATGAGATGGATTGATACAATAATTAGGGTGTAGGGATTAAGTGTGTTAGAGTCAGAGAGACTGGATTAGGATAGGGCAGGGTTCAGGGCTATTGTACATAGTGTCACAGGCAACTTGATGGCACATAACAACAACAACAAAAACCTTTGAGTTGGCAACACAACTCCTTAACCACTGAACTCTAACTTGCTAATTGTAGCTGTCTGTAATCAGTCTTGGATGTGGTTCATTCTTTCATTTGACTCAAAGCATTTTGTAAGGGAGGCTATACCTGATATCACTCTTTTCCTATCACATTGATCCTCCTCTTCAGCTTTCCCCTCCCCTACCTGAGTATTCCTCCTTTCCAAGCTGCCCGCCCCAGGAGTGCCTTCCACCTTCGCCAAGTAAAATTATCCAGTTCAATGGCTTTTAATAAGCAGTAACTCTCAAAAACTCTCTCATCTGACTGCCTGAAGACACTGTAAGCTACTATATGGCATTTCTAGTCATTTAATTTTGAATACATAGTTAAAAAGGAACTATCAGTTCTCATCTTTCCCCAGTTAATGGTTTCAAAATCTTCTCCCTCTTGAAAATGTCTCCACTCTCCAGCTAGCTCATTCATAGCCCACCTCAGTTCAACAACCAATCATTTTAGCTCTACTTCTACCCTTAGTTTGATTCTGATCACCCTATGTCTTGTTCATTGCCACACTTTTGCGCAAATTAGACTCATCTTTCATCTCAACATTATCCTACTGTGGCTTGCCATGCCCATCTTTGCTTCTTCTGGCAGTAGCTCTCACAAATGCTATGTGGGCTGTGCTGACAACTCATAGGCCAGAGTTTGCATTGTGTGTGTTGACCACACCTTGATACTCCTCAACCAGAACTCCAAAGCCTTCCCTTTGCAACCACAGTAACACCTAAACTTGTTAAGAAAACTTGTAAAACATTCTGTTACTTAGCCCCTGTCTACTTCTCAGATCTCATCAGCCTCAACTTTCTACCACACTGGTTTTATTTCTGCCCTTTACACAAATCAAACTTGTTCTTGTCTCAGAAGCTTGGAGTTTATGATTGCTTAGATTTGGAAGATTCTTTCCAATATCTGAACATAATATGCTCCACAGGGATATTCCAATGGTTTTATGAGTTAATGCATGAAAAGGATTTATAACAACACCTGGCATGTCCCTTTAGCTCTTGTCCTTTTGTCAGTCTCTGTTCTTGGACTTGAAATGTCATTTTAGATTGCCTTAGAAAAAGCATTCCTAACCTATCTCAGATCTTCTGTCACATTATCCTGCTTTACCTTGTCCACATCTGAATGGATCCAACTTTATTGTTTTTTAAAAAAAAATATATATGTATAAAATCTCTCATCCTATCAGACAGAAAGTCTACCTCCCTCCTTTTGCTTCCCAAAATAATGCTTGGCATGCTGGATCTCAAGAAATGGTTGTTGAGAAAACAAACAAACAAAAAACGTATTTAGAAATTGATTACAATCCACCTCGTATTCTACAACAAATTTAATTAATTAAAATCTACTTTCAAGACTCATGATTTTAAACTGAGGGAAAATAGAATTCTGAAGCACAGAATTAGGTGAAAAATGTTATCACACATGATTTATGGGTGTACTATCAACCCAAAGACATTGTTGTTGTTGTTGTTGAATAGCATCATGTAGGAACCAACCTATAGCTGACCCTCCAGAGGGTTTTCAGTTAATTGCACTGGAAGAGATTGCCCATCCTTCTCACACAGAGCAGCTGATCGATGCCAACCACTGGCCTTTAAGATTGCAGTGCAGAGAGTTCAAATTAATCAGCTGCTTTGCTCAGCAAAGAGGCAATCTCCTGTGTGATTTATAGCTTCTGAAAAACCCTTGAGAGAGGCAGCTAGGTGTAGGTTCAGATTGGAGGGCAATGAGTTTAGAAAACAATATATCCGAATAGAGTTAACCAATCAGAAAACAGCCTTCCTCTTTCTGACCCCATTCCTGAAGAGTTACCCCTTGAGATGCTGCAGTTCAGTATCATAGAATTTGTCTTGTGGTCACCTACTTCTTCGACACAGTACTAACATTTGTCCATCTTAGAAATTTTTAAAAATAAATTTTATTTTAATTGTTATTTTAACAGAGAAGTTAGATTTTCATTCATTTCTTGTTGCACATCCCCCCCATCCTCTTTTTCGATTCCCCCATTTCACCCTTTTAAAATTTTTTTTAAATTGGATAAAATTGAAGTAAAAGACACATAGGACTCAACAACTAACTATTAATTGTAACAATGTTGTAACTTTTATATTTTGTCTTTAGTTGTCCACCAAAATCATGTCTTTCATGAGAGAGAAGAAAAAAGAATAAAGAATGTTGCAGATACTCTACTTAATATGAGAGGAGAGGAAATAGTGACAAGAGAATGCCACTCTCTTTTCCTCTAGGCTGTATTTTACTGAGACTGTTCTAACAGTTATAAAATAGATGTGAAAGAAAAATTCTTATTCCAACAAGCAGGTTTTTGGCCTTTAAATAAATCTTTACCAGTACTTGAATAGATTTTTTAAAATTTTATTTAAAATTTATTTTAATGAAAGTTTGCAGAGACTTTGGATTTCCATTAATTCATTATTACACTTTTCTCCCTG
>NW_006399861.1:6919295-6936909 GCF_000299155.1 Elephantulus edwardii
ATATATAATGAATACATATTTTTAAGAGTATGGATAACATCTATATTAATTTGTGCTTCATCTAAATTATTATGGTATCTTGTACTCTTTGTTGTTGTTAGATGTCATTGAGTTGAATATAACTCATAGCAATCCTAGGAACAAAAGATCTGAACTCTGTTCTATCCTGTGCTATCCTTACACTTCCTGATACACACTCTTTCCAAGATATATTTCTTTGTTCTTTTGGTCATATGTGGGAAGTTCAGTGCTCTTCTCCAACACCACAGCACAAAGGCATCAAATCCTTTTCTGTCATCCTTATTCATTGTCCAGATATTAGACACATGGAAAGAGATTGCAAAGACTGAATAAAACACACCTTAGTCCTCAAACTGACATCATTGCTCCTAAATAATCTGGAGAGGTTCCTAACTGCAGAAATTCCCAGTGCAACCTGTCTTCTTATTTTCTGGCTGCTCATACCAAGGGTGTTAATATTGGATGCAAGCGAGATGAAGCTGTTGACAGTTTCAATCTCTTCTCCATCCATCATGATGTTGCCTATTGGGCCAGTAGTAAGAATCTTTGTTTTCTTAACATTGAGATGCAATCCATAACAAGGGCTGCACTCCTTGATCTTCTGCAACAAGAGCTTCAAGTCCACCTCACTTTCAGCAAGGAAGGATGTCCCATCTGCATAATGCAGGTTATTAATGAGTCTCCCTCCAATCTTGATGCCACCCTCCTCCTCACAGAATCCAGGTTCTTGGATAATTTGCTCAGCATACAGATCAAATAGGTATGGAGACAGAATACAAGCCTGACACACTTCCTTCTTAATTTTAAGCCATGAAATTTTCTCTTGCTCTATTGACACAACAGACTCCTAGTCTAGGTATAGGTTCTGCATACAACTCCTTGTCACATTCCATAAATTAATACTAAGCAATGCTTCTGAGACCCCAAGGAAAACATAATGACACGTGACACCACCTTTCAGTGAGCACATGCTCCTGAAATCAGCAGAGTAAATGATCAAGTACAGCTATGTTACCCAGGCAAATGAAAATCCATTTAACGTCCAATGGCCCTTAAGACAGTCATATGCAGAGGATTATTTTATAACTAAATATATCATCATTAAAGTTAATGGTTTTTAAGCTGTTATTGAAGGAAATGTTATCAGTAATATTTTTAGAAAATGTATTCTACTTCCTTACCAGGAACATTTATACCTGAGTAAGTGTGATCTCTTTATTTTTTTTATTTTATTGTTTATTTGCTAACAAAGTTTGTATACATTGTATTTCACACTATTCTTCATTCACATTTTGTTTCATACAATCATTCCCATGCATTGAGTTTTATAAAATTAATCACCATTGGACATTGCCCAACATTATAGTCTTTTCAGGTCCCTGCCAGATTCTTTCCATTTCCTTCACCCCCTCCCTACACATACCAAATTGTGCAACACTGTGATTTCCCCCTACACCTCCTCACCCTTCTGGTCACAATGTGTGTTTTACTAGTTATCCTTCTATTATTACAATAATGGTCTTATACAGTATTACTTCCATTTTAAATCTAGCTTGTAATACAGAAAGCCTTTGCCTTCTGCTCCACACAGTATAGTTAGTTCTCAGCTGTACTCCACCACTTTCTATTTCCATTCTTACACTTATGTATTCTGTTCTTTCTCCCATGTGTACACTTCCCTTCTGAACTGACTCAGAAACCTTACACAACCAGGAGATTTCAAAGCCTCTGCCTAGATACAGCCCACTTATCTCAGCCTCTGACCTGGTTCAGAAGAGTGATATCTGCTTTGCATTACTTAGAACAAGCCCACAAAGGAGCCTGACATCCTTAGATAGAGAGGTGAGGTAATTTGGGGAATTAGTAATATTAAAAACCACTGAGCTTAGCATATAAACAGGTGGCCACAAAATTGTCCTTTCTGGAATGAATGTTTAATCCCTAGGAAAATTATTTATCTTCATTTCTATTAACTGAATTATCATAGGGAAAGGATTTCTATAACCTGATCAAATAATTTCCATTTAAGTTGTCTGTTTATCTATGACTATATGTCAAACACTGTGCTAGGACCTGTGACTAGAATTAACAATTTAATATGATGATAGGCATGGAAAATCCACCTCTAAACATAAACAGTGGCATGTGGAAAACTAACAACAAACATAGTCAAAGAGATGAATTCTAACTAGAATAGAGATGATGAATAACATGGAGTAAAATTGGAAAAGAATACATGTTACTCATTTATTTAATAAATGTTCCCTGAACTCACACCATACTCTGCTCCTAGCTTCACAGGTAGAGTTTCTGAGCTGAGAAGGATAAAAATGATTTGGTGAAGCTGACAAGGACCAACATTTTTGATACAGGAAAGCACCAGTTTTGTTCTTTTTTTTTTTTTTTTACCAGTTTTATTCTTCTACCAGTCTTCAGGAGTTCAGTGTGGTGGAATCATGGCTGTGGTTGAGAAAACCACAAAGAACAAGCAAAGTCATGTCCACACTATAGGACTCAAATGTAAAAAGATTGTAGGGTCTGAAATTAACCTGAGGATGATGGAAGCCATCAGTGTTGCTTTACTCTGTTTTTTAACAATAGACTGATAAGATCATGTTGTTATTCTTGTGTACCATACAGTCAAAACCAACCCATAACTGATCCTCCAAGGATTTTGCAGACGCAGTTAATTGCATCGAGGGAGATTTTACATCCTTATCCCACACAGCAGCTTGTGCTTTTGCACAACAGCATAGCTTATCACCACTAGGCCACCATCTGTGGAAGAAAAAGATGGAGAAGATCAATACCAGCAGTCAAAAGCAGAAAAGGTGCTATGGAGAAGACTATCGATTACTCATGTGCAACATCAAGGTGAGGCTAAAGAAGATTAAAATAAGTCCATGAGAGAAAAAAATATGATCTTAATTCAAGTACAGAAATTATAGAACAATATCATTAATATCACACGCAAGCAAGAGATCCTGATAAAAATTATCCAAAAATGACTAGAACAGCACATCAACAGAGAACTTCCAGAAGTACAGGCTGAGTTTAAAAGAGGCCATGATGCTGTGTTGTTATGTGCCATCTAGTCATTTGCAACTCATAGTGACCCTATGTACAAGAGCCATATACCCTGCTCTATCCTGTGCCAATTGCATTGTCTCTGACACACCCATCCTGATTACCCCAGTCACTGAATCAATTCACCTCATAGAGGGTCTTCCCCTCCTGCGCTATCCCTCCACCATACCAAGCATGATGTACCTCTCCAAGGACCTGTCTCTCTTTACAACATGTCCAAAGTATGTCAGATGAAGCCCCAGAATCCTTGCCTCCAAGGAATAGCCTGGTTTAACCTTCTCCAGGATGGATATGTTTGTTTTCTTGGCAGTCCATGGAACATTCAATACTCTTCTCCAGCACCACAGCTCAAAGGCGTCAATTCTCCTTCGATACTCCCTAGTCATTGTCCAACTCTCTGATGCATAACAAGTAATTGCAAAGACCATGGCCTGTAACAGGTGCACCTTAGTTTCCAGTGAGACACCGTTGCTCTTGTGTACTTTAGAGAGGTCCTAACCGCAGACTTTCCCATTGCAATACGTGGGTTGTTTTTTTGTTTGTTTGTTTCTTTGTTTTGTTTTTATTTCCTGGCTGCTGGTGCCAAGAGTGTTGACCATGGAGCCAAGCAAACTGAAGCTGTGAACAATCTCAATCTCTTCGCCATCCATCCTGATGCTACCAATTGGTCCAGTGGTGAGAATCTTTGTCTTCTTGACATTGAGCCTCAGTCCATATTGAAGGCTGCAGTCCTTGACCCTCTGTAGTAAGTGCATGAGGTCCTCCTCAGTTTCAGCGAGCAAGGTTGTGTCATCTGCATAACGCAGATTGTTGATAGATCTTCCACCAATCCTAAGGTCATGCGTCTCCTCATAGAGCCCGCCTCTCGGATAATCTGCTCTGCATACAGGTTGAAAAGGTATGGAGATAGGACACATCTCTGGCATACACCCTTCCCAATTTTGAACCATGCAGTGTTGCCCTGCTCTGTTCTGACGACTGCCTCTTGGTCCAAGTATAGGTTTCGCATTAGCACGATTAAATGTTCTGGGATTCCCATTTTTCTCAGAGTCAGCCACAGTTTGTTACAATCCACACAGCCTTTGCATAATCAATGAAACGCAGATAGACATTCTTCTGGTATTCTCTGCTTTCAGCTAAGATCCATCTAACATCAGCTACAATATCCCTAGTACCACGACCCCTTGTAAACCCAGCCTGGATTTCTGGCAGTTCTCTGTTCCAGTCGTTTTTGGATAATCTTCAGTAGAATCGTGCTTGCATGTGAAATCAATGATATTGTTCCGTAGTTTCCACACTCAGTTGGGTCGCCCTTCTTTGGGATGGGAACAAATATAGATCTCTTCCAGTCAGTTGGCCAAGTGGTTGTTCTCCAGATTTCTTGGCACAACTTGGTGAGCACATCCAGGGCAACATTTGTTAGCTGAAATATGTCAATTGGTATAACGTCTATTCCTGGGGCCTTATTTTTTACTATTTCCTTCAAAGCAGCTTGAACTTCTTCCTTTATCGCCATAGGCTCTTGCTCAAATGTTATTTCATTAAAATCTTCTGTATCTGCCAATTCCTTTCTCTTTTTTATTAAATTTTATTAGTTTTAATGACCATTTACAGAGATTTTGGGTTTTCATTCATTCATTGTTGTACTGTTTTCTCCACCCTCATCCCCAGTTCGTTCTTCTCCCCCCCCATGTCTGTTTTAATTGTCCATGCCAATTCCTTTCTATACAATGACTCAGTATATTCCTTCCATCTTCTTTTGATACCTCCTGGATCATTTAATATTCTGCCCAAAGCATCCTTGATTACAGCAACTCTAGGTTTGAATTTGTTCTTCAGTTCCTTGAGCTTAAGAAATGCTGAACGAGTTCTGCCCTTTTGATTTTCTGACTCTAGCTCCTCGCACATTTCATTGTAGTACTTTGCTTTGTCATTCCGTGCTGCCTTTTGGAATCTTCTGTTCAGCTCTTTAGTGTCTTGAATTCTTCCTTGTGCTTCGGCTTCTCTATGTTCCAGTGTAATCTTCAGAGTTTCTTCTGACATCCATTTTAGTCTTTTCTTCCTCTTCTTCCTTTGTAATGACCATTTGCACTCTTCCTGGATGATACGTTTAACATCCTCCCACAACTCATCTGATCTTCGCTCATTAGTGTTCAAGGCCTCAAACCTGTGCCTGAGATGATTCTGAAATTCAGGTAGGATGAAATTAAAGTCATATTTTGGTTCCTGTGGATTCGATTTCATTTTCCTCAGCTTCAGCTTGAACTTGCATGTGAGTACTTGGTGGTCTGTTCCACAATCAGCTCCTGGCCTAGTTTTCACAGCTGATATTGAGCTTCTCCAGCGGTTTTTTCAGCAGATGAAATCGATCTGATTCCTATGCATACCATCAGGTGAAATCCATGTGTATAACCTGCGTTTATGTCTCTTAAAAAACGTATTTGCAATGAATAAGTCATTGATTTTACAAAATTCAATCATTCTATCTCCAGCTTCATTTCTGTCACCAAGTCCATGTTTTCCAACTACTGATTCTTCTTCCCTGTTCTACGGATATTATAGCTAATTTTAGGTGGATCTTATATGAAAGGAGACACTACTAGAAGGATGTCTAATTGTGTTTGATTGACTATGCAAAGGCATTTTACTGTGTGGATCACAACAAAGTGTGGCTAACTCTGATAAGAATGGAAATCCCAAAACACTGGATTGTGCTTATGCGCAACCTATACTTGGACCAGGAGGCAGTCATCATAACAGAGCAAGGAAACAGTGTATGGTTCTACATTGGAAAGGAGGTAAACCAGGGATATGTCCTATCTCCATACCTTTTCAATATATATACAGAACAGATCATCTGAAGGCTGAGCTCTATAAGAAGGATGTGGCATCAGGATTGGAGGAAGACTAATTAACAACCTGCATTATAGAGATGACACAAACCTGCTTGCTGAAAGTGAGGGGACCTGAATCACTTGCTGCAGAAGGTCAAGGACTGCAGCCTTAAGTATGAATTGAAGCTCAACATTAAGAAAACAAAGATTCTCACCACTGGGCCAATAGGCAGCATCAAGATCGATGGCGCAGAGATTGAGATTTTTAACAACTTTACTTTGCTTGGCTCCACAATCAATACTCTTTGTATCAGTTGCCGGGAAATCAAAAGAGGAATTGCATTGATAAAGTTGGTGTCAGGGACCTCTCTAAAATACTGAAGAGCAATGATGTCAGTCTATAGACTAAGGTGTACCTGATCCAGGTCATAGTCTTTGCAATTACTTGCCATGCATCAGAAAACGGGACAATAACCAGAAAGATAATTGATACCTTTGAGCTATGATGCTTCCAAAAAGTATTCAATTTACCGTGGATGGGTAGCAGAACAAACAGGTTCATCCTAGAGAGGGTGAAACCAGGCTGTTCCTTGGAGGCAATGATTCTGAGGCTTTGTCTTACATACTTTAGACATGTTACAAGGAGGAACCAGTTCTTGGAGTGGGACATCATACTTAGAAGGGTGGAGGGACAGCACAAGAGAGGAAGATTCTCATTCAGATGGATTGATTTAATGACTGGGGTAATGAGGGTAGTGTGTCAGAGACAATATAGTTGGCACAGGATAGAGCAGGGTTCAGGGCTATTGTAACTAGGGTTGCTATGTGTTGCGAGCGACTTGACAGCACATAAAACAACAACAACAAGAATAGCTTGACACATTGAACACTAATGATCAAAGACCAGATGAGTTGTGAAATAACATCAAGGTTATCATCCATGAAGAAAGCAAAAGGTCTTTATAAAGACAGAGGAGAAAGAAAAAAAAAATAGATGTCAGAAGAGACTCTGACAACAGCATTAGAGCATCAAGAAAGTAAAATAAAGGCAACAGATGTTGAAGTAAAAAAGCTGAACAACAGATTTCAAAGGACAGCTCTAGAAGACAAAATAAAGTATTATAATGGAATGTTCAGAGAGCTAGAATTGGAAAATAAAAAGGAAAGAACTCACTGGGAATTTCTCAAGCTGAAAGAATTAAAAAATTTTATTATAATACTTAAGATGCCATGGGCAAAATCTTGGATGATTCAGGGTTCATTAAAAAAAAAAAAAAGATGGAAGAAATACACAAAAATCACTGTAACAAAAAGAATTGGCCAACACTGAAATAATTGCCAAAACTGAAATATTTCAACAAGTAATATATGATCAAAAGCCAATGATAATGAAGGGAAAAGTTGAAGCTGCGCTGAATACATTGGGGGGAAAACAAAGTCCAGGGATTGATGGGATTGACTTGTTTCAACTAACAGATGCAGCCCTGGATATGCTCACTTGTCTATGCTAGAAAATTTAAACGGTAGTTTCCTCGCCAACTGACTGGAAGAGACAGTTCTTTTTTCCCATTGCCAGGAAAGGTGATCCAACAGAATGTGGAAATTATTGAGCAGTATCATTAATACAATATACAAATGAAACACCACTGAATATCACTCAAAAATTGCAAAAAAGAGTACACATAGAAATACCATAAGAAGCTGGATTTAGAAGAGGCTGTAACACCAGGGGTATCACTGTTATGTCTGATGAATCCTGGCTGAAAGTAAGAATACCAGAAAAACATCTATTTATGCTTTATTGACTATGAAATGACACTTCACTGTGCAGATCATTACAAATTATGGCTAACATTTAGAAGGAGGGAAATCCTAGAACAGTTAATCAATTGTGCTTGTGTGAAACTTACAGTTAAACCAAGAAGTACTTGAGCAAGAGAACACTTGTTGTTAGGCACTATCAAATTGAATATTTTCAATTTAACCCTATGGACATAAGACCTGAACCCTGTTCTATCCTACACCATCCTCAGACTTCCTGAAGCCATTACAAAAATCACCATGTCAATCCACCTGGTTAATTGTCTTCCTCTCCTTCACTGACCCTTCACCCTTCCCAGCATCATGTTCTTCTCCAAGGAATAGCACGTCCTAGCAATATGCCCAAAGTATGTGGGCAAAGTCTCATCATTCTTGTCTCCAAAGAACATTCTGGCTGCATCTTCTCCAAGACATATCTGTTTGTTCTCTTAGCCATCCATGGATATCCAGTGCTCTTCTTCAACACCACAGCTCAAAGGCATCAATTCTTTTTCAGTGATCCTCATTCATTGTCCAGCTCTCAGATGCATAGCAAGTAATCGGAAAGAATATGGCCTGAATAAGATGCACCTTAGTCTTCAAATTGACATCACTACTCCTCAATAATTTGGCAAGGTCCCTAACTACAGACTTTCCCAATGCAATGGATCTCCTTGTTTCTTCACTACTTGTACCAAGGGTGTTAATTGTAGATCCAAGAAAGAGGATAGGTTCAATTTTTTTCTCCATCCACCATGATGTTTTCTATTGGTCCAGTGGTAAGAATCTTTGTTCTCCTGACATGGAGATGCAATTCATACTGAAGGCTGCATTTCTTGATCTTCTGCAACATGTACTTCAAGTCCTCCTCACTTTCAGCAATAAAAGTTGTGTCATTTGCACAACACAGGTTATTGATGAGTCTCCCTCTAATCCTGATGCCACACTCCTCCTCATAAGAGTTCAACTTCTCAGATAATTTGTTATGCATAAAGATTGAATAGGTATGTAGAAAGAATACAGCCCTGTCACACTCCCTTCCCAATTTCAAACCATGCATTTCCCTCCTGTTCTGTTTGCACAACAGCCTACTGATCCAAGTATAGTTTCTGCATGAGCATAATTAAGCGCTCCTCTGAGATTCACATTCTTCTCAATATAAGTCACAACTTTTCATGATCCACACAGTCAAACACCTTTGTATAGTCAATAAAGCACAAACAGTAATTCTTCTGGTATTCCTTACTTTCAGCTAGGATCCATCTAATGTCAGCAGTGATATCTCTGCAATCAAGTGTAAACTTATTACAATCAAGTGTAAGCTTATTGGCTAAATCACATTAATTCCTGGGCTTTGTTTTTTTCCCAAAAGAAGCCTTTTGTTTAAGCAAACAGGATATGGTGTACAGGTCTTCATATTTAAAAGTACGTTTGGTCCTGCCTGAGGATGAACCTCCAGCATGGAGCAGTTGCATCCTTGGAGGGAATGTGGTTTAGAATTACTTGAAAGCTGGTGTAAACTGTTTGAGCATTTCTGATTGTGCTAGCAATCAAGTGTGAACTGATTGGCTGTTTATGATTTCATTAACAATCAGGTGTGAGTTGGGAAGTCTCTCTTTAAGCAATCAGGACCAGGTGGATAGTCCTGTGTATCTAGAAGTCAGTTTGGTCCTCAGGCTTGGTATTAATTGTGTTTGGAGAGAATGTTGTTCTCAGTGGTACAGCACTTGTCTGTCAGTTTGTTGTACTAAAATAACTTGAAGTTGCTGTGTTACTGAAATCTGTTCCAACAGTGTGTCAACTCTCTTAAGGGTTTCTCATGGCAGACTAGTTTTGATGGAGCTCCCTGATTAGGACAGAATAGGAAGAAAGATGGGCCATCTGTTTTTTTAAATAACAACAGAACTTTGAAAACTCTATGAACACTAAAGAAAGAGAACACTATAAGGTTTAAAATTAAGATGTGTGCCTAGGTTATATCCTCTTTTCGTACTTATTCAACCTGCATGCTGAACAAATTATTTGAAAATCTGGACACTATGAAGAATGTGGCATCAGGATTGCAGGAAGACTCATCATGGCTAGGTTGCAGATGACACAACCTAACTTGCTGAAACTGAGAAGGACCTGAGGCATTCTCTGAAGAAGGTCAAAGACAACTGCCTTAAATATGGATTTAAACAACATTTAAAAGAAAATTCTCATCATGAGGCTAATAGGCAGCATCATTCTAGACAGTGAAGAGATTGAGATTGTTGACAGCTTTAGCTTGTGTGGTTCTACAATCAAAACTCTTGGTACCAACCCCCAGGAAATCAAAAGATGAATAGCACTGGGAAAATCTGCCATCGGGAACCTCTCCAAAATACTGAAGAACAATTATGTCCATCTAGAGACTCAGATGCACCTGATAAAGGCCATGGTCTTCGCAATTATTTGTTATGCATCAGAAAGCTGGAAAATGACTAAGGATGATAGAAGGAGAGTTGATGCCTTTGAACTGTGGTGATGGAGAAGAATATTGAACATACCATGGAATGCCAGGAGAACAAACAAGCTTGTCCTAGAGAGAATGAAACAAAGCTGTTCCTTGGAGGCAAGTATTTTTAGTCCTTGTCTGACATACCTTAGTCATGTTGCAAAGAGGGATCAGACATTAGAAAGGGACGAAATGCTTGGAAGGGTAGAAATCACAGGAAAGGGAGACCCTAGATGAAATGAATTGACTCAGTGAGTGGGGTAATGAGGTTGGGTGTGTCAGAGACAATGAGATTGGCTGAGGATAGAGCAGAGTTCAGAACTGTTGTACATACAGTTGCTGAGTCACAAGAGACTTGACGGCACAACCAGCAATTAGGAGATCAGGATAAGTACTATACTGAAAGTGTGTGCTGTTAGAGACCCCTCGTAAGTTACTGAAGAGGTATGATACCAATTTTAGTACTAAGGTGTGCCTAATTCATACCTTGGTCTTTTCAATCACTTGCTATGCATCTGAGAGCTGGACAATGAATATAGATGACAGAAGAATTGATATCTTTGAACTCTGGTGTTGGAAAACAGCACTGAATAGTCCATGGACTGTCAAAAGAATAAACAAGTATTTCCTAATAAACCCATGATTTAGGGGGCGGGGAGAATAAACAAATAAGGAGAAAGTGCAGCCAGATTATTCCTTAGAGACAAAGATGGCAAAGCTTCATCTCACTTACTTTGGGCTTGTTCCTAAGAAATGTTATCACTTGGAAAAGAATTATCAATAATGTTTGGAAAGTTAGAGGGCTGGTGAAAGACAGAAAGATGCTCAACCAGATAAATTGACACAATGACTGCAACAATGAGCTTACTTATGTCAGAGATTGTGAGGATGGCACAGGATAAGACAGGGCTCAGATCTATTATTCCTACAGTTATACTCTGCTCTATGGCATCTAACAACAACAATAAAAGATAATTTTATGTTCTAAAACTCTCACTGAGGAGCCAATAAGAAGGATGATTCATAGGGAAGAAGACTGGAGTCTAGAGGAAAGAACAATTTTAGATAAAATATGTACAGGGAGGGACCAGTCCTTAGGGACATCATTCTTGGTAGGGTGGAGGGACAGCTCAGGAGGTGAAGACTCTCTGTGAGGTGGATTGACTCAGTGACTGCGGCAATTGGGATGGGTGTGTCAGAGACAGTGAGATTGGCACAGGGCAGAGCTGGGTTTAGGGCTGTTGTGCATAGAGTTGCTATGAGTCACAGGCGACTCGATGGCACATAACAACAACAACAACATGGAGCAGAGCTAAATTTTATTAAAGGCAATGAAAATAGAAAGCAAGGATAGCATTTAAAAACATTACGGCACCATAGTGACTTGTGTTTGCTTTCTTCCTTGGATGTCTTAGTTACCTGGAAGGGGAGGAGGGTAGAGCAGAAAATGTCACAAGCTAACAGCTCACACAGTCAGCCTTGTCATTAATTTTTCATTTGAACTGTATGGTGGAGTGTTTTCAACTGAATTGCCAACATTTTAAAATCCAGAGATTTCACATAAAAATAAAAATCTGAAATTTTCTCTTCAGAAACCCTAAAAACTGTTGCTGAACCTACTTTCAGGAGCCTTGATTGCAGTGTTTAAGTACTCAGCGGCTGCCCCAAAGGTAGGTAGTTCACATCCATCAGCTGCTCTGTGGAAGAAAGATTGGGCATTCGGCTTCCCTTGACCTTACAACATCCAGTCAACTCAACATAATTGAGTCAATTTCCACTCACAGCAACCCTCCATCAGTTTCCAAGGCTGTAAATCTTCATGGGAGGAAACTACCTTTCTAGTGAGTTCGAGCTGCAAAACTTTCAGTTAAAAACCAGACATATTATGCACTATGCACCAGTGTTCTTTCAGTGAACATTACAGCTTGGAAACTTTACGAACCAGTTCTACTCTATCTTGAAGGCTTGCTACTAGTTGGACTTGGCAATAACTGTGGTTTTTTGTTTCTTTTAGTGATGAAATAATTAATTGCTTGATTGCTAATCCAGAGATTGATGGTTTAAAGGGAACAGCTAATTTGTAAAAGAAAGAGATTCTAGTCTGCTGTTATGAAGAATGTATTGTGTACCATTGAGTCAGACCTGACCCTCCAGTCTGTTTTCAGAGGCAGTAAATCCCAAGGAAAAGATTGCATATCCTTCTCCTGTGGGACCGCTGGTAGATTTGAACCATATGCCTTTGAGATTTTAATACAGCTTCTTACCACTAAGCCACTAAAGCTAAATTAGCCACAACATTGGAAATCATACGGAACATTTCTACCACTCATCATTGGGATTTTTAGTAAGTATTTAAGTTTACTTTCCTCATAGCAGTACTTTGCCTGGAACTGGGAAGCACATGCTGTCTTCTTTAGAAAGACAGCAACTCTGTATCTGGTCGGATTCATCCTGGCTTGTCTCATTCATTTATCTTATCCTTCCAGCCTCTACAGGCATTTGAGAGATAAGTTTAAGATAGTATTAGAAAGAAAAGAAAGAAGAAAAAAAAACACTTCAGTAGTTAAGGAGTGTTGGAGTGTGATGGAGTCAAGGGAGTTCAGGTCCTGGGGTTGATGGGTGTGGGGGAGGGAGGAGGAGGAAGTATGTTCAACTTCAGAAATGACAAATGGAGATTCAAACATGGGAGATAGGGAGCACAAGAGAAAGAACAGATTAGGGGAGTAAATCATTAGTTTTAGACATGTTGAATTAATCTGGTATTGCATTAATCTATCTACTAGTTAAGTGATCAAAGGAAAAAAATATAAGCTTTTTAAAACATATACTAAAAAGCCAACTCATTGCCACTGAATTGACTGACTCACAAATCTAAAGGCACATGTTCTACCATAGAGAACAGGATACAGCTGCTCTCAGATAGTTTTCAAGACTTTCAATATTCACAAACACAGGATACCACATCTTTCCTCTTGCTCTATCTTTAGGTTAGCAGTCAATTGCTTAGTGATTGTGCCACCAGGGACCTTCTGAAAACAGGTAGATTGTTCATTAAATCAACCTGTTAATTCACTTTCACTGGGGGAAAAAGGAAGTCTTTGATCCAAATCGTATAAATGTGCTGTGTTCATAAAGAGATGTCATCTTAATCAAATTTACATTTGAGGTGTCACGAATAATTTTTATTCTTCCTGTCATTATTTATGTAAAGGAAACATTTGCCAAAGTTAAATGCAAAGGAAATTAGCTACTCTAGCTAATGTCATAGGACATGATACAATTTTACTCTGATGGATTTGGATTTTTTTAAAAAAATTACAAAGTTAATTTAATCTTACAAGTAGAAAGAACTACAGAGAAAGATATACTGACTTTTTTTTCTCTAATGAGGAAAAATGCCAGGGTAAATTAGTCTTAACCCTGAAATTAGAAACAGACTATTTATAGTTTGTATTTTATGCCACATTCCAGAATGTTCTCTCTACTTCTTCCCTTTCACTCAAAGTTCCTAGACAAAACTGATTCCAGTCTACATTAAAATTTCAGCTCCTTCACTTAGTGGGTGGGTCACTTGCTGTTGTGTTTTGACGTGCCATGGAGTTGAGTGCAACCCTTAACAACCCTATGAAGAACAGATCTGAACCTTGTTCTATCCTGTGCCATCCTCACACATCTTGACAAAAGCTCATTGCAGCGATCACTGTGTCTGTCATTCCATCTAGTTGGGTTTTTTTCTCTTTCACCCACCCTCTACATTTCCAAGCCTGATGTCCTTCTTGGAGGAATAGCTTCTCCTAGCAACATGCCCAAAGTATGTAAGATAAAGCTTTATCATCTTTGCCTCTAAGGAGCATTCTGGCTGCACTTTCTCCAACTCTACTTGTTTGTTTTCTTGGCAATCCATGAGTTAGTCAGTACTTTTCTCCAGCACCACAGTTCAAAGATATCAATTCTTCCTCTGTCATCCTTACTCATTATCCAGCTCTGGGATGCATAGCAAGTGATTGGAAAGACCATGTCCTGAACCAGATAGACCTTAGTACTCAAACTGATACCATTGCTTCTCAATAATTTGAGAGGTCTCTGATGCAGACTTTCCCAGTGCTATATGTCTCCTCATTTCCTGACTACTGGTACCAAGGATGTTGATTGTGGATCCAAGCAAGAGTAAATTGTTGATAGCTTCAATTGTTTTTTCTCCATCTATCATGATGTTCCTATAGATCCAGTGGTAAGAATCTTTGTTTTCTTGACATTAAGATGTCAACTATATTAAAGGCTATATCATTTGATTTTCTGCAGCAAGGGCTTCAAGTCCTTTTCGCTTTCAGTAAGCAATGTTGTGTCATCTGCATAACACAGATTATTGATAACTCTTCCTGCGATCCTGGTAACACATTATTCCTCATAGAGTCCAGTTCCTAGAATAATTTACTCACCATACATATTGAATAAGTATAGATAGAAGATACAGCTCTGAAACACACTTTTGTTAATTTTAAACCATGCAGCACTTCCTTGCTCCATTCCCACAACAGTCTCTTGGTCTAGGTATAGTTTTCACATGAGCACAATTAAGTGTTTGTGGGAATTCCCATTTTTCTCAATTATAGCCATAATTTGCTGTGATCCACACAGTCAAATATGTTTGTATAGTCAATTAATCATAAATAGACATTCTTCTGGTATTCTTTACTTTCAGTCATGATACATATGATGTCAGCAATGATATCCATGCTGCCATTGCCTCTTAAATTCTGCTTAAACTTCTGATAGTTCTTTATCTATGCACTTCAGCTTGCATGTGGAATTAATGATATTGTTGAATAGTTTTCACATTCTGTTTGATCATCTTTCTTGAGAATGGGAACAAATATGGGCCTCTCCAGTCAGTTTGCCAGACAGTTGTCCTCCAAATTTCCTGGCATAGACTGGTGAGCCCATCCAACGGCTGTATCTGTTAGTTGAAACAAGTCATTCAATATGCAATCTATTCCTGGGGTCTTACCTCTCCCCTTCAGTGTCATCAGTGCAGCTTCGACTGCTTCCTTCATTACCATTGACTCTTGTTCATATGGTACTTCTTAAATTTTTCCGTGTCAGTCAGTTCCTTTTGGTACAGCAACTCTGTGTATTCCCTCCATCTTCTTTTGATGCTTTCTGGTTCATTCCAAATATTGCCCGTAACATCATTCCATGCTGCTACTCAAAGCTTAAATTTGTTTTTCAGTTCTGCATTTCTCAGCTCTGAGAACTACAGAGCGAGTTCTTCCCTTTTATTCTCCAATTGCACCTCTCTGTACATTTCATTAAAGTACTTTGTTTTGTTCTCTAGAACTGCTTTATGAAATCTTCTCTTCAGCTCCTTTACTTCAGCATGTTTTCCCTTTGTTTTGGCTTCTTGATGCTCTAGTGTAATTTTCAGTCTCTTCTGACATCCATTTTTCATTTTTCTCCTCTTTCTAATCTGTCTTTGTAATGACCTTTTGCTTTCTTTGTAGATCCTTAATTCTATTTCATACAAATGACCTTAGGGTCATTTAGGCAAGCTGTTTAATTATTTTCTGCCTGAAATTATAATATATGATATCATATGTTTGGAAAAGCCCTTCTTGAAGGTAAACATAGTGAAACTTCATCTCATACATTCTTGACATGTTGTTAGGAAGCACCAGTTTTTGGAAAATGATGTCATGTTTGGAAAGATGGAGGGTCAATGAAGTAGAAAAGACCCTGCATGAGACAGATGGATACAATGACTCTGATGGTGAATTTTAGTATATCAAAGATGGTCAGGATGGCCTAGAATGTGTCAGAGTTCACATCTTTTTTTATAGGGTTGCTATGAATCAAAGGCAACATAATGGCACCTAAGAAGAACAATTCATCAGATAGTTTAGAGGACAAATATATGTTAACATACACAATGCATTCACTTCTGCCATGTAGTGAGTTCTCAACAAATTTAGCTCAGATGACCTTGAGTAAAATTATGGCATCCTTTCATAATATAATTGTTGCATCCTTGTGTCTCAGTCTTTTACCCCAATACATTGGCTATATTCATTAATATCTATCTCAAGCAGTTTTTCATTAATTCAATAAAGCCCTTCATGTAAAACACTCTTTAAATAATGCCCAGCACACAGAAGGAGTTAAGTAATTGTTAGACATTATTTTTACAATCCCTAGTATGTTTTTGTTGGTGGTGTTGTTATGTGCCGTCGAGTCATTTGCGACTCATAGCGACCCTATGCACAACAGCCCTAAACCCTGCTCTATCCTGTGCCAATCGCACTGCCTCTGACACCCCCATCCCGATTACCCCAGTCACTGAATCAATCCATCTCATAGAGGGTCTTCCCCCATGCGCTGTTCCTCCACCCTCCCAAGCATGATGTCCCTCTCCAAGGACCCGTCCCTCCTTGCAACATGCCCAAAGTATGTCAGATGAAGGCTAAAGAATCCTTGCCTCCAAGGAGTAGCTTGCTTTAACCCTCTCCAGGATGAATCTGTTTCTTTTCTTGGCAGTCCTTGATACACTCAATACTCTTCTCCAGCACCACAGCTCAAAGGCATCAATTCTCCTTCTGTCCTCCCTAGTCATTGCTCAACTCTCTGATGCATAACAAGTAATTGCAAAGACCATGGTATAGGCTATGGTATCTCTTAATTGGTAGGGATCGAAACTTGAAGGAAAGAAAATTAACTGTATTAAGTTAAGAAAAATTTATCAACCTCGATGATATTAGGTAGAAGTGTTTTCAAGTGATGTTCCTATGTATTTTTTCAGTCGTTCTTTTCCTTAGAAAGAGTCATTAGTTTCTATAATAAGTGAAAACTGGTCTCATAGAGACATTTCAATTTAGCAAAAATGCAAAAAGTTCAATAATTGACTATGCCCTCATCATTAATCATTTTAACCAAAACAAGACTGAGAATTTTCACTGAAAACATAGGAAGAAAGTATTTACTATGAAAACTAATAATGCAGGCAATTGTTTAATAATATTTTACTGATTTTAATAACAGCTATGCTTTCAAAGCTTATGAAATGTACATATCCACATAGGATATTGATATGTTAATTCTAACTTACAAATTCCTCTACTATTTAGAAATGTCTACAACCTTAGTGACCATGTATCTTGTTGGTAATAAAAGACAATTTATGTTAATTTTACAAATGCATAAACATTAGTTATTATTATAGAGTAATTGGACAATGGAAGATATTTTCTGAAGGGACTTGGCAGATGTGAAGGGTTATCCTGGTGGAGGGTGGAGCTGGAAAGTAAGTGGGTCAAGGCTCTGGGCTAGGGGTGGGGTCAACACTGTAACTAATGCTTAACTCCACAATAAGGGATTTATCTTTCACTGCTTCACTAATTGC
>NW_006399861.1:6939630-6954831 GCF_000299155.1 Elephantulus edwardii
AGGGTGGAGGGACAGCGCATGAGGGGAAGACCCTCTATGAGATGGATTGATTTGGTGACTGGGGTAATCGGGATGGGTGTGTCAGAGGCAGTGTGGTTGGTGCAGGATAGAGCAGGGTTTAGGGCTGTTGTGCATAGGGTCGCTAGGAGTTGAAAACGACTCGACGGCACATAACAACAACAACAATTATATTAATTTAAACCCAGTTTATAATTTTAAACACCGTGAGTCAAGAATTTTCCCAATATTATTTTATTTGATATAACTATATCCTCTCCAATATAAATTATTAACCAAAGAGTGACAAAAAGGTAATGTAGGCAAACTATTTTCCTTGGGCTACTAGTATCATGTTGAACTACAATAAAAACTCATGTCTGTCTATTATAGTATCTGTCTTTTCATTAAGAAATAATTTGTTCAAGTTTGTAGTTGAATTTTGTAAATAAACTAGTAGAAAAAATAAAAATAAAACTTTATAAAACATATTTTATTATTAAAAACTATACTGTCAGGGGCAAAAAGTAAATATTTAATCCAAAAATGCTATTCCTCACATATGTGTTAGACCAACTAGTCATCCACCTTATTTGACTCTGATCAATTGCTGCCTTTTTCCAAAATTTAAATGTATCCCAGAATGCAAAAATATTCTTCTGTGGAACTCTTTTACATAATAGATTATACATGCCAACAGAATGGATTTTGAAAACATTATGCTGATTAAAATTAAGTCAAGCACAAGAGAACGTGTTACAAATTATTCTATTTACATAAAATTCTAAAACTGGTAAAACCAACCTATAGTGATATAAATCAGGTCAGAGTTTACAGGAGGTAATTTTGGAGTATTGTGAGTGATAACTAATTGTGAAAAGATGGAAAAGAAATTTCTGAGGTAAATTAAATGCTCCATATCTTAATTTGGGTTGTTATTATATAAGCATATTAATTTATCACAACTTATAAAATAGTTAATAAGATACAGAACTTTCAAAAAGAAATATAAAAATATGTTTACTGTGAAAATATAAAGAAAGAAAATAGAAATTCTTAATATGGCATTCTATGTTAATTATATATCAATGAATCTGTAAAGTCATAGTTAGGTTGTCCTGGGGGAAAACCTAGCAAAATCATCCTATAATAAATGGAAACACTTGAAAAATTAAAGAAGGAAAGAAAACAGCTATCAGATAATCTTCCAAAGTCATTATATAAATGACATATAATATAATCACAATATTGTAAAAATTGAAAATTATGAATGACTAACAGGTATATTTCAACTTTCTGTATGATAGATATGGCATCTGAACTACTGGGTGACTCAAAGCGTGCCATTATAGAAAGTGGCTTACTCTACAGAAAAAAGTAAAAGGATCTCTCTAGTTACTACTTTCTCTATACCTATATAATCTGTATGCTGAGCATATCATTCAAAAATATGCACTTTATGAAAAACATTGTGACATCAGGATTGGAGAAAAATTTATCAATGACCTGTGTTATATAGGTGACACAACTTTGCTTGCTGAAAGTGAGAAGGACTTGAGGCACTTGTTACAGAAGATCAAACCCTTGATATAGATTTTGTAGCAATATCAAGAAAACAAAAATCCTCACCACTGGAATGATAGGCAACATCACAATAACTGAAGAGAAAAAGGGATGAAATTGTCAGTTTTTTAACCTTACTTGGATCCACAATCAACACCCTTGGTACTAGCAATCAGGAAATCAGGATACACTGGGAAAGTCTGCATCAGAGATCTCTCCAAAGCCTTGCAGAACAAGGATGACCATTTAACTACTAGGGTGTGCCTGATTCAAGCCATAGTCTTTCCAATACTTTGTTATACATCTAAGAACTGGACAATGAATAAGCATGACAGAAAAAGAATCTATGCATTTGAACTGTGGTGTCGGAGAGGAGTATTAAATATGCCAAGGACTGTAAAAAGAACAAACAATAGTATCTTGGAGAAGGTGCAGCCAAAAAGATCCTTGGAAAAATGGATGATAAAACTTTGTCTCACAAAACATGGACATATTTTTAGGGGCGGCTATTCCTCAAAAAGTTATAGCATGCTTGGGAAGGTGGAGGGTCATATAAAGAGACAAAGACTCTTAATGAGATGGTTTGATACAGTGACTGCTGCAATGGACTTAAGTGTGTCAGGGATGATATAAGGATGGTGCAGGATAGGAAAAGGTTCAGATTTGTTGTTCATAGAGTCACTTGACTCAATGAGACCTAACAACTTATTAAGGATGAACTTTGATGGAATTAAAAGTAAACATGGGAAAGAAAAACTATAAAGATAATTAGAGAAAAATGTTGAACAAATTCATACCTTTGTAAGAAGAAAGAAGCTTCAGTGGCACAGTGAGCTTCTAACTGAAAGGGCAATTCAAATCCATTGGTCACTGCCTGGGAGAACAGTGAGGTAGTCTGCAACTCTGATTACCTAATTGATAGGGAGTTGTGTTGCCAACCCCAAAACAGGAAGCTTGATCATACCAGCTGATTCACAGGAGAAAGATAGTAGTCTCTTCATGTGATTTACAGCCTCTAAAAAACTGTTTGAGGATCAGTTGTGAGTCCATTTTACTTTATGACAATGAGTTGAGTTTTAGTTGCTCCTATTAAGATTTATAGCTTCAGAAATATGATGAAAGGGTCACCAAGAGTCAGAATTGACTTGAAAGTAGTTGGTTTAGGGTTTGGTAAGTAGTGCTGGAGAAGAGTATTGAATATACCATGGAAAACAGACTCATCCTGGACAGGGTGAAATCAGGTTGCTCCTTGGAGGCAAGGATTCTGAAGCTTCATCTGACATGCTTTGGCTATTTTGCAAAGAGGAACTAGTCCTTAGAGAGAGACATCATGCTTGGAAAGGTAGATGGACAGTACAAGAGAGGAAGACCCTCAATGAGATAAATTGGTTCAGTTACTCAAGTATTGGAGGTAGGTGTGTCAGAGATAATAAGGTTGACTCAGGATGGAGCAGGGTTCAAAGCGGTTATGCACAGGGTCATGATGAATTGCAGGTGACTCAACAGCACACAATGGCAATAACAACAATAACAAAGCAAAAGTATGAAAAATCTAATCACTAGGGACAAATATAACATAGTATATATCATAATACTGTATGTATACAAAAAGGTAAGAGTAACAGATTATTGGCAGACTGAGAGAAGATATTTATGTATTCAGAAAACAACTTTTGTTCCATTAGTAATACACAGGAAACTTCTGTAAGTTAGTGAGTAAGACAAGCAAATGAGTTTGCATTTGTGCCATCCAGAAACTTCTTCCTTCCTACCCATTACTGTCCAGGTAGTTCTTACACATAGCTAATCTACTGCTGCTGTTGTTTGGTGCCATTCAGTTGAGTACAATTCATAGTGACCTTATGAACAGCAGATATGAAACCTCTCTCCTGTCCCCTGCCATCCTTACAATCTCTGACACACTCAATCCTATTGCTGCTGTCACTATGTCAATCCACCTCAGTGAGGGTCTCTTTCACTGTACTTTTTCAAGCATAATGTCCCTCTAGACAAAAGCCCAACTTTTGGGAGACAAAACTTTATTATTTCTGTCTCCTGGCAAGAAGCACTCTGGCTGAACCCTGTCCAAGATATATGTTAGTTTTGCTGGCAGTACTTTTCTCCAATGCTACAGCTCACAGTATAAATTCTTCTATCATCCTTATTCTTTGTCCAGCTCTCAGAAACATATCAAATGAACGAAAAGACCATGGTCTGAATTAAGTACCCCCTAGTCTTCAAACGAACACAATTGTTCCTCAATGATTTGGAGTAATCCCTCCTAATTATTTGAGGGATCTGAAAGTCTGACTGTAGACTTTCCCAGTGTAATGTCTCCAGATCTCCTGACTGTTGGTACCAAGTGTATTGATTGTGGATTCAATTAAGATGTAGTTGGTGACAGTTTTGATCTTTTCTTCATTTATCATACTTATCAATTCAGTGGCAAAGATTTTTATTTTTTTGACGTTGAGATGCAATCTATCTTGAAATTGCTGTCTTTGATCTTCTGCAGCATATGCTTCAAGTCTTCATTTTCAACAAGTAAGGTTGTATCATCTGCGTAACAAAGGTTATTGATAAGTTTTCCTCCAATCCCAATGCAACATTCTTCTTCATAGCGTCCAATATCTCCGATAATCTGCTCATATAATTTATAAGAAGCAGGATTGGTTATCCATTATTGAAACAGCAGGCCTGTGAAAACTCTATGAACAATAGAGGAACAGTAACTCTATAGGAAGCTCAAATTCATTCAAGTTGGAACTGACTCATAGTTGATCTTCAATTGTTTTACAAGGCTATAAATCATATGAGAAGAATTGCCTATCTTTCTTCCACAAAGCCACTGATGGATTCAAAGCACTATAGAGACAGGTACTTTGAGATAGTTGTGCAGCTCCCTGTAGACTATGCTACTAGGCACTGGAAATGTCCTATAGGGCTCCTGGGAGCTCTGATGGTCTAGTGGTAACTACCCAACTCAAAAGCAGTAGAGTTCAAATCTATCAGCTGTTCCTCAGGATAAAGACAGGAGATCTCTTCCCGTGGGATTTACTGCTCTGAAAACTAGCTGGAGGGTCAGCTATACAAAGGCTCCGCCTTGAGACACATAACAAGATAGAGTTTCTAAGACTAAAAAAGTCTTTATGGATGCAGATTGTCACATCTCTCTCCTGTATGTGCATGGGTTAAAATTGCAAATCTTTTGGATAACAGTCACATATATTCTTGAGCTACTGTAAAAGCATCCTTGTCCTAAAATTGCAGTCATAGATTTAAGGGGAACAGTCTCTAATGCATACATATTGTTGTTGTTGTTAAGTACCGTCGAGTCGCAGGCGACTCATAGCGAACCTATGAAGAAGAGTCTTCAAACTTTGGGTGCCTTTCATCCTCTCTCCAGGTTCATAGGGTTTCCGGAGACAAGCTATTACCGAAGTGGATGCCACTCCTCCTTCCAAGCTTGTTTTATCCGGGAGTTCCACCCCACTCTCTGTCCGCATTGGGTAACCAACCATTAACGCATTTGACACATCAGTACATATACATAAGGTAAATCTAGATGTCTGTTAATGTATTCAACAAACATCAGTTAGACATTAAAAATAAAGATAGAGAATATAAAAATTAATTTTAATTGCAAAAAGATTTTACAAGACTTATAAGTACTTTGTGTTTGGTGTGGCTGACTCAAATGCAACAGTGCACAGAAAGCATGCAGTCATTGAAATGATTAATTAAAATTACAGTCTAATTAACATTTGCTTATTTTTCATGTGTGTTAGACTCTAATTAAATGCAGAAGCCTTGTGACAGGGTTCTGGTGTCTGAGGAAAGAATTTAGTCCAGTAAACATCTTGCAAAGGTTCCACAACAGCTCCTGACTATGGTAAGATCCTGACAAGTTATTGACTCAGTTTGGCTACCTGTTGGAACTCAGTTTGGTTATCATCAAGTTGGAACTGACTCACATAGGAGCAGATTGCCCATCTTTTTCCCACAGAGCAGCTGGTGATTTTGAACTGCATGCTTTCGAGATTGCAGAACAGCTCCAAGCCACTGGCTATTAGAGCTTAACTGATAGCTAAAAAAACCAAACAAACAAACAAAAAAAAAAAGGGAAAAAAAAGACAACACACACAGAGAATTTATTCTGATGGACAATTTAATACAGGATGAACACTGTTAATTTTTTTCATGGATAATGTTTGATTTCATCACTTCTTATATGAATAGAGGATAAGGAGAAAAAAGAACAAAACCTAAATTTAATTTTATTTTTAATCCAATTCTCTGAAACACTCTAACCTATAAACCAAAAAGACTTTAAAAAAAATTTGTTAAAACTATGGCTTTCCTGGCTAGTTTACAATAGTTAGAAATGTACAGCCTATAATTTAGGAGCTGAGCAAATGAAAACTATTTCCTGGCCTTCCAAAGACCACATGTTTTTATAATAGACTCTTGAGCCAGATTACAAAGCAGATAGTAAATGCATGAAAACCTTTATACTTCTTTTTTTATTAATTTTAAAGAAAATTTACAGAGATTTTGAATTTCCATTCATTCATTGTTGCACTTTTCTCCCTGCCCACCTCTCCCTTCGAGTTCATTCTTCTCTTTGAAAAGTAAAGAAAAATTCTGAGAAAGATGGGATAAATGATGCATACTGCGTTGAAACAGATGAGAGAGAGAGAACTATTTAAAAGGTATATATGATTAGATATTATTGTCATGACATGAGTCCAGAACAAAGGCTGCATAGGAGAATGGACTTGGGGGGGAGGGATTGTATACCATGAAAACTTTTTTAAAGCACACACTTTCCTTTGTTTGATTCTGTATCCCTAAGTGATACAGAATAACCAAGGCCTGATGAACATACCTTCATCCTTTGATTAGGATGCAAACTCTTTATTCTGGCACAGTTTTCTTAGGAGTCAAATCTGGGTCTGAAATAACGGGCACTGACATGCATACCTATAGGCAACATTACTCATGACTTCATACCCAAGCAGGAAATCCATTTTCCAAGCAGACTATTTTTGACAGCCTAAGACAAGCCATTAAGGAAATAAAGAAACATATAAATGAATTTAAATCTATACAAACTTATTCAGACTGGAGTGTAGTCAAAGATTTATTCAGTATCTGTCAGACGCTTGCTCAATTCTTAGGATAAAATGGAGATGAAAATAGAACTTAAGGAATTCATGGTCTAGTAGCCTACAGTAATGAAGGGGGAAGTAGCAGCTCCATTGAAAACACTTGCAAGAAATAAGGCAGCAGGAATCACTGGGATACAAATTTATTTATTTCCATTAACAGAGGCAGCCCTGGAAGCACTCATGAGTCTATGCCAGGAAATTCAGAGGTGTGTGGCCAATGGAGTGGAAGAGGTCCATGTTTGTTCCCATTCCCAAGAAAGGTGATCCAACTGCATGTGGAAACTATTGAGTGATATAATTAATATCCCATGAAAGTAAAATATTGCAGAAGATTATTCAAAACAGCTAGAATAGTACATAGGTAGGGAACTGCAAGAAACTCAAGCAGGATTTAGAAGAGGCAGTGGCACTAGGTATATCACTGCTGATTTCAGATTAATCCTGTCTAAAAATAAGGAATATCAGAAGAATATCTATTTGTTCTTTATTGACTATGCAAAGGCATTTGATTATGTGGATCATGACAAGTTGTGGCTGACCTTGAGAAGAATGAGAATCCCAGAGCACTTGATTGTGTTCATGTGGAACCTCTATCTGTTGCTTGAACAGAGCAGGGGAGCACTGCATGGTTTAAAATTGAGAAGGAAGTGCATGCATCAGGGTAGTATTCTCTCTCCACACCTATCAACTGGTGTGCTGAGCAAATTATCTAAGAAGATGGATTTTATGAAGAGGAGTGTGGCATCAGGATTGGAAGGAGACTCATTCATAACCTGCATTATGCCAATGAAACAACCTTACTTGCCGAAAGTGAGGACTTGTTGCAGGTCAAGGAATTCAGCTTTCAGTATGGATTACATTTCACTGTCAAGAAAACAAAGATTCTCACCACTAGACCAATAGATAATATCAGGATGGATGGAGAGGAGACTGAAACTGTCAACTGCTTAATTTTGCTTAGATCTACAATTAACACCATTGATACCAGCAGTCAGGAAATAAGAAGATACATTGCACTAGGAAAATCTGTAGTTAGGGGCCTCTCCAATTTATGGAGTAATGATATCAGTTTGAGGACTAAGATGTGTCTGATTCAAGCCATAATCTTTCTGATACTTGCTATGCTTCTGAGACCTAGACAATGAATAAGGATTACAGAAAAAGAATCAACACCTTCAAACTGGTGTTGAAGAAGAGCACAAAACATCCCATTGATAGCCAGGAAAACAAACAGATAAGTCTTGGAGAGGGTACAGCCAGAGATTTCTTTGGAGGCAAGAATGATGAGGCTTCACCTCACATACTTTGTACATGTTTCTAAGAGAGGCTATTCCTTGGAGAAAGATATGATGCTGGGAAGGGTGGAGGGTCAGCAAAGAAGAGGAAGACCTTCAACCAGATGGATTGCTACGATGATTGCCACAATGGGCTCTTGTGTGTCAGGAAACATGAGGATGGTGCAGGATAGAGCAGATTCCAATCTTTTGTTCATAGGGTTGCTGTGAGTTATACTCGACTCAATGATACCTAACAACAACAACAACAACCTACAATCTCAAAATGGATTCTTGCTACATTTGGGAAGGCTGTTTCCAGAACTGTAGCATCAAGAACACTTCCTAGTGTGTAGGGAAAGAACTCTTCAAGTAGTGAAAGAGAGTCGATTTGCAGAAATAATTTTGTTTTTTCCACTCCATGTTCTGTCCTTCTTGACAGAATAAAAACTATAGGAGAAATGTTAGAAATTGAAGTATATTGATGATGGAACATTAAATTACATAGAGAAAATAGCTCTAAATACAGTAAAAGAATGGCTTTGATGAATGTCATCTTTGTTCAATGCAAAGTCATCCCATTTTGAAGAACAACTCTTCTAGGACATATATCTGCAATTACCTGTCTTAATAAGCCTGTTATAGCTATTTGGAGTTGAGTTAGATCCTAGGATTAAAAAAATAATAATAATGATCAGAGTTAACAAATATAGAAGAAGATTGATCAAGAGAAAAGATGTAGAATTTTATAAAGTTTAAGAAGATATGAAGCAAAAGACAAAAGACATTTGAAAGACTAGCAGTTTGGACAAAGGGAAAACAAGTGCACACATGCTAGAGAATGATGATGTGCTGAAGTCAACTAATTGCTCTCACATCCACATTCAAATCACTCATGAGTCATTCTTTTTGCAAAATTGTTTCCATTGTTGAGATATAGTACAAATACAAATGCACTATACTTTAATCTTGAAAGCATTCCCAAATATATACTACTTCTGTGAAGGTTTCCCCCATGCCCATACAAAAAAATGGCTCCTCCTGTACCTTAAATCCTGATCTGTTTTAGGCTTGAATTTTTCATATTGTCTCAAAACTAGAGTTATTGTCCATACTTGAGGAACAAAAGATATATAAGAGAGTTATGTTCTAAACCCACAAGTCACTTGGGATTAGAATCAGACATGACTCACCTCTCATCCTGACCCCAGCCACTATTCATATTACCTCGTCAATCCAAGGGAAGGTATAGTAAAGAGGCAGGACCCTTAAGGTAGCATTCATATTCATAGAGAATTCTTTTCATTCCTATAGTGGAAGAGAACGATGGCATCAAAGAATTATTCTTAGAATTTGGGATTATTTAGAAGAAAAAAATCCAGTTTTTTCTTCCCCTTGATTGGTCATAATGCTCAGAACATGAATCACTGAAATGGAATTGGAGCAAAAATACACACAGGACAAAGAAATATGGTGGGATTCTCCAAACTGAACATGATGTTCTAAATATCACCAACAATACATTGTCTTTACTATGAAGTTACTGAAATGTTAGAAGGGACATGGCAGCACCACTCCTTTCTTGGTCAAGTCCATGAACCAGCAATTAGAATAGCAGTTCACCACCAACCCAGAAGAGGTTTACAACCTTGCCTTATTATGTAATGAAGCATCTCTCCCTCTTTCCCACTCTACATTACAAGAATGAAAGCACTGAGGAGGGAAGGTGGAAGGATCTGTGAACTAGACTTCAACCCCTTCCACTTTTAGTTCTTAGCTCTAGAACTCAAATTTGCACATAGCATTGAGAGTCGAGCTGTGTGTTAAACATTACAAACACTATAAGACCATATCATTACAAGAACCAGATCAACCTGTCGTACCAGAAGTAGTTGGACAACAAGAAAAGAAGGCTGATCAAAGCGTAGTTGAGTAGGATATTATCAGAAGAAATAATTTTATGTTTTTACTTCCAAAAAAATGAGAGTCCTCAGTAATGTGGTCTCTTTTATCTCAGTAAGAGATCATATAAAAATCTGACCTAGATACAATATCTTTTTGTATTCATATCCTTACCACTAACCTTGGTGTTTCAAAAATTAGTAGATACTCTACACAACTAAGTAGTTAAAACTCTATAAATTTCAAGATCTATTTTATGGCAAGGCAAGACCAGATTACTTGTGATTTTTTTTTTCCATACTATAACTAATAAATGCTACATTTCTCATTATATAACCTCGTTTTAGAAAATTTGTTAAAGCCTTTTGCATGAAAGATGCTCATTAATTTGATAGTAGTATTATGAGTATATTATCTTTCACTTATTTGTTGTTATGTATCATCAAGTTGGAACCAACTCATAGTTACTTGAGTTGCATGAGAAGAGATATGACTCCCCTCTCTTATCCACATCTCTCTCTATCCACGTCCTAAAGTAGAACCTTACTACAGTCAATCTAAGATTAATGATATGATTTATTTTGGCTAATAAGACAATAGCAATGATGATGTAGACAGAGACATGTGAAAGAACTGGAACTTGGCCTCTCATTCTGTTCATGGAAGTCTGCAGCCTGTATATGAAGAAGCCTACGAACAGCTTCCTGGATAATTAGAACCATATGACTTTCACCTAAACCAAAAACCAACTACTGTCAAACATGAATGAGACCATCCTATTACCTTGCCAACCAATTTGCCAGGTCACTACCGATACATAACTGAGCTCAGCTGACACTAGCTAAGCTGTCTGAGACAGGAGAACTGCCCAGCTGATTGACAGAGCATTTTAAAAACTTATTTGAGCCATTTATGTCTTTTTCTTTAAGCATCTTTGCTGAAGCAAGACAAGCAGGAAAGTGCTACAGAAACATATACTTTTATGTCCAAAGTGGAAAATGCCTTCTCTTTAGATGGAACCTTCCAGAAATTGTAACCTTACATTAAGTCAGTTTTCACCCATCACCTGTCTTTTCATTTTATTAAATAAATATATTGTAAAGAGGTAACAAAATCTCTGACAGCTATTTTTAGAAAGTCCCTCCCCTTGTTTGCACATCTGGTTCTCTACTTCCTCTGGACCTGCATTCTACATAACCGACTTCCTACTATTTTTTTTATTTTACTTAAATATGCTTTTTTCTTCAAACAGAACATAAAAATGAAGGAGTTTGGTCAGCACAGCTAAGAAGCTCTTTACAAAAGCTCCAAATAACACAGGATCTTGAAATTGGAAACTCTCTACTCTTTGCCTGCACTGGGCCTGAAGTTAACCATTCTTTGGTTCCATCTGTTTGAAAAGTGACTGAAGCTTGAAGGAATCAGGGTTGGCAAGAAAAGTGTCTCTCCTTCTGAAGCTCCCAGCTGCACATTCAGTAAAGACAGGACTTTTGAAGTATGAGCATAATCTACCTGTCAGAAACATTTTGATTTCTCTTAAATACCAGGCAAACTGACAACCACTTTTCCCACAACTGAGAAGAATCTCCTAACATAAGAGGCACTTGAAGACGTGTTAAAATTTTTGCAGCTATTAACACATTCCTAAGAAAAATACTGTTGGAGACACGAGAAAGCCAAGGATAACAATCTATTTCCAAAGAAAACGTTTAGTATGTTTGATTAAAGAAGATAAATGATGGGACTAAGGCAAGCACATCTCACACTCTGTGCTACAGATTGCTTTGCTCTGAAATCAGACTGTCTAGCTCAGGAAGAGCATTTCTGGGACAGTTCTGGTAAGAAGCCACTTAGCTTTCAGGAGAAGATCCCAGAAAGCTCTAAAGGGCTTCATTCTTGGGCAACTTTTGCCAGGAGTAGGCAGAAGGGCCAAGGCATACATCTATATAAAATTTTCTTTTATCCATCTTAAAGAATTGAACTAAGGATGGAAAGTGGGCCAAAAGTAAAACATAGACTTTTGGACCAGAAATTTGCTCCATTTCTGTAAAAACTGTGTTACCTTGGGCAACTCATTTGCTACATCTGAGCTTCAGTTTCTAGACTGGTAAATAAAGGAATGGGTTTAAAATAGTGCTAGCCAGCAGGATTGTTATTACGTACTGGTGAATTGGAACCAAGTCATAACTGAACCTCCAGCAGGTTTTCAGAGTCAGTCTATCACATGGGATGAGATTGCTCATCTGTATTTCTCACAGCAGAATGTAGATTTAAACTAGGTGACTTTGGATAGGTTGTGCAACTTCTTAACACTAAACCACTAAATCTCCCACAAGTCGATATTAGTTGCTGCTGTTGGTATGTACTACCAGGTTGGAACAAACTAATAATCGACACTCCAATGGGTTTTTGAGGCTAGACTCTATGAAGAGGAGTGTGGCATCGGGATTAGAGGGATACTCATCAACAGCCTGCGTTATGAGATTACCTAACTTCACTTACTTTAAGTGATAAGGTAAAGCACTTGTTGCAGAAGATTGAGGAATTCAGCATTCATTATGGATTATATCTCAATGTTAAGAAAACAAAGATCCTCACCACTGGACTGATAGGCAATATCATGATGGATGGAGAGGAAATTGAAACTATCAACAGCTTCATCTTGCCTGAATCCACTATTAACACCCATGGTACCAGCAGTCAGGAAATAAGGAGACACATTGACCATAGATAGATGGGTTAATTTCTGAGATTTTTATTCTGTTCCTTTGGCCTATGTGTCTGTCATTGTACCAGTACCATTCTGTTTTGGTTATTACATTACTACAGTAGGTTTTGAGGTCAACGAATGCTATGCTTCCCACTTCATTTTTGTTTTTCAGAAGTGCTTGGCTTATTTGGAATCTCTTCCCTCTCCAAATAAACTTGTCAATTATCTTTTCTATCTGTTTGAAAAATAAACTTGATATCTGTATTATTCACATTAGCACAATCAAGTATTCTAGGATTCCCATTCCACTCAGAGTCACCCACAGTTTATTATGATCCACACAGTCAAACGCCTTTGCATAATCAGTGAAACACAGATAGATATTCCTCTGGAATTCCCTGCTTTCAGATAAGATACATCTAACACTAGCTACAATGTCCCAAGTACTATGACACCTTCTAAACCCAGACTGGACTTCTGGCAGTTCTCTGCTGATGTGCTTGTTCCAGTCGTTTTTTACATATCGTCACCAGATTCACGCCTGCATGTGAAATCAATATTTTTCTAGAATTTCCACATCCTGTTGGGTCATCCTTCTTTGGAATGGGAAAAAATACAGATTTCTTCAGTCAGTTAGCCAAGTGGTTGTTCTCCACACTTCTTGGGACAACTTGGTGAACACATGCAGGGAAACATCTCTTAGTTGAAATACATCAATTGGTATACCATATATTCCTGGGGTCTTACTTTTTGCTATTTCCATCAAAGCAACTTGAATTTCTTCCTTCATCACCATAAGCTCTTGCTCATGTGTTGTTTCATTAAATTTTTCTGTGTGTGCCAATTACTTTTGATACAGTGACTCAGTATATTCTTCTGATCTTCTTTTAATACTTCCTGGATCATTTAATATTCAGCCTAAAGCATCCTTCATTATAGCAACTCGAAGTTTGAATTTGTTCTTCAGTTGCTTAAGCTTAAGAAATGCTCCTACCCCATTTTATTGTAATAGTTTACTTTGCCTTCCAGTACTGCCTTTTGAAATCTGTTCAGCTTTTTAGTATCTTAAATTCTTCCTCCTATTTGGACCAAGAGGCAGTCATCAGAACAGAGCAAGGAAACAATACATAGTTCAAAATTGGGAAGGGTGTATGCCAGGGATGTGTCCTATCTGCATATCTTATCAACTTATTTGCAGAACAGATTATCTGGGAGGCTAGGCTCTATGAGGAGAAGTGTGGCATCAGGATTGGTGGAAGATGCATCAAATATTTGCGTTATGCAGATGAAACAACCCTGCTTGCTGGAACTGAGGAGGACCTGAAACACTTGCTGCAGAGGGTCAAGGACTGTAGCCTTCAGTATGGATTTACACTCAATATCAAGAAAACAAATATTCTCAACACTGGACCAATTGACAGCATCAAGATGGATGGTGAAGATATTGAGATTGTTCACAGCTGTAGTTTGCTTGGCTCCATGATCAACACTCTTGGCACCAGCAGCCATGAAATTAAAGGATGAATTGTGATGGGAAAGTCTGCTGTTAGGGACCTCTTCAAAGTACTGATGAGCTTTGGTGTCACTCTGGAGACTAAGATGGACCTGATACAAGCCATGGTATTTGCAATCAGTTGTTTTGCCTCAGAGAGTTAGACGATGACTAGGGAGGATAGAACGAGAATTGAAGCCTTTGAGCTATGGTTCTGGAGAAGATTATTGAGTGTAACATGGACTGCTAAGAAAACAAACAGATTCATCCTAGAGAGGGTTAAACCGGGCTGTTCCTTAAAGGCAAGGATTCTGAGGCTTTGTCTGACATAGTTTTGACATGTTGTAAGGAGGGACCTGTCCTTGGAGAGGGACATTATGCTTGGGAAGGTGGAGGGACAGCGCAGGAGGGGAAGGCCCTCTGGGAGGTGGATTAATTCAGTGACTAGGGTAATCGGGATGGGAGTATTGGAGACAGTGCATTTGGCACAGGACAGAGCAGAGTTTAGAGCTGTTGTACATAGGGTTGTTATGAGTCGCAAGCAACTCGACGACACATAACAACAACAAAGTGATAAGTTGATTGTTTTTCTTATGTCAAACCACCCTTGCATACTTGTTATGAATCCCATGTGGTCACGAGGAATATAAATATAAATATATATGTGTGTGTGTGTATATATGTGTGTATGCATATATACATGTATGTGTGTATATATACAGATGTATATACCAATATCAATATATATACATATAAACACGTATATACATATATATAGATATATACATACATATACACATAAACACACACATATATCTGTATATATGTATGTGTATATATATATGTGGGGGGGGAGCATAGAGAAGCCAAAGCGCAAGGAAGAATTGCAGATACTAAAGAGCTGAACAGAAGATTCCAAAAGGCAACACAGAATGACAAAGCAAAATATTGCACTGAAATGTGGAAGGAGCTAGAGTCAGAAAATCAAAAGGGCTGAACTCTATCAGCATTTCTTAAGCTCAAGGAACTGAAAAACAAATTCAAAACTGTTGTTGTTGTTGTTATGTGCCGTAGAGTCGTTTCCGACTCATA
>NW_006399861.1:6981034-6983913 GCF_000299155.1 Elephantulus edwardii
GGATTGATTTAGTGACTGGGATAATTGGGTTGGGAGTGTCGGAGACAGTGCGATTGGCACAGGACAGAGCGGAGCTTAGGGCTGTTGTACATAGGGTCGCTATGAGTCGCAGGTGACTCGACGGCACATAACAACAGCAACAACAACTTGCCTATAAAGAAAAAGTAAAAATTCGTGAAAAATTGAAGATATATTAGATAACTTATACATAATAAAATTAAATACTGATATTTAAAAAAGACTTTACCAAGGGAATAAAAAGAGAAAGTACAGACTGGAGGGGGATAATCTTTGGCAATAACATATTTCATAAGAGTTAAATCTCTAAAATAAATAGGAAACTTAAACAACTCAAAAACAAAATTGTAAATGGCCCAGTCAAAAAATGGACAAAGAACATTCCACCAAAGAGAACATTTGATTGGGCAAGAAATACAGGGTGGGAGGGGAGAATGTTCGCAATCATTAGCCATTGTTATTGTTAGGTGCCATTGAGTCAAGTAACAACACATAGTGATCCTATGAAAGCCAACCTGTACTTTTCCCTACTCTTCTCACCCCACTGACACACAAGAGCTCATTGCTGAAGTAACAATATCAATCCGTCTTGTTGGGGGTCTTTCTTTCCTTCACAGATCATCTTTCCAACCATGATGTTTCTTTCCAAGGAATAGCTTCAACCAGCTTCATGTCCAAAGAGATGAAGCTTTGTCATCCTTTGTCTAGGAGGACAATACTGGCTGTGCTTTTTTTCCAAATGTATCTGTGTGATCTGTTGGCAGTCCATGGAATATCTAGCACTCCCCTCTAGCACCACAACTTAAAGAAATCAATTCTTCTGCCATCCTTATTTATGTCCAGTTCTTTAATGCATACCAGGCGATTTAAAAGACCATGACCTGAATCAGATGTACCTTAGTCTTCAAGCTGACATCACTGCTCTTCAACATTTTGGAGAAGTCTCTCCTAGTGCTTTTCCAAGTGCATGAAGATTGACATTCTAGGCCTCAGTGGAACTGAGATAGATTAGCATGGCCAACTTTGAATCAGACAATCATGATCCACTATACAAGAAAAGAAAAACTGAAGAAGAGTGGTGATGCAGTCATAGTTAAACAGGCAATTTCAAGATCCATCCTGAAGTTTCATGCTGTGAGTGAGAGGATACTAGCCATATGCATACAAGGAAGACCGGTTAATAGGACTATTATTCAAAACCAACAACTAAAGCCAAAGAGGATACTGAGGAATTCTACAACTTTTGCAGTCTAAAGTTGACAAACCATACAATCAAGATTCATTAGTAATTAATTGTTGGTGACTGAAAAACAAAAGTTAGAAACAATGAGGAAGGAGTGGTAACGAGAAAGTATGGACTTGGTGATAGAAATGAGGTTGGAGATTGAATTTTGTGTTTTCAATAATTTATTTATAGCAAAAATCTTTTAAAAACAATACAAAAGATTACTTTATACATGGACCTTACCTAACAGACTGCACTAATCAGATTGACGATATTTCCAGAACAAATCATTAGAGAAGTGCAGTAGCAGCAGTCAAAATCAGACCAGGTGTCAATTGTGGAACAGACCACCAATTATTTTTGTGCAAGTTTAAACTGAAGCTTGTTGGTGGTGGTGTTGTTATGTGCCATCGAGTTGCCTGCTACTCATAGCGACCCTATGTACAACAGCCCTGAACTCTGCTCTATCCTGTGCCAATTTCACTGTCTTTGACACGCTCATCCCAATTACACCAGTCACTGAATCAATCCACGTCATAGAGGTTCTTCCTCTCCTTCACTGTCCCTCCACACTCCTAAGCATGATGTCCCTCTCCAAGAACTAGTCCAAGGACATGTCCAAAGTATATCAGATAAAGCTTCAGAACCCTTGCCTCCAAGGAGCACCCTGGTTTAACTCTCTCTAGGATGAATCTGTTTATTATCTTAGCAGTTCGTAGTATACTCAATACTCTTCTCCAACACCACAGCTCAAAGGCATCAATTCTCCTTCTATTCTCCCTAATCATTGTCCAGATCTCTGATACATAGCAAGTGATTGAAAAAGATCATGGCCTTTATTGGGTGCACTTTAATCTCCAGAATGACATCGTTGCTCTTCAGTACTTTGGAGAGGTCTCTAATAACAGACATTCACAGCACAATCCATCTTTCAATTTCCTGACTGCTGGTGCCAAGAGTGTTGATTGTGGAGCCAAGCAAACTAAAACTGTAAACAGTCTCAATCTCTTCACCATGAATCATGATGCTGTCAATTGGCCCAGGGGTAAAAATCTTTGTTTTCTTGATACTGAGCCTCAATCCATATTGAAGCCTGCAGTCCTTGACCTTCTGCAGTAAGCACTTCAAATCCTCTTCCATTTCAGCAAGATTGTGTTGTCTGCAATATGCAGACTGTTGATGAATCTTCCTCCAAACCTGATGCCACATTTCTTCTCCTAGAGCCCAACCTCCCAGATAATCTACTCCGCAGGTGAAGCTTAATAAAATTAAAATGACTCCATAGGAACCAAAATACAACCTTGAGTTTATACAATTAGTCACTGTTGTTAACATTGTTAGGTTCCACTGAGTCAACTACGACTCATAGCAACCCTATGAAAAAGGACTGAAAATTGCCCTTTCCAGAATCAACTTAATATTCTCTGACATACCTGCCCCCAAGGCCACACTCACTGTATCAATTCATCTCATCCAAGGTCCTCTTCTTCTGTGCTGACCTTCCGCCTTTCCCAGTATGATGTCCTTCAAGAACTAGTCCCATGCACACCCATGTTTATTGCAGCTTTGTTCACAATAGCAAGGAGTTGGAAACAACCTAAATGCCCATCAACAAACGAATGGCTAGAGAAGCTGT
>NW_006399861.1:6984013-6989896 GCF_000299155.1 Elephantulus edwardii
CGCAGGAGGGGAAGACCCTCTATGAGATGGATTGATTCGGTGACTGGGGTAATCGGGATGGGTGTGTCAGAGGCCGTGCGGTTGGTGCAGGATAGAACAGGGTTTAGGGCTGTTGTGCATAGGGTCACTCTGAGTCGGAAAGGACTCGAGGGCACATAACAACTACAACAACAGGGTGTTAATCATAGGGTTGCGCAGTTCAATGGATGGGTGGGGTGAAAGGTATGGGAAGGATTTTTTGTGAAAAACAATGTATTCAAACTTCATAAATAAATCAGGACAAAATTTTTTTTAAACTTTAAAAAATTCTTTTTCTTCACTTTCAGGAAGATCAAGACAACTGGAAGTATCCAAATTAAGGGGGCGGGGGAAAACAGACCAATTCATTCCATGTTTAAAGTCAGAATGAAATCAGTTATACCAGTGTTGTTCTTTACAAACCTAAATCAGAATAAGTTCATTCTGACTTCATGATGAATAACATCTGAGATGTTATTCCCTGAGAGTTATGCCTTGTAGTAGTCAACCCTCACATCCTCACTCTAAAGGGGTTTTTTGTATTAATAAAAAGTACTAAGATATGTGCTAAGATAGGCAGTTTGAATCTGCTCAGCAGCTGTCTAAATGCTAGGTTTGTAATTCGTTGGCTAACCTTACTTGTCTAAATTATTACATAAATAGTAGGGTTTGGGTTTTTGTTTGTTTGTTTGTTTGTTTGTTTAGGACAAAAAAATCTATTATATAATTACAGACAGTCTTTAAAATTTTTAAATTTTTCTATTTCCACTCAATCCCACAATGGCTTTCACACAATATATTAAGCTCTGTCCCACATTAATTTTGTGCAAAAAGAAATAAATCCAAGTGTATTTCCTGGAAAAGGAAATCATACTTGAGAATGTGGAGAGTCAGCAAAAGAGAGGATGACCGCCAAGGAAATGCATTGACACAGTAACTGCAAAAATGGGCTCAAGTGTGTTAGAGATGATAAGGATGGCACAGGATAGGACAGGGTTCAGACTTCGTTTATAGGGTCACTATGAGTCATATTCAACCCGACAATTCCTAATAACAACAATACTGAAATATCATCTAGGTCATAGAAGAAGCAATTACTGATTCATTTATGTAATATATATTTTTCCCTTTTAATGTCAGAGCCAGGAAAGTAGAGTATAAATACTTTAGTGTGTGGGGGGGGGTTTTGCTTGTTTGTTTGTTTGTTTCCTTTTCTGTCTACCACTTCCGTTCCTTTCTGGAAATAAATACCAGGTTTGATTCTAGAAGATCAAGGCTTGACTTCTACTCCTGTCTTGTAGACCTACTATAAATTGAACAAGTACCTTACTCAAGACCTCACTGTTCTAAGCTTTGAAATGAAATAAAACCATTTCATTCACCCCTCCATTCACCTACCAAATTGTGCAAACTTGTGGTTTTCATCCCCACCCATCCTAACCCTTCTCTGCCTTGGGTCTCCATACATGTTTTACTAGTTATCTTTCTATTTTTATAATAATGCGCAGTATTTGTTCTTCTGAGACTGAGTTCGTTCACACAGTATAATAATGTTCTCCAGTCTCTCCTAAGTTATATAGTGCTTTTCAAAATTGTTGCTCCTGAGTGCTCCATAGTTTTCTATTGTGTTAATGCACCATAATCTCCAATGGAAAGGATCAGGCAGGGACCTGAAAAGACTACTAATGGACAAGGTCCAATGGTGATTCATTTTATAAAACATAATGCCTGAGAATGATTGTATGAAACACAATATGAATGAAGAATAGGGTGAAACACAATATATATGAACTTTGTAAGCAAACCAATGTAAAATTAAATAAAAAATTTTCTCCAATCTTGTATCACAGACTTCAGAGTGTATTCAAGTTCTCTAAAGGACCTTGTGTCCTCAGTGGTTTTCACCAAATTTTTTACATAGTACATAATCAAGACATAATGTCACATGAATGAAGTGAGTTTATGCATGTGAAAGTACTTGACAATTTTCAAAGTTAATCTGTAAAATTAAGATAATCAGAGTACTTTAATGCAGAGTTATGAGAAGTAAATGAATGAAAATTGGTAAGGCATTAGAATTTATCTGGCCCCTGGTAAGCCAAAAAAACATGAGATTTTTTTAAAAAATAATTAATATTGCTATTTCTGTATTAACTTGTCTCCTACTTTCCTTATCCACTATAAACATTAAATGCTTAGCATCTATCAAAATGACAGAAAAAAGTACAAGATTAATGACACAGATTTACACATTTTCATTATTTTTATTCTTTAAAATAGATTTTGGAAAATAATTGTTAAAAAACAAGTGTGAACAATGTCTGGCCACAGTCCACTTAATATTTCTATATTGGCCAAAATCTTTAAAAATATTAAAAAATTATAATAGAAAAATATTTATGAATTGCAGACTTAACTATTTTATTTAAAGAAGGAAGAATAAGCACCTCTAAAGAAGATGAAAAACAATAGGAAAATATTTCTAACTCAAAAAATTTTCTGGGCAGTTGAGTATAAGAAACAAATTTCAGATGAACTGGCGTTTGGGTCAGCCAAACAATCAATAATTGGTAATCTGGAGAGAACTTTTCGTTCTTCATTCCACTGCAAGGAAAATAGTGTTGATGTATAAATGTGCCTCCTGGCTTCCAACCATTGTTCTCACTTAGCAATGAGGCGTGAAGATTGGGAAACCACAGATATGTGAATTTAAAAACGTATTTTCTTTTCCTTTCCAGATCCTTAGAATGGAAAGTACACAAGTACATTTCCACTTGGTCTTTTGCACTCACATAGATCTATAACCTCTTTCCACTGCCTTCAAGGTCATTAACTAGAGATACATAATTTTTTATATTCTCAAAAAGTGCTCCCTGGTACATATGCCTTTTGTTATGTGGAAGCTAGTTGCAATTTCCTCCCTTTTCACAGTCCACACACACACACACCTCACCTTCTTTCAGTTGAAAGCTACCCAGAAACAGAATATCCCAACGCAAGACAGCAGCATCTCTCTTTGTCCAGTAAAATTTTAAGCTCTTCAAGCTTTATTTAACAACATTTCTTGTTAAAAATAAGGAAATGATACTCTACCTTACATATACATACATGATTATACAAAAAATTCTTTATTTTTATATTTTCCCTCTAAGATATCCATATTATCTTAATCCTTTTATGATGAAGTGGATTCCAATTTCTTCTCTTAGGAGAAAAGATAGTAGTGAATTCAGGATTTCCCAGAATGGTTTTTACTTTCCTGAATCCTCAGAGAGTTCCCTCTACAACTCTTTTCCCAGCTGTACTTGGAAGCTGTAACAGATCCAGAGACCATTTTAGAGCCTCATTTGTAATGTCCTGACACTTAGGAATCCAGTTTCTGTTAGGAGGATGTCATCAAAGTTGGTGGGCTCAAAACATGACCTACTTTTTAAAACCCATCTGTTAGGAGCTTATAGATTTTCTTGGTTTGTTTGTTTCAGACTGTCTACAAAAAGCCAACAGCAATGTTCTCACTTTTCAAACCCACCCCCTGAATAGCAATAAACCGAATGTTCACCATAAGGGAACTGTATGTCTTTCAAAATTTGCAGCAGGCAAGGAAAAAAGTGGTTTTCCTTAATCTAGGAAAGAAGAAGGTAGGAAGTGGTGTTCAGTTTAATTTATGCAAATTTAAATTCTTTCCCTTCAAAAATTACTCTAGACCAAAATGTAGAATTAGGAAGTGCTATTTACCATATGGTCCCAAGGTTTTGTCACTATGGGATCATGAATTTATAAATACCCTCTGAAAATGAGGTTTTTAATATTATGTATCTTAGGATAATCAGAGACTGCACTTTGTTATTTTGTTTTTGTTTTCGTTTTTTTCCTCCAGAGACTGCACTTTGAAGCTGATAAACTGTAACATAAGCCACTAGCTAGTGTACCCTCTTCATTGTTTTTATCTTAATTCCTGAGTAAATATATACGAACACATCACACAACACGAGAAAACGTTTAACTTACTCCAAACACATGTATTGTGTTTGGAATAATTTAAAGGTTCCATTTAGGTAGATTCAATTTAGGAATTCTGATAATGTAGTGAATAGTGTTGCACTGCTGCTATTCGGAAGACTGGTGGTTCAAGTCCACCAGTTGCTCTGTGAAAGAGGACAGTCTCTTCTCATTATTATTTACTGCCTCAGAAACCCAATGAAAGGACATTATAAGTTGGAAGAATTGAATTGACAATTGTTAACTCAGTTTTGGTTTACTCACTTTGGAGTTTATTGCTTTCTATTTAGTGCTTAGCACTTACAAGTGTATCAATATACATTTAAGAGAAGAAGTAAAAGGTGCTAATTCAGTAAAAAATATATTTGTCTGTAAACTATAGAAAATGAAACTACAATGGCTTAAAATAATGAATTTATTTATCTAACATAAAAATATCAAAGGTTATGATCAATGCAATCCCTTTCCCAATAAAAACTATCAGCAAAAGAGAAATGTAATAGAAATCCCTCAACATAACTAAAGGTATAAAACTCAAAATCCGCCATCATTTCCAGGGAGAAAGATTTAGAGCATTCCCCTTGAGAATGGAAATGAAACAAGGATGCCCTTTATTGCCCTTTTTATTTAATACTGTACTGGAAGTTCTAACCAAAGCAATAGAGCAAGAATGAAAAAGTATATCCAAATTGGAAATGAAGAAGTAAAACTATCTTTCTTCACAGATGTCATGATATTATACATATAAAATATCAAGGAAACCACAAGAAAATTAGTGGAAAAATTCAATAAAATGGTAACATTCTAAATCAACCACAGAAATCTGTTGGGTTCTCTTATACTGACAAATAAAACGCCAAAAAGGATATAAGAAAATAAGACCATTTACAATAGCTCCCAAGAAGGTAAAATACTAAGGAATAACCCTAACTAGTTGCCTCCGGAAACTCTATGTACGAACAGTGCTCAGGCTGTTCGTTCATAGGGTCGCTATGAGTCGTCTACGACTCGATGGCATTAAACAACAACAACAACAGTAACATAAGACTCTTAGTCAAAAAAAATAATAAAACACCGTTCAAGAAACTCTTATATCTACATAAATACTGTGTGTGTGTGTGTGGGGGGGGATTCCATGCTCATAAACTGAAAGACTTACTTAACATTGTGAAAATGTCAATATCACCAAAAGTAATCTATAAATATAATGCAAATCCAACCTAAATCCCAACATTCTCCAATGAAATGGAAAAGTTAAGCTCCTGCTTTATATGGAAAGGAAGTAGGCATTAAATAGTTAAAATAATATTGATGATAAAGAACAAAGCAAAATTTTATACTTCCTAATCTCAAAGCTTCCCGTACAATCATAGAAATCAAAACAGCCTGATATCGTCTCAATGACATAGATCGACGGAATAGAACTGAGAATTCAAATGTAAATCCACTCATTTATGAGCAGCTAATCTTTGAAAAGGGTCAAGTCTATTTAACAGGGAAGAAACAGCCTCTTTAACAGATAATGCTGGCAACACTGGATGTCCTAATACAGAAACATAAAAAATTATGCACCATGTACAAAAGTTAATTCTAAATGATTCAAAGATTTGAAGCCTAAAACGAAAACTATAAAATTTCTGGAATAACACAAAAAGTCATAAGTGGAGGGGGGGGTGTCTTAATTTTGAGCCTAACATGCAATCAAGATGCATTGATAATAATGGGTGACTGGAATGCAAAAGTCGGGAACAAAGAAGATTCAGTAGTTGGAAAACATGGACTCAGTGACAGAAATGGAGCGGGAGAGAGAATGATCGAATTTTGCACAATCAATGACTTATTCATAGCAAATACATTTTTTAAGAG
>NW_006399861.1:6995671-7001728 GCF_000299155.1 Elephantulus edwardii
TCCCTCCTAGTGGCAGGCCAAAATATGAGGCAGAGCTTCAAAATCCTTGCCTCTAAGGATTTCACCCTCTCCAGAACAAACTTGTTTGTTCCCTTGGGTACAATGAGTTCAATACTCTTCTCCAGCACCACAATACAAAGGCATTGATTCTCCTTCTGTCCTCTTTATTCAGTGTTAAGTTCTCAAATGCTTAGCAAGCAATTAAGAAGACCATCACTTTAGACAGAAGCACCTTAGTCTCTAAACTGACATCATGATTGTTGTTGTTATGTGTCATCAAGTTGACTACCATGACTACCACTGACCTTATGCACATTAACTCTGAACCATGCTGTATCCTGAGCCAGGCTCACTGTCTCTGACACGCCTACCCTCATTACCCCAATAATTATGTCAATCCGTCTCATCCAAAGTCTTCCTCTCTTATGCTGTTCCTGTACTATCATTCCAAGCACAATATTTTCTTCGAAGACTGCTTCCTGGCTACATGCCCCAAGTATAAAAGACAGAGTCTCAAAATCTTTGCCGCCAAAGAGCATCTTGGCTTCACTCTACCAGCACAGACCTGTTGGTTTTCTTAGCAGTCCATGGAATGTTCAATACTCTTCTCCAGCACCACAACTCAAAGACATCAATTCTTCAGCAAGTAATGTTGTGTCATCTGCATAATGCAAGCTGTTGATGAGTCTTCCTTCAATCCTGATGCCATATTCTTCTTCATAAAGTCAAGCCTCCTGAATGATCTGTTCTGCCTACAGACTAAAAAGATATGGAGACAGAACACATCCCTGACACACTCTTTTCCTGGTTTTGAACCATGCAGTGTTTCCTTGCTCTGGTCTGACGACTGCCTCCCAGTCCAAGTATAGATTTCACATAAGCACAATCAAGTATTCTAGGATTCCCATTCTTCTCAAGGTCAGACACAATTTGTTTTGATCCACACAGTTAAAGTCCTTTAAATAGTCAATGAAACTCATATAGACATTCCTCTGCTACTCTCTGCTTTCAGTCAAGATCCATCTGACACTGGCAATGATATCCCCAAGTATCATGACCTTTTCTAAGCCCAGCTTGCATTCTTTGTAGTTCTCTGTCTATGTGCTGTTTCAGGAGCTTTTGGATAATCCTCAGCAGGATTTTGCTTGCCTGTGGTATTAATGATGATGTTGTTTTTATGTACCATTGCATCACCTGCAACCCATAGTGACCCTATGCACAGTATCTCTGAACTCTGCTCTGTCCTGAACCAGTCTCACTAATTCCAATACACCAACCCCCATTACCCCAGTTACTGGATCAACCCATCTGATGTGGGGTCTTCCTCTCCTGCACTGTTCCTCTACCCTTCAAAGCACGAAGTCCTATATTTCAAGATGTATTAGAAAATGGTCTTTTTAATTATGAATGCAACCCCATTTTTCTTCACCTTTTCACTTCCAGAATAGAAAATCATATGATTGTCTGATTCAAAATGTCCCATTCCAATTCATCATATTTCTCCAATGCCTAATATGTCAATATTTATGTGTTCCGTTTCTCTTGTAACAATATCCCATTTTCCTACATTCATGTTTCTCACCTTCCATGTTCCAATAGCTAGTGTCTGCTTGCAACTCTTCCTCCTCCTTTGTGTTTGCAAAGTGGAGAGGTCATCCTCAGGTGCCATATCAGTTAGTCTAATTTAAATGTGTTCTATTGTGCATAGAGTCAAAGGCCTATTGTTTCAGAAGTGAGTGGCCAAGGCTTCTCCATTGTTCTTGTTATTATATGCCCTCAAGTCACTTGGAACTCCTAGCTACCCTATCTATAGTATCTCTGAACTGTTCTATCCAGTATCAACCATATTGTCCCTGACATACCTATCCTCATTACGCCAGTCACTGAGTCAATTCATCTCATAGAAGATCTTCCTCTCTTGTACTGTCCCTCCACCCTTCCAAGCATGATGTCCCTCTCCAAGGACTGGTCCCTCCTTGTAACATGCGTTTATTTTAATTTGGAGCAATATGTGGCAGATAACGGTTTTACCAAAAAGAGAAATTGAGATACAATTCCCATTGCAAAAGAAACCAATTAAGTGCTGGTTCCCTCTCTTAGCTCTAAAGGCATTCAATTCTTCCAGCATCCTTTCCCACCCTTCCTTTTTGACTCCTGCCTTGCCTTGTCAGCACTCTCCACCCCACTCCTCCCAAATCAAAACAGTAAAATACAATCTGCAAAATTAACAGTAAGAAAAAGATAATAAATTCTCATGAATTGTAAGGAGATTGGAACTAACATGTATTTCTTATGAGATTGTTAAAACAAACACCAAAATCAACCACAACAGAAAATAGTATTCTCTTCAAACAGTATCTTCTTAAAAAAAACTGGAAGTAGGAATGTCTTACAATCCACCAATACCACTTCTACTTATGTATCATAGAATTAGAAGAGTCATAAGACACGTGGATACATGCCCTCCTTTATTCATTGCAACATTACTTACAATACAGAAAGATGGAAACAGCCTAATTATCCACCAATAGAAGAATGGATAAATAAATTATAGCACATACAAACAGAGGAATACTATGAAACCATGAAGAATAAAAATACGGATAGATCTGAAGGACATTATGCGGCATGAAATAGGTCAACTGCAATAAAAGACAAATTCGGGAGGTTTCCAGCAAGGTGGCAATTGGCAGGCAACCCCCTACAACTTGAAAACAAGACAACAGGTATGAATGAATCTGTTATTTCTGGAACCCTAAATGTAATATATATATATATATATATGTAGTTCAAACACTTCTTATTGTTGTTATGTGCCATCTAGTTGTCTGTGACTCATAGTGACCCTGTGTACAAAAGCACTGAAGTCTGTCCTTTCCTGACCAGTCTCATTGACTCCAACACACCTACTCCCATTACCCCATTTACTGTATTAATCCATCTCATCTGTGGTCTTCCCCTCCTGCTCTGTCCCTCCATCCTTCCAAGCATTATGTCTTTCTTCAAGGATAAGTCCCACCTGTTCACATGCCCAAAGTATGTGAGACAGAGCTTCAAAACCCTAGCCTCCAAGGAGAAATTTGGTTTAACCCTTTCCAAGACAGACCTATTTGTTTTCTTCGTGGCCCATAGTATATTCAAGACTCTTCTCTAGCACCACAACCCAACAGCATCAATTAGTCTTCTGTCATTCTTAGTCATTGTCTAGCTTCCTGGGGCATAGCAAGTAATTGTGAAAACCATGGCCTGGGTCAGGCACACTTTAGTCTCCAGGCTGACATCGTTGCTTCTCAGTACTGTGGAAAGCCCCCTGAGAGTAGATTTATCTAATGCAATTTGTCTTTTGATTTTCTGACTGCTGGTGCCAGTTGGCCCAATGTTGAGAATCTTTGTCTTCTTAATGTTGAGCTTCAATCCAAATTGACGACTACAATTCTTGATCTTCTGCAGCAAGCACTTCAGGTCCTCCTCAGTTTCAGCAGTCAAGGTTGCATCATCTGAATAATGTAGGTTGTTGATGAGTCTTCTTCCAATCTTGATGCCACTTTCCTCCTCATAATGCCCAGCCTTTCAAATGATTTATTTTGCTTATAGATTGACACACTTCCTTCATGACTTAAAATATCAAATAAAGAGACTGATGGGGCAGTATATTTTGAATAGACCATTCATAAAGGTCACACATTCACAGTGTGAACAGCCATTTTGAACTTTTGAAAGCAGTTTTCTGATCAACAAGGGAACTCAGGACTGCAATGTCAATACCAGTAACTTCCTGATGACAAGAAAGGTATACTCTTTCAGTTGTCCCTCAGAAAGTCCAGGTTACCAAGGATGTGACTCCCTATCTTCATCCACCAAGTGGCTAGCAGTGCCACCCAGCCCAAACCCAGTTTCACGTGAAGCTAAGTTTGTGCAATTTTGTATTTGTCACAAAGAGAATGTAAAGCCCCTTTAAGGATCTTTGACCAGTATCTCTGACTCTTTTGTGTTGGCAAAAAGTGTCTCTAACTGGGTACCTCTGTGAACTTAACATCTGGAACACATAATGCCCATGTTTGGAGCCTGCCTGGGAGGACTCTTCTACAGGTTTAACATCAGGAGCATCTGACTCCACATATGGGAAGAGAGATGCATTACATGCATTCTTCATACTAGGCCTGGAGTACTAAAAGGTCTGAAATTATGTTCACTTGGCTTAGGATATTTGAAGAAATTTTTAAATTTGGCTCCAGATGTACGTTATCCCTGGATTGGGAGACATACATAACTTCGTCATGCCAGCAGAAAGAGCCATCTCTGATTGGGTACCGTGTCTACACCTATCCCCACACTGAGAAAGGCACTATCTGTGGGCAGATGAACTTCCTTTGGCACCTTTGAGGCCAACAGAAACTGTTCCAGGGGCTGGGTACCGCAACCTTGAATGTTCCTACACCAGCAGATTGCAATTCTTGGCAAAATGTCACACACATTTCAGGCTTCTATCAGGGATAGTAAAGGCTCTGTCCCTACTGGGTGTCTTGCCCTCAGTCATCTCTCAGACAAATAGAAATTCTGCCATGGCTGGACACCACAATCCTAAACTTTTGCTGAACTAGCAGCAACTCTAACACAAACTAGACATCTTGCATTCCCTTACCACAGCAATGGCAAGAGTATTGATCCAGCACCAACTTAAACTTCAGCACTCATGAGGCCAGAATAATGAGATGGTGCTTGACTACCACTGCTGACTGTTCTGAAAGGGTTCACAGTGGAAGATTCTGGGTAGATAGGGGGGAAGTCTGAAGCAGAGTTCAAAATAATTCAAAAGGCCAGGATGTTCTAATAGAGGACTGATGGAACACTGAGATTATGGCCTTTAGTCATTCTTGTTGTTATTGCTGTGTTGTTATGTGCTGTCGAGTTACCTACGACTCATAGCAACCCTATGTACAACAGCTCTGAACCTTGTTCTATCCTGTTCCAACTTCATTGTCTCTGACACACATACCTCCATTACTCCAGATACTGAGTCAATCCATCTCTCCAGGGTCTTCCTTTCTTGCACCGTCCCTCCACCTTCCAAAGTATGACATCCCTCTCCAAGGACTGGTCCCTCCTGGCAACATGTCCAAAGTATGTCAGATGGAACTTCAGAATCCTTGCCTCCAAGGAGAAGCCTGGTTTCACCCTCTCTAGGGTGAACATGTTTGTTCTGTTAGAAGTCTATGGTATATTCAGTATTCTCCACCACCACAGCACAAAAATACCAGTTCTCCTTCTATCATTCCTAGTCATTAGAATCTAGAATAAGATTCACCTTCATGGCTCAGTTTTCAGCCAAACATTAGACACACCTCTAAAAAGAACAATAGCACCATGGAGACACTGATTTATTAGAGTCATCACTCAGATAAGGTCAAAAGAGCAGCCCTTGCTCAAGGGTAAAGTCCAGAAGCCAGGTAAGGGCAGGATAGAGAATTAATGAAAATGAGAATCACAGGAAGAAAGTTAAAAGAGTGCAGTTACATTGTGGCCATTATAATTGGTTCTATAAAACAAAATGTGTATGAGTAATTGAATGGAAAACAATTTTGGGGGGAAACTTTCACTCAAATAACAAAATGTAGTCTGTCACAAACAGTCAAATTAGCAAACAGTATCTGTAAAGTACAATAAAAATTAAATACATTATGATCTCACATTTATAAAACTCAAAAATACAGAAAAAGAGAAGTACTTGGATGGCTATTAAAGGTGGTATGGAACAAGGGAGGGGAGAAAACGTTGACAGTAGACATTTGTTACTGTTGGCAATGGGATGGGCAAGGCCAAACACAAGCAAAGTCAGCACGAGTTAACCAAGTCAAATAAAGATATTAAGATGTATGAAAGGAAAATGACAATTTCAATAAATGTTTCACATGTACTATTTTGCAACAACAGTGAAAACAACCAGAAAATACGTGTATGGTTGTATAGGTAGATATAAATATGTGTATTAGAAGATACATGTGAACAAATGCCATACATGTGTAGATGGATTCACATAGTTGTTGTTGTTGTTGTTAT
>NW_006399861.1:7002388-7029642 GCF_000299155.1 Elephantulus edwardii
GGCTTTGTTTACAATAGCAAGGAGTTGGAAACAACCTAAATGCCCATCAACAAACGAATGGGTAGAGAAGCTGTGGTATAGTCGCACAATGGAATACTATGCTGCATTGAAGAACAAGAAACTCATGCAATATTATTCAAAATGGGTGACCTTGGAGGACATTATGCTGAGTGAGGTATCTCAGCAGGCTTTTGGAGACAATAAATGACAAACAAGGAGATCTTTCTTCTGCAAAACAGCTGGATTCAAACCATGTGCCTTAGTTTTGACAGCATAGCTGTACAGCTAAATGCTGTTGAGTCCATTCCAACACAGCAACATATTTAATGTGCTAAAGATTAAGGATATAATATTAAAGTGTGCATGGTCTGAGTCATAGTATTTTCAGGTACTTTATATGTGAAAGTTAGACAATGAACATTCAAGAATCCTGAAGACAAGTTGTTAGGTGCATTCAAGTTGAGTACAACTCACAGCAACCCTATGAGCAACAGATTCTAACACTGTCTTATCCTGTGCCATCCTCATAATCTCTGACACACTTTAAACCATTGCTGCAGTCATTGTTTTAATCCTCCTTCTTTAGAGTCTTCCTTTTTTTCACTGTCTCTCCACCTTTCCAAACATGATATCCTTCTTCAAGGAATAGCTTTTTCTAGCAATATGCAGAAAGTATGAGACAAAGCTTGTCATCATCCTCACCACAAGGAGCACTCTAGCTTCACCTTCTCCAAGACTTATGTTGGGGTTTTTCTTTTCTTTTTCTTTACACAATGTACATTCATAAAACACAATGTATATTAAAAATTGTATGCAAATTGATAAAAATTAAAAAGGAAAAGTCAAACAGAGCCTGGCAGTGGATTTTAGAATTACTCACATTTTTTGTAAATTTATGTTTTTCTTTCATTATTACTTGAATGCATGTTTGCAAAACAAATATTTTTCAATAAATCATTCATGAATATTTTGTTCTATACAATAATGTCTGCCCATCCATTCAATCTATATTGACTTTCCCATGTCAATAAGTGCTTATTTTCTATTTACTAATGAGCTTTATTGGCCTTGAGGCTAAGGAGTTTCACCACCAACCCAAAGACAGGCAGTTCAAATCCACTGGTTGCTCTGTCAGAGAAAGATGAGCCATCTCTTTCTGTGAGATTTATAGCCTCTGAAAGCCTGCCAGACAATAAGCTAATCAATTTATTACCTCTCTTCTACTCTCTATCTCTATTCTATCTATGTGTGAACTATTTTTTATTTTTGTTGTAATGTTTGTCTTATGCAATATTCATCTTTTTGTGTCAGAGTTATTTCACTCAGGATAATGTCCACTAAATTTATCCATGATACATAATGTTTTATGAATACTTCATTGTTTTTCAGTACTTCTTTGTATAAATACATCATATATTTTCAGTATTTTAGACTACAGAAAGATAAAAGATTCCTGTGTGTATAAAGCTACTTTGTAAAAATTGGGGGAGGAGGAATACTTTACTTTTTTGCAGAAGAATACCAGCTTTTAAAATATTGGTTTGCATCCAAAATTCATATACATTTTGTTTCACACATACATTCATTCACAATGTGTTTCATAAGATAATTCTCATGCATACAGTGTTTTATAAAATTAAATAGACCATTGGTCTATGCCCACCGTTACCCTGTCTTTTCAAGTCCCCAGTGTATCTTTCCTAATTCCTTTACTTCTTCCAAGTGGCTTTCCTTCTTCTCACCCACAGTCAATTGTTTCAATTAACAGAGGTAGCCTTGAATGCACTCACAAGTCAATGTCAGGAAGTTTGAAGGACGTCTGTCTGGCCAATGGATTGGATGAAGTCTATATCTGTTCCCATTCCCAAGAAGAATGGTATACTCAATGGGGAAATTATCGAACAATATCATTGATACCACATGCAAGCAAAATACTGTTGAAGATAATTAAAAAACAGCTAGGACAGAACATACATAAATAACTGTCAGAGGTTCAAGCAGGATTTAGAACAAGCCATGACATGTGGGATATCATTGCTGATGTCAGATGGATCCTGGCTGAAAGTAAAGAATGCCAGAAGAATGTCTATTTGTGCTTTATTGAATATGCAAAGGCATTTGTGTGGATCATGACAAGTTGTGGTTGACATGGAGAAATATGGAATCCCAAAGCACTTAACTGTGCTCATGAAGAACATATACCTGGAACAGGAGGCTGTTGTGACAATGAAGCAGGGGAACACTGTATGGTTTGAAAATAGGAATGGAGTATGTCAGGGCTGTACTTTGTCTCCATACCTGTTCAATCTATATGCTGAACAAATGATCTGTGAAGCTGGACTCTATGAAGAGTAGTATGACATCAGGATTGGAGGGAGACTCATCAATGACCTGCATTATGCAGATGACACCAATCTTACTTGCTGAAAGTGAGAAGAAATTGAAAAACTTGTTAGAGAAAATCAAGGAATGTATATCAAGAAAACAAAGATTCTTACCACTGGACCAATAAGCAGTGTCATGATGGATTAAGAGGAGATTGAAACTGTCAACAATTATCCACAATTAACACCCTTGGTACCAGCAGTCAAGAAATAAGGAGACACATTGTACTGGGGAAATATGCAGTTAGAGACCTTTCCAAATTATTTAGTCCAGTTCAGGCCATAGCCTTTTTTATTACTAGCTATGCAGCCAAGAACTGGACAATGAATAAGAATGGGAGAAAAAGAATTGACATCTTTGAGCTATGGTATTTGTGAAGAACACTGAACATCCCTTGGATGGCCAAGAGAATTTATAGATATGTCTTGGAGACGGTGCAGCCAGATTTGCTCTTTGGAGGAAAGAATGATCAGGTTTTGCCTCTGATACTTTGGACGTGTTGCTAGGTGGTGCTATTCTTTGTAGAGGACATGATGTTGGGAAGTGTGAAGGATCAGTGAAAGCAAAGGAGAGGAAGACCCTCAACCAGGTGGATTGGTATGGTAATTGCTGTAATAGGCTCTTGTCTTTCAGAAAGTGTGAGGATAGCACAGGATAGAACAGGGTTCAGATCTTTTGCTCATGGGGTCACTATGACCTGTACTCAGCTAGACAACACCTAACAAACAATACCCTCAGTCTCCTGGCTCCCTTCACTCCCCCCCCCCTTGGCCCTTCATACACATTTTACTAGTTATAATTCTATTTTTACAATAATCGTCTTACACAATATTTATCATTATGAGACTGAGTTCAGCCAGAAAAATGAGCTTCAATCTATCCAACATTATGTAGTATTTTTTAAAAATCATTGCTACTGAGTGCTGCGTAGATTCCATCATGTGAATGCACCACAATTTCTCATTTCATTTGTGTGTTGATGGATATTTGGGATGTTTTTGTGTTTTTGAGATTGTGAATAACATTTCAGTGAAAAAAAGTATACAAATCTCTATGTGTGTATCAGTTCTATTTTCCTCAGGGTATATTCTTAGCAATGGAATAGCTGGGTCATATGGAATTTCTGTGTTCAGCTTTTTGAGGAAATATCAGACTGATTTCCAGGTGATTGTACCATTTTACAATCAAGTCCCACCAACAGTGTATGAGAGTTTCAGTCTCTCCATAACCTCTCTAATATTTATTGCTTGCTGTCCTATTAAACTTTACCACTGCTACTGGGGTGAGATGATATCTCATTGTAATTTTTATTTGCATCTCTCTTACTGTCAGTGATTTTTGAGCATTTTTTCATGTGTCTGTTTGCCACCTAAATATCTTCTCCTGTGAAAAGTCTTTCCGTGTCTTTTGCTCATTTTATAATTGGGTTATCAGTCTTTTTTTCTTTTTTTAGGAGCCCTGGAGTACTTTTTCTAGGAGACCGTGTCTGAGATAGAATTGCCAAATGTTTTTCTTATTCAATAGCTTTTCTTTTGACTCTACTAGAAAAAGGTTTTGATGCACAGAGGGACTTGATCTTTAGAAGGTCCTATTTATTGATGCTATCCTCTCCTATTTGTGCATTTCTAGATGTATGTTCCAGTTTTTTTATACCCTAGGCTATGCCTTCTAAATTTGATTCCATTTTGTCTCTTATGATCTTTTTGGTTTGGGGCTTTCTCCTTAGGTGTCTGATCCACTTGTGTTGATTTTTCTGTATGGTGTGAGATGAGGATCCTGTTTCAACTTTCTGCATGTAGAAGTCCAGTTTTGCGAGTACAATTTGTTGAAGAGGTACCATTTATCATTTCCCCATTTGCTAAGTTTTCTTTCTTTGTCAAATACCAGTTTACCTTAGCTAGATGGGTTAATTTTGGTGTTCTCTAGTCTGTTCCATTGATCTATATGTCTGTCATTGAACTAATACCATGCTGTTTAGGTTATTATAATTGTATAGTGAGTTTTGAGGTCAGAAGGTGCTATGCCTCCCACTTCATTTTTGTTTTTCAGAAAAGTTTGGCTTATTTGGGGTCTCTTTCCTTTACAAGTTAACTTGTCAGAGAATTGTTCCTCTTACAAGACCCACTATGAGACCTGCTTCTCTCATGAGACCTTCACTCTGCTGCAAGACACCAATGACTTTGTGGCATGACTGGTTCAGGAGCATCTTCCAGCCACCACTACCCCAGTGTCTGCTAAATGCTGCAGCCAAGCACAGGTACACTAACACCCTGGTCAGTGACAGAACTACTACATGGAAGATTGAGGGGCTGTAGTTCTAGACCACAATCCTACCCAGAGCACTAGACCACTGCCCCTGACAACCTGGAACCCCACTGCCCCAGAGACTGGAGACTACCCAGCTGCTATCCCTGCTGTTAAGGTCAGGAGCACCAGTTATCACAGGTAGTTTGGGTAAAAAAAACTGCTGTCTAGCTACATCACATGGGATTTCTTAAGATCAAACAGAAGAGGCTGGGTAAGACATGATTTCCAACAGTCATCTGCTCTTGGTTGACTGTTCTTTCCAAGAGGAAACACCAATATAGAAGTCCTTCAGAAAACATTGTCTTATATCAATCTATAGTTAGAACAACATAGCATCTACTAAGAAAAAACTCAAATAATGTCAAGAAAGCAACAGTGTGCCTCAGCCATCATGAAAAACAAAATAACCCTTCTTCTAAAAATGCAGACCCAATAAATACTCCAGATAGAGAAAACCAGAAGAAATGTATTGATGTGGATTTATTTGACAAGCTACAGAAGAAGATGCAAATGATGTAAGAAACAATGGAAGCCATTAAGGGACAAAACCCCCACAGACAGCAATCATATTAATGAAAAAACATATTAATGAGAAGCAACTTGAATAGGTATGGAAGAAAATGAAAAAAGATTGATAGTATAGATAAAGAGGTAAATGAACTTAAAAAAAGTCATCAACAGACAGAAAAGGTACAGCCAATATGGTACTGGAAGTAACAGAAAATCATGATAATGCAATCCAGAATATTACGACAGAAATGGCAGAAGTGTCCAACACATTGATGGGACAAAGAGTAGAACTGAAAAGATGAAACAGAGTTGGTGAGCTGGAAGACAAGAGCTTCCCTGAAAATATACTAGAAGAAAAATTAGATATGAGTCATAAAGAAAAAGAAGAAAATGTTAGAATCATGTAGGATGACATCAACAAGAACAGCATATATATGATTGGAATTCCAGAACATAGGAGTGACATAGAAGACACTGAGAAAATTGTGGAAGAAATACTAGAAGAAAACTTCCCTGGTATTTTGTAGAATGAGAAAACCCGCATTCAAGAAGTACAGCAAACATCAAATAGCCTAGACTCAAAACGAAAAAACATCAAAATATATATAGTAAAATTCTCTGAATTGAAAGGTAAGGATAGAATACTAAAATCACTTGGGGGAAAAAAAACCGAAAGAGTCACCTACAAAGAGAAAACAATTAGATTAAGTTCTGATCTTTCAGCAGAAACCATGCAAGCTAGAAAACAATAGGATGGCAAATGGAGAAAGTTAAAAGAAAACAATTGCCAGCCAAGGATCTTATACCCAGCAAAGCTCTCCATTAAATATAAAGGAGAAATTAGACTCTTTTCAGAAAAGAAGGAACTTTATTAATTTGGAAAATAAGATAAAAACTATACGAAATTAAGAAATTTTAAGTGAAGTCCTTCACCTGGAAATGCCAAAGAAAAACAGTCAGTAAATCCAAAGACAAATTGCATTGGGAGAATCTCTTGTCAGGGAGGATCTCTCCAGAGTTCTAAAAAGCAAAGATATCAGTCTAGAATCTAAGGTGTGCCTAATTCAGGCCATGGTCTTTGCAGTTACTTGTTATGTTTCAGAGAGCTGGAAAATAACTAAGGATAACCGAAGAAGAATCAATGCCTTTGAGTTGTGATGCTGAAGAAGAGTTTTGAGCATACCATGGACTGCCAAGAAAACAAATAAGTCTGTCTTGGAAAGGTTGAAACCAAGCTTCCTCTTGGGAGCTAGGATTTTAAAGCTCCATCTCAATTACGAAAATGGCAAAAGAATTTTCACAGAGGAAAATATTTGGACGGCCAACAGATACATGAAGAAATTCTCAAAATCACTGGCAATAAGAGACATGCAAATCAAAACCACAATGAAATACTATCTCATTCCAGTAGCAGTGGCAAAGTTTAACAGGACAATAAGTAATAAACGTTGGTGAGAATGTGGGGCTATAGGAAATCTTATACACTGTTGGTGGGATTGCAAAATGGTACAATCATTCTGGAAGTCAATTTGGCATTTCCTTAGAAAGCTGAAAATATAAATTCCATATGACCCAGCTATTCCACTGCTTTGAATAAAGAAATGAAAATGAGAAGTAAGGTAAAAATGGAGATTTGTATACCAATTTTCATAGCAGTGTTATTCACCATTGTAAGAACATGGAAACAGCTCAAATGTGTAACCACTTTTTAATGGATTGAGAAATTATAGTATGTTCACATGATGGAATACTACACAGCACCTAAGAGCAATGGTTATGTAAATCACTACTTAACTTGAGAGGGTTGGAGAACATTATGCTAAGTGAACTAAATCAGTCTCATAAGGACAAATACTGTTTAAGACCATTATTGTCGAATATATATGAAGATCCAAGAGGAGGAGGGTGGGAGCAGAATGATGATGATGGGTGGGGGGTGGAGGGTGGGGAGTGATTAATTACAGTGTCATACAATTTAATGGGTGGAGGGAAGGATGAGTAAAAGAAATGGGAAAGATTTGGTTTGAAAAACAATATATATGAACTTTGAAAATAAACCAGTATAAAACATAAATCTAAGAAAAAAAAAACCCATAAATCTGTTATTTAAAAAATGCAAAAAAACCTTGTCAATTGCCTTTTTTATTTCTTTGAAAAATGAATTTAGTATTTGTATTGGGGTTGTGTGAATTGCTTTTGGTAGAGTTTTCACTATATTGAGTTTTCTTATCAATGGAGAGGAAACATTTTCCCACTTATTTAGCTATCTAATTATTATATAGAGAGCTCTGGTGGCCTAAAAGAAGCTGCACTGCAATCCCAAAGGCACATGGTTCAAGGCCACCAGCCGCTCTTCAAGTTAATGTCCTCCCATGTGCTAAAATGCTTCTGAAAACTTGCTGGAGGGTCAGCTATGGTTTGGTTCTGACTCTATGGTACACAACAGTTTGTCATTTTCTTTGTAAAGATCTTTTGTGTCTCTAGTTAGATTTATTCCCAAGTATCTGAATTTTTGGTTGGCTATTGTAAATGGAGATGAAAGACACCCAAGTGTTGAGAACTTTTCATAGGGTCGCTATGAGTCGTCTCTGACTCGACGGCACTTAACAACAAACAACAACATTGCAAATGATATTGCTTTCTTAGATTCTTTTTCTGTTCTTTTTGTTATTGTAGAGACATCTCATTGATTTTTTTATATTGATCTTGTATCCTGCCACTCTATTAAATCTACTACCTCTAATGGGTTTTGTTGTTGTTGTTGTTGAGTTCTTGACGTTTTCTGTGCACACTATCATATCATGTGCATATAGGAAAAGTTTTACCACGTCTCTGATGATCTAGATGCCTTTTATTTTCTGTTCTTGTGGTATTAGCTTCCAATACAACATTGAATGTTGTTGATTGCCTTCAAGTCAGACACGACTCATGGTGATCCTATGAACAAAAGGCCTGAAGCCTTTCTATAACTATCGACCTTTATCAAAGTTCAAGGAGTTCTCAGAGGCATCTTGTTTAGGAAGGATGCCATTCCTGCTTTGGAGTGGTAAAAGTGGGCATCCTTAAATGGTCCCTGTTCACAAGGAGAATGTATTTTTTAGAATAATATTACTGAGAATAATATTAACTTTGGTTTTGTGTATTTGCTTTTCACTAAGTTGAGGAAATTTTCTTCTATTCCTATTTTGACTTTTCCTTTATCAATTGATAGAATCATGGTGTTCTTATTATTTGCTTTCTTAATGTGATGAATTATGTTAATTAATTAGTTTTCTCGTGTTGAATCATCTTTGCATACCTCTTGTGAATCTCATATGGTCATGATGAATTATTTTTTAAAATTTATTGTTGGATTTTTCCTTCAGTGTTCATAAGGTTCTCAAAGGCCTGATACTTAAGACATAAATAGCAGGGAGTGGGGGATATTAATCATGGAGATGTACATATTCGAATTTTGTAAATTAACTAGTATAATAAAGAAGAAGAAGTAGATGGTCAATACTGCTTTGTAATCTCTCTTAATAAGGGAGCTCCACTAAAACCTGTCTACCATGGGTAGCCCTTATGGCATTTGACACACCAATGGCATAGCCTTCAGTAACACAGTCACCTCAACTTACCTCAGTACAATACACTGACTGGCAGGTGCATCTGATTCAGGCCATAATTTTTCCAATCACTTCCTATGCATCTGAGAACTGGACAATCAGTAAGGATGACAGAAGAAAAATTGATGCCTTTGAGATGTGATGTTGGAGAAGAGCACCGAACATCCCATAGATGGCCAAGAGAACAAACAGATATCTTGGAGAGGAGTGCTCCTTGGAGGCAAGAATGATAAGTTGTGGGGCATGTTGCTAGAAGGAGTTATTCCTCAGAGAGGAACATGATACTTGGAAGGATGAAAGGTCGGTGAAGGACAGGAAGACCCTAAACCAGGTAGATTGACACTGTGACTGCCACAGTGGGCTCCTGTGTGTCAGGAAGTTTGAGGTTGGTTCAGGATAGAACAAGGTTCAGATCTTATGTTCACAGGATTATTATGATTCATACTCAACTCCACAGCACATAATGACAACAACTGTTGGATTATATTGGCCAGAATTTTGTTAGGATTTCTGCATCTGTATAGGGTCACTATGAGTCATCTACTACTCAATGGCACTTTACAACAACAACAACATTATTCATGAAAGAATATATAGTAGTTTTCTGATTTTTGGTCTTAGGATTATGCTTGCTTCATAAAATGACTCTAGTAATTTTTCCTCTTGTTCTACTTTTTAAGAGTAGTTTAAGTAAAATTGGTAATAGATCTCTGAGTGTTTGGTAGAATTCAGCCTGAAGTTTCTGGTCCAGGGTGGTTTTATTTTATTTTATTTTTTTTAATCTCAATTTCTTCTTTTGTAACAAGTCACTTCAAGAGTTCTACGTTTGTCAGTGTCAATCTGGGTAGAACACATATTTAAAGCAATTTGTCAATTTTCTCTAAGTTTTCAAATTTATTGGGATAAGCTATTGTTGTTGTGTACTGTAGAGTCTGAACTGATCCACAGCTGACTCTTCAGTAGTTTTCTAAGGCAGCTAATTACATGGGAAGAAATTGCTCACTGTTCTCCTATGAAGCAGCTGATGGATTTTAATTGTGTGCCTTTGGAATTGCAATGTAGCTTCTTAAAACTAGGCCACCAGAGACTAGACCACCAGCGTTTCATAATAGTCTGATAGCATGTAGATAATAGCACCTGGCTCTATTGGTATGTCACTTCTATCATTTCTTATTCAAGTTATTTGGGTCTTCTCTTTCCTTTCTTTTTGTTAAATTTGTCAGTGGTTTGTCAATTTTATTGGTTCTTTTTAAGAGCCAGCTCCTGGTCTTATTATTGGTTTTAATTGTCTTTGCGTTTTCTGGGTTTTTTTTTTCTTTTATTTGTTATTAAATTCAGTAAAAATTTACAGAGATTTTGGATTTCCATTGATTAATTGTGGCACATTTCTTCTCTCCCAACCCTCCCCCACTTCCAGTACACTACCCTCTTAGAAAAGTAAAAGACAAATCCTCTCATTGTTTTACAAACCCTCCCCAAAGTCCACTCCACCATATAGCCTTCACTCCGGAATCCTGTCATGACAAAAATACGTAGTCACGTATCGCTTTTAAACAGTTTTCTCCCTCATCTGTTTCAATGCAGTATGCATTATTGAACCCATCTTTCTCAGTCTCTCCCCAACCCCAAGGTCAGTCCTGTTTTACAACAGTGGCACCATGCAGTATTTGTCCTTTTGTGACTGAGATACTTCACTCAACAAAATGTCCTCCAGAGTCACCCATTTTGAATAATATTGCATGGGTTCCTTGTTTTTCAGTGCAGCATAGTATTCCAATGTGTGAATATCCCACAGCTTCTCTCTCCGTTCATTTGTTGATAGGCACTTAGGTTGTTTCCAACTCCTTGCTATTGTGAACAAAGCTGCAATAAATATGAGTGTGCATATATCTGCTTGGATGTCAGTTATAGTCCCTTTGGAGTATATTCCTAGTAGTGGAATTTCTGGGTCAAATGGTATCTCTATTTGCAACTTTCTGAGAAGGCGCCATACTGCCTTCCACAGGGGTTGCACCATTTTACACTCCCACCAACAGTGAATAAGGGTTCGAGTTTCTCCACAACCTCACCAGCATTTGTTGCTTGCTGTTCTGTTAAATTTTGCTATTCTGTCTGGGGTGAGATGATATCTCATAGTTGTTTTAATGTGCATCTCCCTTAGAGCTAGGGATTTTGAACATTTTTTCATGTGCTTGTTAGCCATCTGAATGTCTTTCTCAGTGAAGTGTTTGTTTATATCCTGTGCCCATTTTTCTATTGGATTACTTATGTTTATCTTGTTGTTGTGTTCCAGTATTTTATAAATTCTGGATATAAGTCCCTTATTTGATATGTCATTGCCAAATACTTTTTCCACAGTCTGTGGCTTCTCTTTTTACCCTGTTGGAGAAGGTTTTGGATGTGCACAGGGATTTGATTCTTAGAAGATCCTATTCATCTATTTTATCTTCTCCTGGTTGCAGGTTTCCCAGGGTACTTGGAAGACTGTTTATGTTGTGGATTAGGATTTGTAGCTTTCTTCCAAGCTTTTCTTTAATGAAGCCTATAGTCCTTGATTTTAGACCTAGGTCCATGATTCACCTTGAAGTGGTTTTTGTACATGGAATGAGGTGTGGATCTTGCTTGAGTCTTTTACAGATACTTTTCCAATTTTGCCAACACCATTTGTTAAAAAGGCTGTCGTTTCCCCACTTAACTGATTTCATCTCTTTCTCCAAAATCAGTTGACCATAGATAGATGGGCTGATCTCTGGGTTCTCAATTATATTCCATTGATCTATATGTCTCTCATGGTACCCGTTCTATGCTGTCTTGAGCACCATGGCAGTGTAGTAGGATTTAAAATCAGAGAGTCAGATACTTTCCACCTTTCTTCTATCTTTAAGGAGTGCTTTGCTTATTCAGGGCTTCTTTGCATTCCATATGAAACTGGAGATTGCTTTTTCCATCTCCTTGGAGAATGGGATTGGTATTTGTATTGGGATTACATTAAACGTGTAAATTGCCATTGGTAGTATTGTCATTTTCACAATGTTGAGTCTTCCTAAGCATGAGCAAGGGATATTTTTCCAATTCTCCAGGTCACTTTTTGTTTCTTCTAGTAATGTTTTGTAATTTTCTTTGAATACATCCTTTGTGTTTCTGGTTCAATTTACTCCCAAGTATTTAATCTTGTGATTAGCTATTGTGAATGGTATTGTTTTTCTTAGCTCCTGCTCTGTATTCTCTTTGTCACTGTAGAGAAATCCAACTGATTTTTCTACGTTGATCTTGTATCCTGATACTTTGCTGAATTGGTTCACTGTGTCCAATAGTTTTATTGCTGAGTCTTTAGGGTTTTCTAAGTATACTATCATATCATCTGCATAGAGAGATAACTTTTCCTCCTTTTTGCCAATTTGGATACCTTTTATTCCCTTTTCTTGTCTTATTGCTATCAGTAAGACTTCCAATACAATATTGAATGAGAGAGGTGATAGTGGGCATCCTTGTCTAGTTCCTGTTCTTAAAGGGAATGCCTTTAACCTCTTTCCATTGAGAACAATGTTGGCTCTCGGGTTTGCAAAAATACTTTTTATGTTGAAGAAATTCCCCTCTAATCCTATTTTGTTGAGGGTTTGAATCAGGAAAGGGTGTTGGATTTTGTCAAAGGCCTTTTCTGCATCAATTGATAGTATCATGTGGTTCCTGTTCTTTGCTTTGTTAACGTGATGAATTACATTAATTGTTTTCCTTATGTTGAACCATCCTTGCATACATGTTATGGATCCCACTTGATCATGGTGAATTATTTATTTGATGTATCGTTGGATTCTATTGTCCAGTATTTTATTCAGGATTTTTGCATCTATGTACATGAGAGATATTGGCCTATAGTTTTCTATTTTGGTGCTGTCCTTTCCTGGCTTTGCTATCCAGGATATGTTTGCTTCATAGAATGAGTCTGGGAGAATTCCATCTTTTTCTATTTTGTGAAAAAATTTATGTAGAGTTGGTGACAGTTCTTCTCTGAATGTCTGATAAAATTCACTTGTAAAGCCATCTGGTCCAGGGTGGGTTTTTTTTGTTGGAAGCTGTTGTATTACCTTTTCAATTTCTTCTTTTGTAATGTGTCTGTTCAGATGTTCAATTTTCATTTGTGTCAGTTTAGGTAGGTTGTGCATTTCTAAGTATTTGTCTGTTTCTTATAGGTTTTCATATTTGTTTGAGTATAGTTTTTCATAAAACTCTAATATTACCTTTTTATTTTAGTTGGTTCTGTTGTGATGTTGCCTGATTTATCTCTTATTCGGAATATTTGTGTCTTCTCCTTTTCTTTATTTTTTTCTTCTTTTCTTTAGTTTTGTTAGTGGTTTGTCAATTTTATTGAGCTTTACAAAGAACCAACTCCTAGTTTAGCTGAATTTCAATTGTTTTTCAGTTTTCTATTTAATTTATTACTGTTCTAACTTTTATAATTTCAGTTTTTTAGAGGGTGTCAGGTTTTCTTGCTGTTCTTTTTCAATTTGCTGTAGATGTTGGGTTAGAGAGTCAATGGTCAGTTTTTCCTGCCTTTTGATGTGTTTGCTTGTTGCTATACATTGACCTCTGGTTACTACTTTGGCTGTTTCCCAGAGGTTTTGGTAAGTGGTGTTTTCATTGTAATTTGTTTCAAGAAACTTTTAATTTCATTTTTTATTTCTTCTAGTACCTAGTCATGTTCAAGCAAGCTGTTGTTCGGCTTCCAAATGTATGATTTTTTTCTCCTTTATCTTCCTATTATTAATTTCGAATTTTGTAGCACTATGGTCTGAAAAGATGTTTTGTATTATTTCTATGTTTTTTAATTTGTTGATGCTTGCCTTGTGACCTAGCATGTGGTCTATTCTGGAGAATGTTCCATACGCATTGGAGAAGATGGTATACTGTGGTTTTTTTGGGTTCATTAGCCTATAAATATCTATGAGGTCAAGTTAGTTTATTGTGTGGTTTAATTCTTCAGTATCTCTGTTGAGTTTTTTTCTGGCAGTTCTCTCTTTTCTTGAGAGGGGTGTATTGAAGTCTCCAAGCACTATAGTAGTGTTTTCTATTTCCTTTTTCAGTCTTGTTAATGTGTGTTTTATGTATTTTGCAGGTCTTCCATTTGGTGCATAGATACTTATTATTATTATGTCCTCTTGTTCTATGGACCCTTTCAGCATCATAAAGTGATCTTCCTTGTCCTTTTTGATGGTTTTTACATTGACATTTATTTAATCAGATATTAATATTTCTACTCCTTCTTTTTTCTGTTTGTAATTTGCTTGGTATATTTTTCCCCACCCTTTTACTTTTAGTCTTTCTTTATCTTAATTTTTCAGGTGTGTCTCTTGTAGACAACATATTGATGGATTTTGGTTTTTTATCCAATCTGCTACTCTTTTTTTCTTCAGCAGTGCATTTAAGCCATTCACATTCAGTGTGATTATTGAGAGGCAATGGTTTTATTGCTATCATTGTGTTGAGCTCTTTTGGTGGTGTTTCTAGTCACTTTGGACCATGCAGCTTTCTGAGGTATGTCTGTAAAAAGGACATCTTTGAGTCTTTCCTGCAACTCTGGTCTTCTTTTTACAAACTCTCTTAGGTTCTGCTTTTCTAGGAATATCATGATTTCTCCTTCATATTTGATGGTTTATTTTGCTGCGTACAGTATTCTTGGTTGACAGTTGTGTTCTTTGAGTGTTTGATATATGTCCTTCCATTCTCTTCTTGCTTGCATGGTTTCTGCCGAGTAATCAGCACTTAATCTTACCTGTTCTCCCTTATAGGTTACTCTTTGTTTCTCCCTTGCTGCTTTCAGGATTCTCTCCTTATCTTTGGTTCTGGCAAATTTAACTATAATATGCCTTGATATTTTTCTTTTGGTGTCTAGTCTATATGGTGTTCCCTGAGCTTCTAGAATATGTATTCTCTCATTCTTCATTATGCCTGGGAAGTTTGCCTCTAGTAATTCTTCCACAACTTTTTCAGTGCCTTTAGTTGCTTTTTCCTTTTCTGAGATTCCAATGATGTGCATGCTATTTCTCTTGATGGTGTCCCACATTATTTTTAGGTTTTCTTCTTTTTCCTTCTTTTTTGAGTCTGCTTTTTGCTCTAGCAGATCCGTGGTGATGATTCACTGGTTCTGTTTTCCATCTCTTCAACTCTGCTCATGTGTCCCTCCATCATGCTGACAGCCTCTGAAACATTGGACATTATATTTTGGATAGTGGTTTCTTGTTTTTCCAGTACCACTAATGCCTCATTTATTTTCTCTGCATTATTCTGCATTGTTGTTGTTTTTTTAGATACTCCTGTTTTGTGCTTGTAGTATCCTCTAATTCATCAAGTTTGTCTTTTATCCATTGAATATATAAATTTTTTTTTTTAAATTCTGTGTCAGAAAGTTTCAACAGACTTTCTGGCTTCAGGAAATCCACTGATACTGTGTCACTCGTTGGGGGGTGACATCTTGCTTTGCTCTTGTGTATTGTGTGGGACAACTTGCTTTCTTTGAAACATTAATATGTTCTTGATCTGAAGACAATGCTCTAGAGATCAATTGGGTGGCTACCCCACTTGTGTGTTTCTCTGAACTTCTGACTTCAGGGAAATGTCAGTTCAGAGCCCATGAGAGGAACCTCTTGTTGGTAAGACAGGTCAAGGTGCTCCCAATTAAAGACAAGTTGATTGACTAAACATGTAGGCTCCAGTGTGGAGCCAAATGGGGTGAAGAAGGCACTGGGTTGGGGTGATCATAAGGGCATGTCAAACACTAGGGGGACCTCACTCAGACCTCAGCTGCCTGGGTGTACTCATGATTAGGGTCCCTACTCATATTCCCGCTGTCCATTTCCCTCCCAGTGGTTTTCACTCAGTGGCCCCTGCCCAATGGCACTTATGCAGGTGCCCTCACACAGCAGCCCCTGTCTAAGCAGGGTCCTGGGTCCAATAGTACCCAAAAAGTCAGAGTCAAATTCCCAGAAACCTATTAGCCTCTGGATGGTTTGCAGAGTCCATGAAACTTCAAACAGATTACCAGTGTCTGGCTCTTCCTGGGCAGCAGGCGCGGCCCAAGAGAGCTCAGCCAAATTCCCTACCAGTGGGCAAGCCCTTGAGTGCTCTCCTAGCAGTACCCCAGAAAACCCAGTCAGGATCCTACCAGCCTTTCTCCTGCCAGATTAGTCCCACAGCAGCTCAGCTGGTGGTTTCCGGAGATGGCTGGATCCACAACGTGGCTATGCGGTCCTATAGCTCCAAACGGAGCTGCTGCAACAGTTCTGATTCAAAATCCTACTCTCCATGGCTTGTTGCGTTGGTTGGTCTCTGTGTGTCATGAAGGACTCTCTAGTGGCCCTTGGGCGCCACTGGGGTCGAGGGCTGTGGCAGAGGTGCATGGTTGTGGAGCTGCAGTTGGGGGGAGGGAGGGAGGAAGCACCAAGCTGAGCTGTGGGCAGCTCAGGAGCATGGGGCTGGGTTGGGGTGAGGGGAGCATGGGCCTGGGAAACTGCCATGGGGAGGCAGAGGGCGGAGCTTGGGTGCCATCAGGGGTTTATGCAATCTCAGGATGTGGGGTAGGGTTACATGGCAGCAGGGTGAAGGCAGGTCAGGAGATGGTGGGCCTTCACTCCTCAGGGGTCACAGGGCAGCTGGGAGTGGTTGCTCCTCAGGGTCACGCAGTGGCCTGTGGTAGATCCTCTGGGGTTACACTGTGGCCGGCAGGCTGTTGATCCTCCGGGGTCTCATGGAGACTGAGGGCAGTCTGTTGCTCTCCAGAGTTACAAGGTGGCAGATGGTTGCTCCCGAGTTTCTCCTTGTGGGTGGGTTCCACAGTGGCTTGGCTGGTGTCTTTTGGCTGGGACTCAGCTGTCCTGTGTGTGGTTCAAATTCCAGCACTTTGGCTGCACTGGATTCCGCCCACGCTGAGTTCTGGCTGCTTGTGATGCTTTTAATATTCTCCCGTTATCTTTATTTTGGAGAATTTTGCTATGGTATTTCTTGATGTTTTTTTCTTTTGGGATCTAGTCTTTTGGATATTTGCTGGGTTTCTTAAAAGTGGATTTCTCCATTCTTCATAATACTGAATAAGTTTTATTCTAGTACATCTTCCACAATTTTTTTAGTACTTTCCTTGTCCCCCAGGGATTGTGGAATTCCAATAATACATGTGTTATTTCTTTTCATATCGTCCTCCATGATTCTAATATTTTCTTCATTTTCCTTCTGTTTCCTCTCTGACTTTTCCTCTAGTATGTTCCCATTGAGGTTCTTGTTTTACAGCTCATTGACTTACTGTTCTATCTTTTCTGCTCTGTTCTTTTGTCCCTCCATCATGTTGGATATTTCTGCCATTTCATTCTTAATACTCTGGATTGTATTATCATGTATTTTTGTTATTTCCTGTACTTTGTTGGCTGTACCTTCTATGCCTTGTGATGATATTTTAAGTTTTTTTACCTCTTTATTTATAGTTTCAATTTTTTCTTCCATCTTTTGCAGTTTCATCTGTATTATTTAAGTATCTTTACATGATATATTTCTTCCGGTGACCTGTCTCTGGAGTATTCACTTTATTAATAACTTCCAATTTTTTTCTTTCATCTTTCTTCCATTTGCACATTTTATTGTAGCTGTTAATGTAACTGCACATCAATATTTTTTATGGTTCCCTGTCTCAAGGTATTAACTTTATTTTTGGCTTCCATTCTTCGTTTCGTCAGTTGTACCTTCTTCTACAACTGTTTATATGACTCTTGTCAATATATTTCTCCTGACTCCCTGACTCTAGGGTATTCATTGGTTCTTCAATATGCTCCAATTTTTTTTAGAAGGCTTACTTTGTTTTTTCACAATGTTTGAAGCTACCTGCTGCTTTCTTGACAATATACTTTAGGTCATTTCTGTTTTGTGTGCTTTAGATGTTGATAATTCTTTTCTTTATTACATTATTGATCACTTGTAGGCTTAAACTGTTCAGTCTATGGGGGTGGACAACTCAGTCTACTGGAAGTCCTTTCTGTACCTGTGTAATGAGAAATTTTGCCTTTCCTAAAGTCTTTCAGTTCCCTTTTGGTCTGCAGAAAAACTCTATGGGAATCTCATCTTATTGCATCCTTTTCTCCTAAAGTCTATTTTCATCTTTTGTCTGCTAAATGGCATGACCAGGTTCTTCACAGTTTCTGTTCAGAAGGACTATATGTAACTCCTTCACTAGCATTTCAATGTGCCAGCTGTGGGAGTGAGCTCTCACCTGATGGCAGCCCTTCTTTTAAGTACTTTAAGTGCTTTTAAGTTCTTTAGTCCATGGGAGAGACTTGCAGATCTAGGATTCCCAACTGGAGGAGTTTTTCTCCAGGAATTTGAAAGACCCTCCTCAGCACTTGAATGTGCTGGTTCTAGATTGAGGCTCTCACCTGATTGAAGCCCTTAGACATATATGTTTATTATTTTGGCAGTCCATGGTTTTTCAGCACTCTCTTTCAACACACACTCAAAGACATCTGTTTTTCTTCTCTCATCCCTATTCATTTTCCAGTTCTCAAATGCATAGCAAGCGATTTAAAATTCCCTGAATCAGGTGCATGTTAGTCCTCAAAATAACATCACTGCGCCTCAGTAATTTGGAAATATCCCTGACTATATGTTTTCCTAGTGAAATTAATCCATCTTCCTCTGTATTGCACTGGGAAGCAAATTAATGTCTTTGAATTGTGAATGTTGATGAAGAGTATGAAATATCCCACAGATTGTTAAAATAACAAACAAATACGACTTGGAGAAAGTGCAGTCAGGATGCTCCATGGAGTCAATGATAGTGAAATTTCATCATGAGCATGTTTTCAGAAAGCACTAGTCCTTACAAAAAGACATTATGCCTGGAAAAGTAGAGGGTCATCAAAAGAGTGAAAGATCTTCAATGCAATGGAGTAACACACTAGCTGCAACGATGAACTTAAGCACAGCAGAGAATGAGAGGGTGGGCAATACTCCAATCCATTATTCACACGGTCACTGTGAGCCATAGATCTTAAAGGTTTTAAAACACAACTATTAGTCTTTACTCATTGAAGCAGAAAAGAATGAAGGAAATCAAAGGGTCAAAAAGATACTACTGTATAGAATCTCTTTTTTATTGAGCATGAAAGACTTATGTGATGCCTGACTACTACTACTAAGTGTTCTGACCAGGAATACTCTAGATAGTCTCTGGTAGAATAGGAGACAAAATGTAAAATAAAGATTAATTCTCAAAAAGGCTCCATTTACAGGATCAATAGGAACTAGGTGAACTCTCAAGATACACTTTAAATCCAGAAAGTTATTTCAGTGGTTCACTTTTCAGGCAATTTATAGATTTGTTTATAACATAAACAATATCCTCCAATAAGGTGTGTCATCCCTTATATAACTAACTATATGGGACCAAACAGTCAACAGTTAGTCAAAAGCAAAGATGAGATGGGAAGGAGGGAAAGGGATGCTTGACTGATGGAAATAGAACTGACAGATGGAAATAATGACAGTACTGACACATTGTAAAATTTGTAACCAATGGCATGAGCCAATTTGTATAAAAATTGTCGAAAAACAAAACCAAAGCTCACTGATGTTGAGTCAATTTTGAATCATGGTGAACTTTCATGGTGTTTCCAAGTCTATAAATCTTTACGAGAGGAGACTGCCCATCTTCCTCCCAGTGCACTGCCTCATGTATTCCAACTGCTGAATTTTCCATTGGCAATGTAACTAACATGTGCCCTGTGACACACTAGGATTCTTTTGCGTTATTAAAAGGAACAGAAATTCTTCATGTAAGCATTCATCTAGAAATAGCAAAATTCTTTTTTTCAAAACATCAAAGGTTAAACATCCCAGGGGTAGGTGTAATGGTACAATGGTATCTTTCTATCCTATTACTTAACAAACTGTTTTTCATCTTTGTGTTTGATACCTTATATTCACAAAATGGCTCTTCTATTTCCAGGGTGATATTTTTATTTTAAATGAGAAGAAGAAAATAAGAAATGAAGCCATTTCTATTAAAAATTTTTAAAAAACTTTCCAAGATATCTTTAATAAATATCAATTTAAGTCTCATTGGCTTGTATACTCACCAATGACTGCAAAGGAGTCTGTCTAGTGAGTCATAGAACCCACCAAGGAAAAGTGAAATTCTGAGATTATAAAAGAAAGGAAGACGACTCTTACGTAGGCAATGTGTGATGTCTGCTAACAAGCTCAAGGTCAACTGTGGGGGAAAGTTCCACTGCATTTCAGTAATGCAAATTAGACAAATACACCAACTGTTCAAGATTAAATTATAAAATAACAGCTGACTTTCTTGAAACAAAGTACTTTTAGGAAGGTAGATAATTAAATATAAAAAATCACTATATTGATACATGAATGTTTTATGATCCTTTTGCTTATTTTTTCTGAATCCTGAGACAAAGCCATGAGGATGGTATATCAAAAGAGCTAAGTTAGGAAAACACTGACAATTCAATTATTCTAACAAAGAGTAACTTAATCTTAAGAGGACAGCAAGCAAAAAGTGTTGAAGAGGATGCAGAGAGTTAGGAACTCTGATACAAATATAAAATATATCTAATACAAATATAAAATGGTACAACCACCCTGGAAGACAGTTCGGCATTTCCTCAAAAAGCTGAACATAGAAATTCCATATGACCCAGTTATTTCACTCCTTGGACTATACTCAAAAAATAAGAACTGAGACACAAACAGAGATTTATATACCAATTTTAGAGTAGCATTATTCACCATCACAAGAACATGGGAACAGCCCAAATGTCCAACCACAATTGAATGGATTGAAAAATTGTGATACGTTCACACAATGGAATACTGTGTAAAACTCAGGAGTGATGATTTTGAAAATTATTACATAACTTGAGAGGGACTGGATAGTATTATGCTGAGTGAACTGACTTATTTCCATAAGGACATATGTTGTATGAGACCTTTATCGTAGAAATAGAAAGGTAACTAGTAAAATGTGTTTGAGGATCCAAGATGGAGACAGTGAATGGAGCAGAGGAGTGAGGATGGATAGGGAAAAAATTATAGAGTCACACAATTTGATAGATGGAGGGAGGAGAGGGTAAAGGAAATAAAAAAGCTCTGGCAGGGATCTGGAAAGACAGGGTAATGGAGGACATAGTTTACTATTAATAAATTTTAAAAAATAAAATGACTCAGAATGTATGAAACAAAATGTGAGTGAAGGATATGTATACAAACTTTGTAAGCAAATCAGGATAAAGTATTTTTTTATAAAGAAACTTAGTGTAAATATAACATAGATATTAATATGACCCAGAATTTTAGCAAACAATTAAACCCAGGAAAAATTGGAAAAAGTCCTATGTGTGACGCTTACTCATAGTGATCTCATGTGTTACAGGGTAAAACTGCTCCAAAACCCAAAAGCTGGCAGACCTAACCCACCAGTTGTTCTGTCAGAGAAAGATGAGAAATCTCCTCCTGTGCAATTTACAGCTTCTACAAATCCACTGGAGGGTTAGCTATGAGCCAGTTCTAACTGACCAGCACAGAACAATAAACAGCAACAATTCTAACAATTTGGCACCACAAATTTGTATTAGAAACCAAGCATAAGTGTGGGAAGCCAAATATTAAACTAAATGTTAAATCGAATGCTTAATCAGGAATTGAAGGAAGCACAAATACAAACTGGAATTTATCTTGTGACAGATCACAAAAATAATTAGTTGCTACCTGCAGACAAGAAGCAGCTAGGGGCCCCTGGAGAGGTAGTATTAAGAGTTTGTACTTGTTAACTACTTCCTTCCTGAGATAAACATAAGGTTGACAATAGGGAAAAAAAAACCCCAAAACTCTACTTCATTTGCAAAAAAAATTCTCTTTGTGTTTTCCTGGGAGGCGGTGGGTGGGTGGGGGAATTCTCAATAAAGACAGATGCTAGGCTCACTAGGCTTGGCAGCTGCAGCAATCTTGAAGCTGTTCACCCCCTGCCTTTATACTGTCTCTTTTTCGCCATCCTGGGTGTCCCTGTATCTTCTTTGTCCCTGGTTGACAACACATAAATCATTTGGGCCACCCAGGGATCTCAGGCACATTAAAGTAGTTGATATGTCTGTGCTGAATCTGAAAAGAAATAATCAAAGCTAAAATAAATTCATTTTTACACAAAACTGTGTATTAAGAGTGAGAAGAAATAAGAGTATGATCATAGTAGTATTGTGTGCAATTCAGTCAGGACCAACTCATAGCTGACCCTTCAATGGATTTTCAGAGGCTGCGCAGACCAGCAATGTGGGTAGTCGAATATGCTGAGGATGGTTGACTTGGCGACTTAACATCTGTGAACAGACCACCAACCCTGCACCCTCGACGGTACCCGAGCCCCGCACCCACACCCCCCAGGGATGACCCAGCCCTGAGCCACAGCCTCCAGTGGCACCCCAGCCCTGCCCTCCCAGGGGTGCCCCAGGGACACTGAGAAGTCCTTCACACTGCACAGAGACCAACCAACAAGGTATGACATGGACAGTAGGATTTTGAATCACAACTTTCATTGGAACACTTTGTTTTGGAGCTGCAGGAACTGTGAGGCCCATCTGCCAGAAGAAAGGTTGGTGGATATAGGCTGAGTTCTGTTAAGCCCCACGAAGACCCAGTAGGTATGCTGGAATTTGACAGAATTATTTTGTGCCCCCACCGACCACCCACAACCGGGCAGGCTAGTAGGATTTGACTGGGTTTTCTTGGGCACCACCAATTGCCTGGGAGAGCACCCCAGGGCAAGCCCAGTGGTGGGATTTTTTCGGCTGAGCTCTCTTGGGCCGTGTAAACTACCAAGCAATGAGCTGGGCAGTGGGAATTTGAGTGAACTTTTATGGACACCGCAGAAAGGCCAGAGGCAAGTGGCTTGGTAGGAATTTGACTGAGTCTTCTTAGGTCCTGCTGGACCTGCTTGGGCAGGAGACGCTGGGCAAGGGCAGCTGGGTAAGTGTCACTGGGCAGGAACCACTGATTGAAAACCAAGGGTTGGGAGATGGACAGCTGCATTTTGAGTAGGGACCCCATTTGTGAGCACACCAGACAGCTGAGGTCTGAGTGAGGTCTTCCAAGTGGTTAACCTGCCCTTGTGGTCACCCCACTCCTGTGTCTGCCCCACCTCATTTGGCTCCACACCTTCTGCTGACACATCCAGTCAATCAACTTGCCTTTAATCCAGAGCACCTTGATCTGACTTACCTGAAATAGGTTACTCTGACAGGCTCTGAACTGACCTTTCCCATGAATCAGAAGGTCAGAGAAAAACACAAGTGGGGTGGCTGCCCAACTGATTTCTATAATATTGGGTTCAGATCAAGGACACATCAATGTCTCAAACAAAGCAAGCAATTCCACACATTACGCAAGCATAAAGCAAGATGTCACCCCCAAATGGTAACAGAGCATCAATGGATTTCCTGAAGCAAGATAGTCTGATGGAAGTTTCTGACACAGAATTTAAAAGAACAATAATTGAATATTTTCAATGGATGAAAGACAAACTTGAAGAATTACAGGATACTACAAACAAAAACCAGGAGTAGCTAAAAAACAAACAAACAAACAAAAAATCCAGAACAATGTAGATACGAGAAAAAAAAAGCATTAGCAGCATTGGAAAACAAGAAACCATGATCCAAAATGCGAAGTCTAATGTTTCAGATGCTGTCAACGTGATGGAGGGACATATGAGCAGAGTTGAAGAGATGGAACACAGAACCAGTAAAATGGAAGAAAAAGCAGACTCAAAAAAGAAGGAAAAAAAGAAAACCCAAGAATATTGTGGGACATCATATCAAGAGAAATAATATGCACATCATTGGAATCCCAGAACAGGAAGAAGCAAGTAAAGGCACCGAAACTACTGTGGAAGAATTAGTAGAATAAAACTCCCCAGGCATAATGAAGAATGAGAGAATATATGTTCAAGAATCTGAGAGAACATCATATAAAATAGATCCCAAAAGAGAAATACCATAGTTAAATCTGCCAGAACCAAAGATAAGGAGAGAATCCTGAAAGCAGCAAGGGAGAAACAAAGAGTAACCTATAACAGAAAGCAGATAAAATTAAGTGCCGATTTCAGCAGAAACCATGTGAGCAAGAAGCGAGTGGAAGGAAATATATCAAACAGTCAAAGAACATAACTGTCATCCAAGAATACTGTTGTCGTTGTTAAGTGCCGTCGAGTCACAAGTGACTCATGGCGACCCTATGAAGGAGAGTCCTCGATGCCTGGGTGCCTTTCATCCTCTCTCCACGTTCATAGGGCTTCTGAAGGCAAGGTATTATGGAAGTGGATGCCACTCCTTCTTCCAACAAGAATACTGTACCCAACAAAATTATCCATCAAATATAAAGGATCAAGATATTCCCAGAAAAACAGAACCTAAGAGAGTTTGTAAATACAAGACCAGTGTTGCAGAAAACACTGAGAGATGTCCTTCTTACAGAAAGCAGCATGGACCAAAGTAACTAGCAACAACACCAAAAAGAACTCAACAAAATGATAGCAATAAAATCCTGCTTTTCAATAATCACACCGAATGTGAATGGTTTGAATGTACCCTGAAGAGAAGAGTAGCAGATTGGGTGGGAAAAAACACCAAAACCCATCAATATGCTGTCTAAGAGACACACCTGAAAAACGAAGATAAAGAAAGACTAAAAATAAAAGGATGGGGAAAAAAATCTACCAAGCAAATGGCAACCAGAAAAAAGCAGGAGTAACAATATTAATCTCCACTAAAATAAATTTCAAACAAAAACCATCACAAAGGAAAAGGATGGTCACTACATAATGTTTAAAGCGTCAATAGAACAAGAGTTCATAGCAATAATAAATATCTATGCACCAAATGAAAGACCTGCGAAATATATTAAACATTAGCAAAATGGAAAAAGAAAATAGACAACAATATTTACTAGTTGGAGACTTCAATACACCACTCTCAAAAAAAAAAGATAGAACTACTTGGAAAAAACTCAACAAAGATATTCAAGAATTAAACCACACAATAAACCAAGTTAACCTCATAGATATTTATAGGCTACTGCACCCCAAAAAACCCACAGTATACCTTCTTCTGCAATGTGCCTGGAACATTCTCCAGAATAGATCATATTTTAGGTAACAAGGCAAGCATCAATAAATTTAAAAAAAAAATAGAAAGGTTAGAAAGCATTTTCTAAGACCAAAATGCTACAAAATTAAAATTTAATAACAAGAGGATAAAGGAGAAAAAGCCATACATTTAGAAGCTGAACAACACCTTGTTTGAACATGAGTGTGTATTAGAAGAAATAAGAAATGAAATTAAAAAGTTTCTTGAAACAAAGGACAATAAGAACACCACTTATCAAAACTTCTGGGAAACAGCTGAAGCAATTATAAGAGGTCAATTTATAGCAATAAGCAAACATACCAAAAGACAGAAAAAAAGACCATTGACTCTCTACCCCTATATCTCCAAGAAATTGAAAAAGAACAGCAAGAAAAACCAACACCCTCTAAAAAACTGAAATTGTAAAAATTAGAGCAGAAATAAATGAAATAAAAACCAGAAAAACAATTGAAACCATCAACAAAACAAGGAGTTGGTTCTTTGAAAATGTCAATAAAATTGACAAACCACTAGCAAAGCTAACAAAAGAAAGATGGAAAAGACACAAATAATCTGAATAAGAGATGAAATTGGCAGTGTTACAACAGAACTAAAATTAAAAGGCTAAGATTGCAATGTTATGAAAAATTATGCTGCTGTTGTTGTTCTGTGCCGTCGAGCCGTTTTCCACTCGTAGCAACCCTATGCACAACAGCCCTAAACCCTGCTCTATCCTGCGCCAACCACACTGCCTCTGACACACCCATCCCGATTACCCCAGTCACCGAATCAATCCATCTCATAAAGGGTCTTCCCCTCCTGCGCTGTCCCTCCACCCTCCCAAGCATGATGTCCCTCTCCGAGGACCCGTCCCTCCTGGCAACGTGTCCAAAGTATGTCAGACGAAGCCCCAGAATCCTTGCCTCCAAGGAGTAGCTTGGTTTAATCCTCTCCAAGACAAATCTGTTTGCTTTCCTGGCAGTCCAGGGTACATTCAGTACCCTTCTCCAGCACCACAGCTCAAAAGCATCCACTCTCCTTCTGTCCTCCCTAGTCATTGTCCAACTCTCTGATGCATAACAAGCGATTGCAAATACCACGGCCTGTATCAGGCGCACCTTAGTCTCCAGAGAGACCCAAGCAAATAAGAAAGCTTAGAGGAAATGGATAAATATTTAAAAATTCACAACCTACCTAAACTGACACAAACCGAAAATGAACATATAAACAGACCCATCACAAAAGTAGAAATTGAAAAGGTAATACAATATCATCCAGCCAAAAAAAGTCCTGGACCAGATGGCTTTACAAATGAATTTTATCAAACATTCAGAGAAGAACGGTCACCAATTCTACAAAAACTATCTCAGAATATAGTAAAAGATGGAATTTTCCCATACTCAATCTATGAAGCAAACATATCCTGGATACCCAAACCAGGTAAAGATATCACCAAAATAGAAAACAATAGGCCATATGAACATAGATGCAAAAATTCTGAATAAAATCCTGGCCAAGAAAGTCAAACAATACATCAAAAAACTAATTCACCATGACAAAGTGGGATTCATAACAGGTATGCAAGGATGGTTCAGCATAAGAAAAACAATCTATGTAATTCATCACATTAACAAAGCAAAGAACAAGAACCACACGATCCTATCAATTTACTCAGAAAAGTCCTTTGACAAAAATCAAACACCCTTTCCTGATTAAAGCACTCAAAAAAATAGGATTAGAGGGAAACTTCCTCAACATAATAAAAAGTATGTATGCAAATCCACGAGCCAAAATTGTTCTCAATGGAGAGAGATTAAAGGCATTCCTCTTGAGAACAGGAACTAAGCAAGGATAACCACTATCACCTCTCCTATGCAAAATTGTATTGGAAGTTTTAGCAATACCAATAAGGCAAGAGAAGGAAATAAGAAGTATCCAAATTGGCAAACAGGAATTAAAATGATCTCTCTATGCAGATGATATGATAGTTTATTTAGAAAACCTTAAAGACTCAGCAAGAAAAATATTGGACATAGTTACCAATTCAGCAAAGTGGCAGGATACAAGGGTCAACATACAAAAATCAATTGGATTTCTCTACAATAAAAAAGAGAACCCAGAACAGAAGCTAAAAAAAAAAAAATACCCTTTACAATTGTTGTTGTTGTTGCTATATGCTGTCAAGTCATTTGTGACTCATAGCAACCCTATGTACAACAGCCCTAAACCCTGCTCTATCCTGTGCCAATCTCATTGCCTCTGACACACCCATCCCGAT
>NW_006399861.1:7031137-7036826 GCF_000299155.1 Elephantulus edwardii
TGGTATTCTCTGCTTTCAGCTAAGATCCATCTAACATCAGCTACAATATCCCTAGTACCACGACCCCTTCTAAACCCAGCCTGGACTTCTGGCAATAGTTAATCATAAAATTAAATATTTAGGAGTAAATCTAATCAGAAGCACAAAGGATCTATTCAAAGAAAATTATAATACATTATTACAAGAAACAAAAATAGAACTAGAGAGGTGGAAGAATATCCCTTACTCATGGATAGGAAGACTCAATATTGTGAAAATTACAATACTACGAAAGGCAATTTACCCGTTCAATGCAATTCCAATACAAATACCAATTCTATTCTTCAACGAGATGGAAAAGGCAATCTCCAATTTAATTTGCAATGGAAAGAGGTCCAAAATAAGCAAAGCACTCCTTGAAGAGAGAAACAAGGTAGGAGGCATCTCACTCCCTGATTTCAAATTCTTCTCCACTCCAGTGATGGTCAAGATGGCGTGGTACTGGCACAATGACAGACATAGATCAATGCAAGAGAATTGAGAATCTAGAAATCAGCCCCTCTGCTTATGGTCAACTGATTTTTGACAAGGAGATGGAATCAGTTAAGTGGGGAAATGACAGCCTTTTTAACAAATGGTGCTCACAGAATTGGAAAACTATCTACAGAAGACTCAAGCAAGAGCCACACCTCATTTCATACACAAAAACCAATTCAAAGTGGATTATAGACCAAGAACTAAAACCAAGGATTATAAACTTCATTAAAGAAAAGCTTGGAAGAACTGTAGAAGTCCTAATTCACAACATAAAGAGTCTTCCAAGCATCCTGGAAAATCTACAACCAGGAGAGGATAAAAGAGATGAATGTGACCTTCTAAGAATCAAATCTCTATGCACATCCAAATTTTTCTCCAACAAAGTAAAAAGGGAAGCCACAGATTGGGGGGAAAAATGTTTGGTAATGACATAACCCAATTGAATAATGGGCACAGAATGAACAGACACTTCATCAAAGAAGACATTCAGATGGCCAACAAACACATGAAGAAATGTTCAAAATCCCTAGCTCTAAGTGAATGCAATTCAAAACAACTATGAGATATCATCTCAACCCAGTAAAAATAGCAAAGCTTAATGGAACAGCAAACATCAAATGCTGGTGAGGTTGTGGAGAAACTGGAACCCATATTTACTGTTGGTGGGAATGTAAAATGGTGCAACCACTATGAAAACTGTATGGTGCTTTCTCAAAAAGTTGCAAATAGAAATACTATTTGATCCATAAATTCCACTACTTGGAATTTACCCTAAATAAACTATAACTGTCATCTAAGCAGATGAATGCACACCCATGTTTATTGCGAATTTGTTTAAAATATCAAAGAGCTAGGGAAAAACCAAGTCCCCATCAACAAATGAATGGCTAGAGAAGCTCTGGTATATTCACAAAATGTAATACTATGCTCCATTGAAAAAAAAGGAAATCATGAAATACTATAAAAAATGATTGACCTTACATGACATTATGCTGAGTGAAATATCTCAGTCACAAAAGGACAAATATTGCATAGGGCCACTGTTGTAAAACAGGACTGAGATCAGGGTTGAGGGAAGACAGAAAAGAAGAGGAGGAGTAATGTACATTGCATTGAAACAGATGAGGGAGAGAACTGTTTAAAAGGGACATATGAATGGTTATTCTTGCCATTATAGAAGTCCAGAGTGAAGGCTGCATAGTGGAGTGGATTTGGTGGGAAGAAGAGTAAATTGGGGGGAAAGGGGATGGATGGGGTGAAAAATGAAACAATGAGTGACTGGAAACCCTATGTTTTTGTAAACTTTCATTAAAATTATTTTTATCATAGGAGTATGCAATGAGGGTTGTAGAGTGGATTATATTTGGGGCTAGGGGGTGGGGTTTGGGGAGGTGGGGGGATTGTGTACCAATGAGGGAGTTTTTCTTTTGCTTTTCAAGGAGAGGAGCAAATGGGGGGGGAGGGGGGAGGGCGGGGTGCGGGGAGAAGGGTGCAACAATGAATGAATGGAATCCCAAAATCTCTGTAGATGTTCATTGAAATGAAAAATAAACAACCTAAATTTAAAAAAAAAAAAACTAAGGTCTACCTAATTAAAAAAAATAATTTTAAAAAAAGAGAGAGAAGGGGGGGAAATTCATGGGAAGAAATTGTCCATTTTTCTACCTCTGAGCAGCTAGTGGATTTAAATCAGGTACTTTTGGTTTTGCAGTGCAGCTCTTTATCACTCGGCCATTAGAACGCAATTACATTATGGCAGTCACTTAAAAAACTATGCTTCATCACTTTAAGAAATGTTCATTCTAAGGATGATAAAGGGTAAGACCAATGTTTTTAGTGCTGCAGGCTACAATGCTGTGGGAGTCACTTTCTCTATGTCTTAGAACTTGGATTGGTAGATCATGGTGAGCCAGAAATGAAAAGTTTTCTCAGTCTTACTGGACTACTCATTACTAGGAAAACGTTTGTTCTAGAAATCTCCCTGGTCTTTGCACTTGCAAGGAAACTCCTCACCCTTCCTTTCCAGGACCAGTGCCAACTGAACTGAACTGGTTTTCTCACTCTTCAAGTTTGACTTCTGCATTATCTTCTCTTTAAAATGTGAGCTCCCAGAAGTCTGTGTATTTTGTTTTAATTTTAACATTCTGGTAAGCCAGCACTAGAGACAAGAGACTGATACATAGTGTCCTGGACTTCTCTTTATAAAAGACACTTGATGACTGACTTACAGAACATGCTACAAGCCATTCATCTCCCATCTTCAATTCTGCATCACTGAAGTTGGAATGACAACTATAGCCCTCACTTAGAGCACTGTTTCTTTTGTTATTAAATATTCATTAAGCATTGACATATGTGATACAGATTTGGAGGTGTACATGCTAGCAGACAATGTCTATAAGCAAGAAACAGACTGAATCCGGACAATATAAGTAAAGGGTGAGAGTGTACAAACTTCTGTTTATTTGTGCTAAACAGCACAATCTAGAACCACATCTCATTTTTTGTTCTATTCCACTAGTTGCTTCGCTAATGAAAGATAGGTAATTTCTTCCCTTGTGATTTGCAGCCTCTGAAAATCTGTTGAAGTGTCAGTTCTGAAACAGTTCCACTCCACAGTTTTTCCCACTCTACTCCTCAAATCAACAGAACTTGAGGATTTCTTTTTGAGGAGTCACTAGTAAGAAAGGCTTAGTAGTAAGAAGCAGGAGTGGCATCCACTTCCTAAATAACATGCTTCCAGAAACTTTGATAAATGTCGATAGTTGTAGAGGGGCTTCAGGTCTTTTGTTCATAGGGTTACTATAAGTCATGCCCGACCCAAAGGCAATCATCATCAGTGCTAATAAGCTGCCCTGCAATTCCAAAGGCATTCAACTTAAATCTATCAGCTGCTCCATGAGAAAAGTATAGACAATCTCCTCCCATACAATTTAATGACCCTGAAAACCCAGTGGAAAGTCAGCTATGAGTCAGCTTCGACTTGCTGGCATACAATAACAGCAGTAATGTAGAGTAAATATACTTTTTTTGTAGTAATAATGTAAGTATACTTTCATTTCAGCAACATTAGATTGCACCTTTCCTATCATTTTTTGTCTTCAAGTCAGAACAGACCTTTACCTTTACAGAGGAAATAAATTTCCAAAGGAGGATATTACCCATCCTTCTTCCATGGAGTAGTTGGTGGATTTGAACTTTATGCCTTTGGGATCACAGTGCAGTTTCTTACCAGTAGGCCTCTAGAGCTTCCTAGACTGTACAGTAGAACATAAAAGTATTCCTTTCTTATTTTTGCAAAGAGTATTCACATTCACTGGTCTAGGCTAAGGAGAAAGGCACATAGCAAGTAACCAAGTTTATTCTCACAAAACAAGAAAGAGCAAATATCACAGCTCCAATGAGATCTCTACAAATTCATGTTACCTGTATTTATAATGTAACAACAACAAAATAAAAGAACAACAACACCCCAACCCTGGTTCTTCTCAAGGTCCACATGAGATTAAATGATCATGATCATTTTCACTAAGGAAAGACCAAAGACCTTTTCACAAGAAGCCACTTTTAGACACAGACTAAAAAATATGTTGCGTCAATTCAACTCCAGTTATGAAGATCTAGCCCTTACTTTTTTTTTCTAGCCCTTACTTTTAACCTTGTGTAAATTTGTATTAGTAAGAGATAATAAATGAAGAGATAAGGACATAAGAGAGATCATTAACTGAGCTATAGTTGAAAATTTATTTTCTGGGCCCTGGCTATATTTCCCCTGTTTGCAGAACTGGCAGACACAGAAAAATTTAATGAAACAACATATGAGCAAGAGCCTATGGCAATGAAGGAAGAAGTTCAGACTGCTTTGAAAGAATTGGGTAAGAATAAGGCCACAGGAATTGATGGTATACCAGTTGACATATTTCAACTAATAGGTACTAATAGATACTGCCTTAGATGTGCTCACCAAGTTGTGCCAAGAAATCTGGAGAACAACCACTTGGCCAGTTAATTGGAAGAGATCTATATTTGTTCCCATTTCAAAGAAAGGTTTTCCCACAGAGTGTGGAAATTATCAAACAATATCATTAATATCACATGCAAGCAAAATTTTGCTAAAGATTATCCAAAACCGACTGGAACAACACATCAACAGAGAACTATTAGAAGTGCAGACTGAATTTAAATGGGGCTGTGGTACTAGGGATATTGTAGCTAATGTTAGATGGATCTTGGCTGAAAGCAAGAAGTACCAGAAGAATGTCTATATTTGTTCCATTGACTACGCAAAGGCATTTGATTGTGTGGATCATAACAAACTGTGGCTAACTCTGAAAAGAATGAGAATCACAGAACACTTGATTGTGCTAATGTGAAACCTATATTTGACCAGGAGGTGGTCGAGAGAACAGAGCAAGGAAACACTACATGGTTCAAAATTGGGAAGGGTGTTAGCCAGGGTTGTATCCTGTCTCCATACCTTTTCAATCTTTATGTAGAACAGGTTATCCAGGAGGCAAGGCTCTATGAGGAGAAATGTGGCATCAGGATTGGAGGAAGAATCATCAACAATCTGTGTTATGCAGATGACACAACCCTACTTGCTGAAACTGAGGACTACTTGAAGTACGTGCTGTGGAAGGTCAGGAATTTCAGTCTTCAGTATGGATTGAGACTCAATATCAAGAAAACAAAGATTCTCACCACTAGGCCTATTGGCAGAATTGTAATGGATGGTGAAGAGATTGAGATTGTTCACAATTTTGGTTTCCTTGGCTCCACGGTCAACACTCTTGGCACCTGCAGCCAGGAAATTAAAAGATGTACTGCGATGGGAAAGTCTGTGGTTAGTAAACTCTCTAAAGTGCTGAAGTACAACGATGTCAGTCTGGATACTAAGATGCACATGATACAGGCCATGGTCTTTGCAATCACCTACTATGCCTCAGAGAACTGGGCAATGACTAGGCATGATAGAAAGAGAATTGATGCCTTTGAACTGTGGTGTTGGAGAAGAGCATTTACTATACCATGGGCTGCTAAGAAAGCAAACATGTTTGTCCTGGAGAAGGTGAAGCTGGGTTGCTCCTTAGATGCAAGGATTCTGAAGCTTTGTCTGACATACTTTGGACATGTTGCAAGGAGGGACCAGTCCTTGGAGAGGGACATCATGCTT
>NW_006399861.1:7037322-7064606 GCF_000299155.1 Elephantulus edwardii
CTTGCTGCAGAGGGTCAAGGACTGCAGCCTTCAATATGGATTGAGGCTCAATGTCAAGAAGACAAAGATTCTTACCACTGGACCAATTAGTAGCATCAGGAGGGATGGTGAAGAGATTCAGATAGTTCATAGCTTTAGTTTGCTTGGCTCCACAGTCAACACTCTTGGCACCAGCAGCCAGGAAATGAAAAAACATATTGCGATGGGAAAGTCTGCTGTTAGAGACTGCTCCAAAGTACTGAAGAGCAATGGTGTCACCCTGGAGACTAAGGTGTGCCTGATACAGGCCATGGTCTTTGCCATCAGTTGGGATGCATCAGAGAGTTGGACAATGTCTAGGGAAGATAGAAGGAGAATTGACGTCTTTGAGCTGTGGTGCTGGAGAAAAATATTGAATGTACCATGGACTGCTAAGAAAAAAAAATATTCATCCTGGAGAGGGTTAAACAAGGCTGCTCCTTGGAGACAAGGATTATGAGGCTTCTTCTGACATACTTTGGACATGTTGCAAGGAGGGACCAGTCCTTGGAGAGGGATATCATGCTTGGGAGGTTGGAGGGACAGCACAGGATGGGAAGACCCTCTATGAGGTGGTTTGATTCAGTGACTGGGGTAATTGGGTTGGGTGTGTCAGAGACAGTGAGATTGGCACAACACAGAGCAGAGTTTAGGCCTGTTGTACATAGGGTCGCTATGAGTTGCAAGCGACTAGACGGCACATAACAACAACAAGATACCTTACTAATATGAGGATGCTTCAGAAATACTGAATCTGTACAGCATAACACAGTGAAGTAAGATGATGATGATGACATGTCTGGAGTATACCCCTTGGGTTCAAATTATGAGTGTACATGCTGTGTGAATGTGGACACATATTAATCTTTCTTACTCTATTAATTAAATTGCGTACACTCCAATTGTATGTTGAACTCTTAGTTCCACAGATTCTTAAAAATAAGCTCTTTGGATATATAGTTTTTCTTTTAAAATATTAACTTAATGAGAATGGGTCCTAAACCTGATTACTTCTGAGAATTATTTGGTCAAAAGTGCAAGCTTCACATAATGACGTATGCAAATGATGATGCCAAAGACCTTTAGAGAACCCTCAGAGGGACTATTGACAGGGAAGAACCTTCAGAGAACCCTCAGAGGTACTATAGACACGGAAGGACCTTCAGAGACCCTTCAGAGGAACTACAGACAGGAAAGGACCTTGAGAGAACCCTCAGAAGGACTTCTGATAGGAAAGGAACTTCAGAGAACACTCAGAAGGACTACAGAAAGGGAAAGACCTTCAGAGAACTCTCAGAGGGGTACTACAGACAAGAAAGGACCTTCAGAAAACCCTCAGAGAGACTACAGACAGAGAAGGACCTTCAGAGAACATTCAGAGGGCTACAGACCAAGATGGACCTTAAGTGAACACTTAGAAGGACTACAGACAGGGAGAGACCTCCAGAGAATCCTTAGAGAGACTACAGAAAGAGAAGGACTTTCAAAGAACACTCAATGGGTCTACATACAGGAAAGGACCTTCAGAGAACACTAGGAGAGGCAACAGACAGAAAAGGAACTCCAGAGAACACTGCAGACATGGAAGGATCTAATCCTAGAAGAGATGCCCTAATTTTAACTTCCAGGCTCTGAAACTACGATACAATAAATTGCTTTCCAAGTGTCATACTTGCAGTAGTTTTTGTTATGGCAAAACTAGGTCATAAATACACCCAATGTCCATATCTATAAGAAAGATAATGATTGCATGGCAGGAAGGAGAACAGTACAGTGCCACAGGAAGCAGGAATGTGCTGCCAGTACTGCACCCACAGTTATTTGGGGGAAGGGAGGATTCTTTCTAGCTTAATCACATGAGACCCCTTAACCCAAGCAACAGGGAAGTCCTAGGTACCTCGATGGAGGGGAGAAACCACTTCCAAAAGGGAACAACAGGCTTCCTCCTTTGTCATTCAGGTACTTTGGGGGGGGTGAGAGGGGGACTGCTGTCTAGCTTGACCACACAGGACTCCTAAACTCAAGCAACAGAGAGCTTCTGGGCTTTTTTATGGAGGAGAGAACCCACTTCCAGAAGGGAACAACAGGCTTCCTTATTGGTCATTCAGGTACTTTGGGTAAAAACTGCTGTCAAGCCCTCAGCCTTGCAGGCTTCTGGCCAAGAGGGAAGCACAAATATATAGGTTCTTCACAAAACATTGCTTTACCCAGGGTAATTTTATAGTTACAACAGCCTAATATCAACTAAGAAAATATTTCCATAATGTCAAGAAAGCAGCAATCCACATCATCCATTATGAAAAAACAAAATAACATTTCTCCTAAAAAAAGCAGACCCAAATAATATCCAAGATAAAGAGAACCAGAAGAAATAGGTTGATGTATTTGATCAGCTACAGGAAAAAGATGCAAATATGGGAAGAAACAAAAGAGGTCAATAAGAGAGAAAAATACTTCAGAGACTACAATCCAGAAGAAATATATGGATGAGGAGAAACTTGAACAGATATGGATGAAAATACAAAAGATGGAAGAAAAAAATTAATGGAATAGGCAAAGAGGTACAAGAAACTAAGAAAATCATCATGAGAGAGGGTACAGGCAACACAGTACTGGAAATAAAAGAAAACAATGAAAATGCAATCCAGAATATTAAGACCAAATGACAGAAGTGTCTAACATGATGGTAGGGCAAAAAAATAGAACGAAAAAGATGGAACAGAGAGTCATTGACCTGGAAAATAAGAGCCTCATTAGAAACATACTTGAAGAAAATTAGAGAAGAAACATAAAGAAAATGAAGAAAACATTAGAATTATGTGAGATGACATCAAATGGAATAACATACATATAATAGGAATTCCAGAACTGGGGAGTCACAGAAAAATAATTGAGAAGATTTTGGAAGAATTACTAGAAGAAAACTTCTCAGGTATTTTGATAAAGGGGAAAATCCACATTCAAGAAGCAAAGAGAACACCAAATAGACTAGACCCAAAAAGAAAAACACCAAGACACATCAGAGTCAAATTCTACAAATTAAAAGATAAAGTTAGAATTCTAAAAGCAGCATGAGAAAAAGAGTTACCTACAAAGGGGAAATGATTTGATTAAGCTCTGATTTCTCAGCAGAAACCATGCTAGCTAGAAGGCAATGGGATGCTATATGCAGGAAGTTTAAAGTTAACAATTGTCCGTGAAGGATCCTATATCCAGTAAAGTTCTCTATCAAATTTGAAGGGAAAATTAGATTCTTTGAAGAAAAGAAAGACCTTAAGGAATTTGTGAAAACAAGACCAAAACTACATGAAATTTCATGTGAAGTCCTACACACAGAAAGGAAAGTGAATGGATCATAGTAACCAGAAACATCAGAAAAAGAAACACAGCAAAATGGCAAAAGTAAAACTAGGCCTGACAATAGTCACACTTAAAGTGAATGGACTAAATGCACCAATTAAGAGAAAAAGAGTAGCAGAATGAATAAAAAAACAAAGCTTATAAGTATGTTGCCTACAAGAGACACATCTAAAAAAAGAAAAGAAAGACAGACTCAAAATCAAAGGCTGGAAAATAATATACCAAGCAAATGGCAACTTAAAAAGAGCAGGAGTGTGCACGCCCATGTTTATCATGGCTTTGTTCACAATAGTAAGGAGTAGGAAACAACCTACGTGCCCATTAACAAATGAATGGATAGAGAAGTTGTGGTATATTCACATATTGGAATACTACATTGCATTGAAAAACAAGGAACTCATGCAATATTATTTAAAATGGGTGACCCTGGAGGACACTATGCTGAGTGAAATATCTCAGTAACAATAGGACAAATACTGCATGGTGCCACTGTTGTAAAACAGGACTGACATTGGGGTTGGGGGGAGACTGAGAAAGATGGGATAAAGAATGTATACTGCTTTGAAACAGATGAGGGAGAAATAATAAATATATATCACTAAAACTCATTTTTGTTCACACTATCAAATGTCTTTGCGGAGTCAATAAAACACAAATAGACTTTCTGGTATGTTTTGCTTTCAGCTAGTATACATTGGACATCAGCAACGAAATCTCTAGTGTCATCGCGTCTCCTAAATTAAACTAGAACTTCTGGCAGTTATCTATGTGCTAGTGATTTTTTTATGATCTTCAGCAGTGTTTTGCTTGCTATCATTAATAATTAATATCATTAATGGGATATTAATAATATTGTTCAATAATTTTCACGTTCTATTGGGTCACCTTTCTTGGAAAAAAACATGGATTGCTTACACTCAGACAACAAGACAGCTGTGCTCCAAATTTCCTGGTATGGACTGGTGACAGTGTCTATCATTTGAAACATGTAAATTGGTGTTCCATTGATTCATGAAGTCTTATTTTTGCAAATGTCTTTAGTGAAGCTTCAACTTCTTTCTTCATTACCATTGGCTTTTGATCATAGCTGGACTCTATGAAGAGTAATGTAGTGTTAGAATTGTAGGAAGACTCATCAGTAACCGTCATTATGCAGATGACAAAACCTTGCTTGCTGCAGAAGATCAAAGACTACAGACTTCAATACAGTTTGCATCTTAATGTCAAGAAAACATAAATTCTCATCACTAGACCAATAGGTAACATCATGATAGATGGAGAAAATATTGAAACTGTCAATGACTTCATGTTACTTGGATACACAATCAACACCCTTGATACAAGCAGTCAGGTGATCAGAGGTTTACTGCACTGTGAAAGTCTGTGTCAGAGACCTTGCCAAGGAGTAGTGATGCAGAAACAACATAGAGAGAGCTCTGTTGGCCTAGTTGATAGAAAGTAATGCCAAAGGTGGGTGATTTTATCCTAAGGCCTCAGGCCTGGTTTTAAAAGGTTTTGGTCAAACATTCCTCTAAGTAGTGTAGCACTTGTCTGTCCATTTGCTGTACAGAGGTAACTCGTGGTAGCTGTGATGCTAAACACTGTGACACTGATGTGTCAAATGTGATGATGGTTACTCTTGGTAGACAGAGTTTGGTGGAGCTCCTCAATTAAAAGAAGTTTGGAAGTAGGAGTGGCATCCACTTCCGAAATAGCTTGCCTCTGGAAACTATGAACTTTGAGAAATGACGAAAGTTACACAAGTGTTCAGGCCTTTCATTCATAGGGTCAGTATGAGTCATCTACAACTCGATGGCTCTTAACAACAACAACAACAATGTTGCTAGTTTGAGGAATAAAGTATGCCTAATTCAGGTCATGGTCTTTTTAATCACTTGGTATACATCTGAGGACTGGTCAGTCAATAAGGATGTCAGAAGAAGAATTGATACCTTTAAACTGTGGTGTTGGAGGAAAGTACTGAATATCCCATGGATGGGCATAAGAACAAACAGATATGCATGCATGTCGGATCAACTCAGCATGCATATAAGATCCACTCAGCATGCACGTATGATCCACTCAGCATGCGTGTAGGCTCCACACAGCAGCTTCACCAAGATCACCCAAGATGCTTATTAGTCAGATTCCTACCACCTGCTGGAGGGAGACAAAATCAATAGAATTTGGATCTGGGAATCCGGATTCTAAAACTCCTGTTGACTCTAATCACTATTAACATCTAAAAATTTTGTTCAAATTTGTTTCAGAGTAAATTAGACCTGGTTGTGATTTGAGTGGTTATTGTTTGCTGTCAAGTGAGAATCAACCCATAACTGACCCTTAGGCAGGTTTTCAGAGACAGTAAATCACATGGCAGGAGATTGCCCATCCTTCTCCCTCAGAGCAGCTGATAGGTTCATACTGTATGCCTTTGGAATTGCAGCACAGCTTCTTATCACTCAACAGTCAGAGCTCCCTGATTTGAGTTAGGACTCAAATATGAACTAGCTGTGTGACTTTGATAAAGAGTTTAAACTCACTGAATTTTACATTTTTTTAACCTGTAAAGTTAGGGTACTAATAGTACCTACTACTCAGCATTATGATTATATGGCATGAAATGAATAAGTAACTTAATACAGTGTGTGTCTGAAAGATGCTATGGAGCACTTTGGTAAGGTGTGATTATTAACAATAGCTGTCTGGTTTTAAAACAGCACCATCATTCCTAGATATGTCTTCTTCTCAAATACTTTTCAATGTCTACAATGGCATGTGCAAGAGCCCTTAGTCCACCTGAAAAATCAGAAAAGGGCTACAGAGAAGCATGAGAGGGAGAGAGTGCTTTCGCTTTATGCCTATTTTCATTTCAAGCCAAGGATGTTGAATAGTGCCTATGAAAACCTCCTCCTCGTTCCATGGTACGAAAGACATAAACTGAAGAGAAATTACAGTTGTTTGTTCATGAAACAACTTTGAATTGTGTTGGCAAAGAGTAATGTGTGTACCCTGGACTGCCAAAAGAACAAAACGTCTACCTTGGAGGAATTGCAAACAGGGTGCTCCTTAGGGATAAGGATGGTGAGACTTGGTTTCATATACTTCAGGCATGTTTTCATGAGGAACTAGTCCTTGGAAAAAAATACATTATTCTAGGAAGAACAGAGGGTCAATGAAGAAGAGGATAATCCTCGACATGATGAATTGACCAAGTGACTGTAACAATGAGCTCAAGAATACCAGAGATGATGAGGAACAAGGTCCACATCTGTTGTCCATAGGGTGGTTATGAGTCCTAATCAAAAATTATTCAGAAAATTTAAATGTATCTATACAAAACTCTGCATGAAGACAAAAAACCAGAGAATTTAGGGGAAAATACCATTTTCCAAAGATTCAGCGATTGTGGTTCTCTGTGTTTTATAAAAACAATATTAAATGTTAACTCTGCCAATGGATCAAGAGGAATTAAAGAATGACTTTATATGACTATAATGTTCAGAAGCAATTGCATTTGTCTTAGTCTCTAAAAGTGGCACTCACCCTGAGAGAACATGTCAGGTTCACACGCTTCCAAAACACATCATCTCCCAGTGGGGAAGCTCATAAATGAGTCACTTTAGGAGCTGCTCATTCGTATTTTCTTTTTATAAATCCAGTAACAGCAGAAACAAATCTTCATCTCTAGAAACTAGGATGGCAATTCTCCCTAACTAATCTATTTTCACTTCAGGATAAAAGATAATGTTGGACCTCAGCGGATTTTCTTTGCTGTTTATGGTGGGTCCTCTGAACAGACAAGAAGTCCAGCCTTTTCTTTGATATCTCCTTTTTCCCCTTATCTAATGCCAACTCAAATTTACTTTTTATTGGATTTCCATTACTTCAACATTCTTCATGGAGACTTGAGTCTTGTAACTGGTACAGCTGATGGTAGTTTAGTACTTTGAACACCATTAATTAAGTCACTACATCACAGGCAGACATATTTCCATGAAGAGCTGCTATCTTGTCCTCCAGCCTAGAAACTTTGGCATGTTGCCATCATAGAAAGGCTGGATTGTATCTAAAACCATGTGGCAGGAGAAGCCAACGATAGATCATCATAAGAAGACTCAGGCTGAGAACAAAGCTCTACTGTCCAGTGGCCAAGCAATAGAAGACTGGAAGCTGCTCCCCAGACCAGCTCACAAGTTTCCATGGTTTTGTGAGCAATTTCATTTGCTTCAGCACCCCTTTCTCATTCTATGTACCATCACACTTCTGTTATAGTGACAAATACACTCAAAGGTCTGTTTCAATTTCTTTCCAAAGTACTTGTAATCCTAGTACTTAGTACATACCAAAACCCATGGCTGTAAAGTCAACTCCAACTCATAGGTATATACTATAGACAGAATAGAATTATCCCATAGAGTTTCAAGACTGTAATCTTTACAGCAGCTGACTGTAATAAAACTCCCTACATTTTAGTTAGCAGCTTGTGACACCAAACAAAGCCCAGTGCCAATAAGTTGATGACAATATCGCAATCCACTCAGTAGAACTTTTAAGTAGGACAAAGCAGAACTGTCTCTTAGAATTTCAAAGACTATAATGTTTAGGGAAGCAACTTTCTACATCTTTTTCCCCATGGAGAGATTGGTATTGGAATTGTAAACATTTTAGTTAGCAGTTGAAAGTCAATTGCACCACTACGGCTCTTATAAACCAATAATTAAATAGAGTATGAAATTTTAAGGAAATTAAAGAAATCAAGCAAAATACTTAAACTAAACTCAAAACTCAACCAATTCAATACAATCCTTTATGAATTTTGTCTTCCCTCTTCTCTGCTTATGTTCTGATATACAGTACTTCTTCCTTTAACATTGACCTCCCGGAGATGGCAGTCAGATGTTAAAAGAGAAAGGCACAGACTACTAACTCTTTCTAGCATTTTATATGCTAACTGAAAGTTTGGGAGGTCTCACTCTGATCTACTGGCTACAAATTCATAAGCTTACATTCTCTCTTCAGGATATCAGCCAGAGGCAGTTCACTTGGTTTGATCTGTTGACTTCTTCAGCTTTGTTAATTCACTCTACAAGCAATCTCTAGATTAGATACAAATATGTCTAAGTGTTATTTAAGTCCAATTGGAGAATTGGAATGGATATATACAGTTTGTATTAAATTTTGTGTTCAGATGCTAAATGAAATGTCAGCAATTTCAATCTACCAGTTGTTCTGAGGGAGAAAGGCTAGGTAGGGAGGGTTCCCCTCAAGATTTACAGCCTCTTGTAAACAATGCAGCAATAAACATGGGTGTGCATATATGCATATATCTTTTTCGATGGCAGTTATGGTTTCTTTAGAGTATATTCCCAGCAGTGGAACTGCTGGGTCAAGTGGTATTTCTATTTCCGACTTTTTGAGAAAGTGCCAAGATGTTGCACCATTTTTGTACTCCCACCAGCAGCAAATTAGAGTTCCAATCTCTCCAAAACCTCTCCAGCATTTGTTGCTTGCTGCTCTGTTGAATGTTGCTATTTTTACTGGGATGAGATGATATTTCATAGTTGTTCTGATTTGCATCTCTCTGAATCCTAGTAATTTTGAACATTTCTTCATGTGTTTTTTGCCATCTGAATGTCTTCTTTGGTGACGTAGCTATTCATATCTTGTGCCCATATCACTATTGGGTTGCTTACCTTTTTCTCATTGAGGTGTTGGGGTGGTCTACTAATTTTAGATGTAAATACCTTGTCAGATATGTAATTACTGATGTTTTCTACAGTCTGTGGTTTTCCTATTCATCCTTTTGGAGAAGTTTTTTGATGTGCACAGGGATTTAATTCTATTTTGTTCTCTCCTAGCTGGAGGGTTTTCATTATGCTTGGAAGACTGTTCAATAATATAGATAGCAATAGATGAAAGCAACTCAAGAGCCTATCAACAAATGAATGGATAGAAAAACTATGGTATATTCATAAAATGGAAAACTATATAGCATTGTAAAACACTATACAACATGGGGGACCCTGGAGCACATCATGCTGACTGAAATATCTTAGTCATAAAAGGACAAATACTGCATAGCACCACTTTAATAAAGCAGGTCAGACATAGGAGTTAGGGAGGAGAATAGGATAAGAGAGGAGAGATAACTATCATTGCATTGAAACAGATGAAATAAAGATCTAAAATGAATAAATGATTAAGCATTTTATATATGACAACAGTTCAAAATATAAGACATATCATGGCAAAGAGGTCTGGGGTGGGATGATGGAGATAGGTAGTTGTGCAACATTAAATAAATTGTGGCATCAGGATTGGTGGAAGAATCATCAACAACCTGTGTTATGCAGATGACACAATCCTGCATGCTGAGACTGAGGAGGACCTGAACCACTTGCTGCAGAAGGTCAAGAACTGCAGTCTCCAATTTGGATTGAAGCTCAACATCAAGAAAACAAAGATTCTAACCACTGCGCCAGTTGGCAGCATCAGTATGGATGGTGAAGAGATTGAGATAGTTAACTGTTTTAGTTTGCTTGGCTCCAAAATCAACACTCTTGGTAAGAGCAGCCAGGAAATCAAGAGGTAAATTGCATTGGGAAAGTCAACGTGAGGGACCTCTCAAGAGTACTGAAGAGCAACGATGTCAGACTGGAGACTAAGGTACGCCTGATCCAGGCTATAGTCTTTGCAATTATGTGCTATGCATCAGAGAGTTGGACAGTCAATAGGGTTGATAGAAAGAGAATTGATGCCTTTGAGCTGTGGTGCTGGAGGCGAGTGTTGAATATACCATGGACTGCTAGGAGAACAAACAGGTTTGTCCTGGAGAAGGTGAATCCGGAATGCTCCTTGGAGTCAGGGATTCTGAAGCTTCGTCTGACATACTTTGGGCATGTTGCAAGGAGGGACTGGACCTTGGAGAGGAACATCATGTTTGGCAGAGTGGAGGGACGGTACAGAAGAGGAAGACTTTCGATGAGATGGAACAATTCTGTAACTGGAGCGGTGGGAATAACTGTGTTTAAGATGGCTAGGTTGGCACAGAATAGAACAGCATTTAGAGTTCTTGTACATAGGGTCGCTATGAGTCACAAGCGACTCAATGGCACATAACAGCAACAACCATTATATTAATTTATTTTAATTGTGGTTTTATTCCCTTTTTTGGATTGAGATTTTAATGAAAGTTTATAAAGAACTTGGATTTCCATTCATTCATTGTTGCACATTTTTTATTCCTATCCCCCACCCCCCAGTTTGCTTTAACAAAAAAAAACAAACAAGTGTTTTCATTGTTATACAGTCCCCTCCCCCTCGCCAGACCACTTTACTATGCCGCTCTCTTGTCATGCCAATAATACTTAATCATGCCTTTTAAACAGTTCTATTCCTCATCTGTTTCAATGTCATGTATATTATTTATCCCCTCTTTTCTTAGTTCCCCCAACCTCCATGTCAGTCCTATTTAATAACAGTGGCATTATGTAGTATTTGTCTTTTTGTGACAGATATTTCACTCAGCATAATGTCCTCCCTGGTCACACATTTTGTATAATATTTCATGAGTTCTTTATTTTTTCAGTGCTGCATAATATTCCATTGAGTGAATATACCACAGCTTCTCTATCCTTCATTTGTTGATGGGCACTTGGCTGTTTCCAGCTCTTTGCTATTGTGAACAAACCAGCAATAAACATATGTGTGCATATATCTGCTTGGGTGGAAGTTCTGGTTTCTTTAGGGTATATTCACAGTAGTGGAATTGCTGGGACAAATAGTATTTCTATATCCAACTTTTTGAGAAAGTGTCATACAGCCTTCCACAGTGGTTGCACCATTTTATAGTCCCACCAACAAATAAATAAGGGTCTCAATTTCTCCACAGCCTCACCAGCATCTGTTGTTTACGGATCTGTTGAATTTTGCTACTCTTACTGGGGTGAGATGATATCTCATAGTTGTTTTCATTTGCATTTCTCTCTCAGAATTAGGGATTTTGAACATTTCTTTATGTGTTTGTTCACCATCTGAATGTCTTCCTTGGGGAAGTGTCTTTTCCTATCTTCTGCCCATTTTGGAATTGGGTTGTTTATCTTTTTCTTGTTGTGGTGCTCGAGAATGCTATACAATCTAGATAGAAGTCCCTTATCAGACTTGTCATTATCAAATACTTTTTCCCAGTCTGTGGCTTCCATTTTTAACCTGCTGAAGAAGCTTTTGGATGTGCATAAGGATTTGATTCTTAAAAGGTCACATTCATCTATTTTATTCTCTCCTGGATGTAGGTTTGTCAGGATGCTTAGAGGACTGTTCATGTTGTGAATTAGTGCTTCTAAGGTTCTTCCAAGCTTTTCTCTAATGGAGTTTATAGTCCTTGGTTTTACATCTAGATCCTTGATCCACTTTGACTTGGTTTTTGTGTATGGTGTGAGGTGTAGGTCTTGTTTGAGTTTTCTGCAAATGCTTTTCCAATTTTGCCAACACCATTTGTTAAAAAGGCTTTCATTTCCCCAATTAACTGATTTCATCTCCTTATCAAACATCAATTGAGCATGGGTAGATGGGCAGTTTTCTGGGTTCTCAGTTATATTCTATTCCATGTCTGTCATTCAAAAGAAGATGGAAGGAGTACAGAGTCACTGTATAGTATCAGAAGGAATTGACTGACACAGAAGAATTTCATAAAATAACATATAAGCAAGAACCTATGGTGATGAAGGAGGAAGTTCAAGTTGCTATGAAGGAATTGGCAAAAAACAAGGCTCCAGGAGTTGACCGCATACCAGTTGATTTATTTCAACAAACAGACGCTGCCCTGGATGTGATCACTAAGTTGTGTCAGGAAATCTGGAGGTCAGCCAGCTGGCCAACTGACTGGAAGAGATCGATATTTGTTCCCATTCCAAGGAAAGGTGACCCAACAGAGAGCAGAAATTATTGAACAATATCATTGATATCATCTGCAAGCAAGATTCTGCTGAAAATTATCAAAAAACGCTTGGAACAATATGTCAACAGAGAACTGCCAGATGTGCAGGCTGGATTTAGAAGAGGCCGTGGTACTAGGGATATTATAGCTATTGTAAGATGGATCTTGGCAGAAAGCAGAGAGTACCAGAAGAATGTCTGACTGTGTGGATCACAACAAGCTATGGCTAACTCTGAGAAGAATGGGAATCCCAGAACATTAGATTGTGCCAATGTGAAACCTATACTTGTACCAAGAGGCAGTTATCAGAACAGATCAGGGAGACACTGGATGGTTTAAAATCAAGAAAGAGGTCTGTCAGGGATGTCTTTTGTCTCCATACCTTTTCAATCTGTATGCAGAACAGATCATCGAAGACACTGGGCTGTACAAGGAGGAATGTGGCATCACAATTGGTGGAAGAATCGTCAACAACCTGCGTTATGCAGATGACACAGCCCTGCTTGCTGAAATTGAGGAGGACCTGAAGCACTTGCTACAGAAGGTCAAGGACTGCAATATGGATTGAAGCTCAATATCAAGAAAACAAAGATTCTCACCACTGGGCCAGTTGGCAGCATCAGTATGGATGGTGAAGACATTGAGATAGCTAACAGTTTTCATTTACTTGGCTCCACAGTCAACACTCTTGATAACAGCAGCCAGGAAATCAGGAGATGAAGTGCATTGGGAAAGTCAGCTGTGAAAGACCTCTCAAGAGTACTGAAGTGCAACGACGTTAGGCTGGAGACTAAGGTGCACCTTATCCAGGCTATAGTCTTTGCAATTATGTGCTATGCATCGGAGAGTTGGACAGTGAATAGGGTTGATAGAATGAGAGTTGATGCCTTTGAGCTGTAGTGCTGGAGACGAGTGTTGAATATGCCATAGACTGCTAGGAGAACAGACAGTTTGTCCTGGAGAGAGTGATGCCAGGATGATCCCTGGAGTCAAGGATTCTGAAGCTTTGTCTGACATAGTTTGGGCATGTTGCAAGGAGGGACTGGTCCTTGGAGAGGGACATCATGTTTGGCAGAGTGGAGGGATGGCACAGGAGAGGAAGACCCTCGATGAGATGGATCTATTCTGTGAGTGGAGTGGTGGGAATGAATGTGTTTAAGACAGCGAGGTTGGCATGGGATAGAACGGCATTTAGGACTCTTGTACATAGGGTCCCTATGAGTCACAAACGACTCGATGGCACATAACAACAACATGAGCAAGGTACGGTACATTCTTTGCTTTTTCTAGGTCTCTTTTTGTTTCTTGTACTAATGATTTATGATTTTCTTTGAATAGGTCCTTTGTGATTCTGGTTAAATTTACTCCCAAGTATTTAATCTTGTGATTAGCTATTGTGATGAGTATTGTTTTTCTGGGCCCCAGTTCTATAGTCTCTTTGTCACTGTAGAGAAATCCAATTGAATTTGTATACTTATCTTGTATCCTGTCATTTTGCTGAATTGGTCAACTATGTCCAGTAGTTTTCTTGCTGAGTCTTTAGGGTTTTCTAAGTATACTATCATATTATCTGCATTTAGAGATAATTTAATTTTTCTTTGCCAGTTTGGATACCACTTATTTCCTTCTCTTGCCTTCTTTTGTTTTATTGCCATCACTAAGACTTGCAATAAAATATTGAATAGGAGAATTGATAATAGGCATTCTTGCCTAATTCCTGTTCTCAAACCTCTCTTTAACCTCTCTCCATAGAGAACAATTTTGGCTCTCAAGTTTCCATATATACTTTTTACTATGTTGAGGAAATTCTCTTATATTCATATTTTGTTGAGTGTTTTAATCAAGAAAGGGGGGATTTTGTCAAAGTACTTTTCTGCATCAATTGATAGGATCATGTGGTTCTTGTCCATTGTTTATTAATGTGATAAATTACACTGATTGATTTTCTTATGTTGAACCATCCATGATTCATTTTATGAATCCCACTTGGTCATGATGAATTACTTTTTGATGTATCGTTGCTTTATATTGGCCAGGTTTTTTTTTTCAAGATTTTTGCATCTATGTTCATGAGAGATTTCAACCTATAGTTTTCTATTTTGGTGGTGTCTTTACCTGACTTTCATATTAAAGATATGTTTGCTTTATAGAGTGACTCTGGAAGAATTCTATCTTTTTCTATTTTCTGAAATAGTTTATTTAGGACTGATGACAATTTTTCAGGAATGTATGATAAAATTCAGTTATAAAACCATCTTGTCCAGGGCTTTTTTTGGTTGGAAGTTGTTTTATTACCTTTTCAATTTCTTCTTTTGTAATGAATCTCAGGTGTTCAATTTCAGTTTGTGTCTGTTTAAGTAGTTTGTGATTTTCTAAGTATTTGTCTAATTCCTCTAGTTTTTCATATTAGAGTATATTTTTTATAATATTCCATTGTTAACCTTTTTATTTTAGTTGTTTCTCTTGTGACATTGTCCATTTCATCTCTTATTTGGATTATTTGTATCTTTTCCTTCTTTTTGTTAGTTTTGTTAGTTGTTTGTCAATTTTATTGGCCTTTTCGAAGAACCAACTTCTGGTTTTGTTGATGGTTTCAATTGGTTTTCTGTTTTCTATTTCATTTCTTTCTGCCTTAATTTTTATAATTTCAGGGTTTTTTTGAGGGTTGCAGGTTTTCTTGCTGTTCTTTTCTATTTGTTGGAGATGTTGGGTTAAAGAGTCAATGGTAAATTTTTTTCCTGTCTTTTATGTGTTTGCTTATTGCTATAATTTGGCTTCTATTTATTGCTTTTGCTGTTTTCCAGAGGTTTTTGTAAGTTATGTTTTTATTGTCATTTGTTTGAAGAAATTTTTTAATTTCCTTTTTATTTCTTCTAGTACCCACGCATGTTCAAGCAAGGTGCTGCTCAGCTTCCAAATGCATGGTGTGTTGGGGTTTTTTTTTCTTATTTATCCTCTTAATTTGTTAGAAATGTCTTAATTTTTAATTTTGTATCATTGTGGGCTGAGAAGATGCTTTGTATTATCTCTTTATTTTTTAATTTATTGATGCTTGCCTTTTGTCCTAATATGTGATGACCTCTGGAGAGCATTCCATGCACATTAGAGAAGGTATACTGTGGGTTTTTTTGTTTGTTTGTTTGTTTGTTGTTGTTGTTGTTGTTGTTGTTTTAGTGTATTAGCCTATAAATAACTATGAGGTCAAGTTGGTTTATTTTGTGGTTGAATTCTTCAGCATCTTTGTTGAGTTTCTTTATGGAAGTTCTATCTTTTCTTGAATGGGGTGTATACTGAAGTCTACAACTACTACAGTACTGTCAAATATTTTCTTTTTAGGTTTTGTTAATATTTGTTTTATATATTTTATATATTTTGGTGCATAGATATTTATTATTGTTTTATCTTTTTGTTCTATTGACCCTTTAATCATTATGTAGTGACCTTCCTTGTCCTTTATGTTGGTTTTTGCACTGAAATCTATTTTATCAGAAATTAACATCACTACTCCCGCTTTTTTTGTTTCCATTTGCTTGGTATATTTTTTCCCACCCTTTTATTTTTAGTCTTTCTTTATTTTCATTTTTCATGTGCGTGTATTTTAGACAGCATATTGATGGATTTTGTGTTTTTATCCAATCTGCTACTCTTTTTCTCTTCAGTGGTGCATTTAAATAATTTACATTCAGTGTGATTATTGAGGGGCAAATTTTAATTACTATCATTTTGTTGAGTTCTTTTTGGTGTTGTTACTAGTTACTTAAGAAGGACATCTCTCAGTGTTTCCTGCAATCCTAGTCTTGTTTTTTTTAATTTTTTAAATTTTATTTTATTATTTTTTGTGTGTGTGTGTGTGTGAGTGTACCGTCAAATCAGATCTGACTGGTACAGGAGGAGATTGTTCCTCCTTTTCCCAGCAGAGCATCTGGTGGATTCGAACCATGTGCCTGTGGGATTGCAGTTGCAGCTCCTTGCCACTAGGCCACCAGAGCTCCCCCACCTAGTCTTGTTTTTACAGACTCCTTTAGGTTCTGTTTTTCTGAGAATATCTTGATCTCTCCTTCATATTTGATGGACAATTTGGCTGGGTACAATATTCTTGGTTAACAGTGTGTTCTTCGAGTTTGATAAATGTCATTCTTGCTCACATGGTTTCTGCTGAGAAATCAGAACTTAATTTTATTTGCTTTCCCTTATAGGTTACTCTTTGTTTCTTCCTCACTACTTTCAGAATTCTCTCCTTATCTTTGGTTCTGGCATATTTGACTATGATATATCTTGGTGTTTTTCTCTTGGTGTCTATTTTATATGGTGTTCTCTCAGCTTCTTGAATATATATTCTCTTATTCTTCATTATGCCTGGAAAATTTTCTTCTAATAATTCTTCCACAACTTTTTTTGTTCCTTTACTAGCTTTTTCCTGTTCTGGGATTCCAATTATGTGCATGTTATTTCTCATGACATTATCCCACATTATTATTTGGTTTTCTTATTTTTTTCCTTCCGTTTTGATTCTCCTTTTTATTCCAGCAGATCCGTGCCAACAATTCTATCTTCTGTTTCTGTGTTCCATCTCCTCAGCTCTGCTCATGTGTCCCTCCATCATGTTGACAGCATCTGAAACATTGGTCCTCATATTTTAGATTATGGTTTCTTGTTTTTCCAGAGCCTCTAATGCCTCGTTTGTTTTATCTGCATTGTTTTGGACTTTTTTCAAAGTTCTTCCAGGTTTTTGCTTACTGTGTCCTGTAATTCTTCAAGTTTGTCTTTCACCCACTGGAAATATCCAGTCATCGTTCTCTTAAATTCTGGGTCAGAAAGTTTCATCAGACTTTTTTGTTTCAGGAAATCCATTGATACTGTGTCACTTTTTGTGGTGACATCTTGCTTTGTGCTTGTGTACGGGGTGAGGTAGTCTGCTTCCTATGTGACATTGCTGTGGTAAAGTTTTTCATTTCTCAAATGATAGCAGGTTCTTGATCTGAAATCACTGCTTCAGAAGAGGGTTGGACAGCTACCCTGCCTGGGTTTCTCTCTGCCTTCTAACTCAAGGGAATATTTGCTTCAGTTTGGTGGAAAAAAAGCCTGTGAAAACAGCCTCCTCTGTCAGACAACTGCTGCAGCTAGGGTAGCCCAAAGTTCTCCAGGCAAAAGGAAATTGATGGACTGAATATGAAGAGAGACAAGGTGGAGCAAAGAGACCTGATTGGAAAATCAAGAAGCCTTGGTTTTCCCTTTGAGAATGAGCTCCAGTTGTCTCACTCCCCTTTGATTGAGCGTTAGAGGTCCCACGTGATTCAGCCAAATAGCAGTGACACCACACACACACATACAAAGTACCTCATTCAAATTCCAGCATCACTCCAAGTACAGGCATTGGCATCAAGACCAGAGTTCCCAGCACAGCACGTCAGCATCAGAGTTCCAGGTGTGGGGTATCAGTGTCAGGACTGGAGTTTTGGGCATAGACCACAGGTGTCAGTACTGGAGTTCCAAGGGCAGTCAGGTGGTGTCAGGATCATAATTCCTGGTGTGTAGCATCAGTATTCAGATGAGATTCTGTCTGTCAGTGTTTTTAAACCCTTCATTCAAATTCCAGTGTTGCAGAGCTCCCATGCAGCACTGCACTCCTTTGCAATGGTGTCACATGCTCCCGTGTGGTGGTATCAGATGCTCCCTCTGAATAAATGTTTTTGGGTTGTTGTGTTCTGGTTTTGTTGGGGTTTTTTTGTTTGTTTGTTTTTGGTGATTTTTGTTTAAGTGAACTGAGAGAGAGAAAGAAGGTAAAATGTGCAACAATGAATGAATGAATGAATGAATGAATGAATGAATGAAAATCTAAATCACAGTGAAAATAAAATTTTATTTTAAAAATATATTTACAGCCTCTTGTGATTTCACTCCCCTACCCATTCTCTCCCCTCTATTCTCATCCCTTTCCCTCTTGTGTCCCCATACATGTTTTACTAGTTATCCTTCAATTTTTTACAGTAATGGTCTTATGCAGTATTTGTCCTTATTATACTGAGTTACTTCACTCAACACAATGCTCTCAATTCTCTTCCAAGTTTTGTAGTGTTTTTCTAAATTGATGCTCCTGTGTGCTGCATAGTATTTATTTGTGTGAATATACCACAATTTATCGATCCATTCAGTTGTGTCTGGACATTTAGGATGTTTCTTTTTTCTTATGATACATAATTTAGTTAGTGGAGGAAGGGAGTAAAGGAAATGGGAAAAATCTGGCAGGGACCTGAAAAGATATGATAATGATGTGTATAGTCCAATGGTGATGACTTTTATAAAGTATAATGCATGGAATGATTGTATGAAGCAAAATGTGAATGAAGAGTGTTGTGAAGTGAAGTACAATTTAAATGAACTTTGTAAGCACATTAATACAAAATATTTTTTTAAAAAAGATTGCTCTAATAACCATTATTATCTCCTTGATATCCCAATGGGCCATGGATCATTTTAGGTGGTCAACAAACATTTTTTATGATTTTTTCAAGTGTATTAAAACATTAATTTTTTTCAAAAAGAAGAAAGATTTACAGTGTTGAGCACCTGATGGAGGGCTGCCATGAGTCAGGACCAATTCCATAGCAGTTTTGGATTCTTTTTGTGATCATTTTGTGCATGTGTTCAGAGAAAAAGAAAAATTTGTTTTCAATTCTTTAAATGTTACATGTACAGCAAGTAAAAGCAATAGTGATAAAGAATTTGAGTAAGAGATTGGTTCCTTTTTTTAAAGTGTGGTCAAATTTGCTTAATATTAAATGACAAGTATGTAAGTTCACCAAGTTAAACATTTGTAACTCAAGGATTTACTGTATTCTTTATTTCAGAGGGATATTTTTCATTTTTTTCATTTTCTATTTGTTTGCATACAATATTTGTCTACATTGTGTTTCATTCATGTACATTGAGTTTCACACATTCCTTCATACACATTATGTTTCATACGATCATTCACATACCTGTGTTCTACTAAGCCAATCACCATTGGTCTATGTCCACTATAACCCTGTCTTTATAGACCCCTACTGGATCATTCATAATTAGGTCACCTCTTCCCTCTGTCCACCAAATTGTGCCACTTTGTGATTTCCCTCCATTCCCATCCATCTCCCCTTCCCCTTCCCATTCCTCCTTTGGACTTTTATACACATCATACTAGCTATCCTTCTATTTTTGTAACAGTGGTCTTATGCAGCATTTGTCCTTATAAGACTGACATAGTTCACTCAATATAATGGTCTCTAGCCTCTCCTATGTTATATAGTCTTTTTTTTTCTATAATTATATTTTATTAATTTTCATAAACATTTACAGAGATTTTGGGCTTCCACTCATTCATTGTTGCACTATTCTCTCTACCCTCCTCCCAGTTTGTTCTTGTCCAAATGCCACAGTGCTTGTCAAAGCCAGTTCTGATTAATCTTCTTTGTCAGTGTATCCTTTGCCATTCCCTATCACTCCTCCCTGAGAGAGACTTCACCCTGAGTCATAAGGAAAAGGGGACGGCGTATTCTCTTAGCTACTTCCTGCTGAAAAGGGACGCTGTGGGTTTCAGGGTGAAGATCTTCTCTCACTACTCTAAAGGGCCCCTTTGGCAGTAGGAAACACATAGACTATTATGGAGATTGATTTTGGAATTCAGATGCACTCTTATTGATTGTGCTTGGCTGTACATGTACATATCCTTGAAGATGTATCATGGGGGTGTTGCAACCTAGAAGACACAAATTTGACTAACAAGTTATAAGTACATGAGTCAAAAATTATGGAAAAGTAAAAGAAAAGATTCTTTCATTGTTTTACAAACCCTCCCCCAGGTCCCCTCCACCATGCAGCCCTCGCTCTAGTCTCCTGTGATGACAGAGACACCCAGTTACATCTCTCTTTTAGACGGTTCTCTCCCTCCTCTGCTTCAGTGCAGTATACATTATTGAACCCATCTTACTCAGTGTCTCCCTAACCCCAAGGACAGTCCCATTCTACAACAGTGGCATCATGTAATATTTGTCCTTTTGTGACTGGGATATTTCACTCAGCATAATGTTCTCCAGAGTCAACCATTTTGAATAATATTGCATGAGTTCCTTGTTTTTTAATGCAGCATAGTATTCCATTGTGCGAATATACCACAGCTTCTCTAGCCATTCGTTTGTTGATGGGAACTCCTTGCTATTGTGAACAAAGCTGCAATGAACATGGGTGTGCATATATCTGCTTGGATGTCAGCTATGGTCTCTTCAGGGTATATTCCCAGTAGTGGAATTGCTGGGTCAAATGGTATCTCTATAGTCTTTTTTAAAAATTGTTGCTCCTGCATGAAGTATTCCATCCTGTGAATGTACCACCATTTCTCAATGCAGTCACTTGCTGATGAACATTTGGGCTGTTTCCATGTTCTTGCTGTTGTGAATAATTCTGCTATGAATATTGGTGCACAAATCTCTGTTTGTATCTCAGTTCTATTTTCCTGAGAGTATATTCCTAGTAATGGGACAGCTGGACTATATGGAATTTCTATGTTCAACTTTTTGAGGAAATATCAAAATGCCTTCCAAAGTAGTTGTACCATTTTACAATCCCAACAACAGTGTATGAGAATTTCATTCTCTCTGTATCCTCTCCAACATTTATTGTTTGCTGCCCTGCTAAACTTTGCCATTGCTGCTAGTGTGAGATGGTATCTCATTGTGGTTTTGATCTACATCTCTCTTATTGCCAGTGAATTTGAGCATTTCTTCTTGGGCCTGTTGGCCTTTTGAATGTCTTCCTCCATGAAAAGTCTTTTCATGTCTTTTGCTCATTTTATAATTGTGTTACCAGCCTTTTTCTTGTGGAGGCCTTGTACTATTCTGTGAACATTTGTTACGAGACCCTTGTCTGAAATGACATGGTCAAATGTTTTGGTTTCTTTTCTTATCCAGTGTGTTTTCTTTTCACCCTATTGGAAAAATTATAATGCACACAAGAACTTAATTTTTAGAAGATCCTATTCACCAATGTTGTCCTCTCTTGGTTATGTATTTCTGGTTGTATTTGCCAGCTTTTTTTTGTTTGCTTAAGAATTTATTCCAATCACAAGAAATAGGGGAACAAAAACTAGGGAGGAAGAAATGAGGCAAAACTATTGAACCATTCTTGGCCTGACAATGGAAATATTTTTTTCTCTCATATTTGTGTATTGGACTTTCTAGCCATGTCACTTATCTAAGATGTATTTTTTTAATTATCTCCCACTCCCTATAGAAGTCTGATAATGTACAAAGAGAACATGTAGTCACTGAGTTTTAAGAGAGTCTGAAAGATTGTCAACAATTTTATCTTACTTGGATTCACTATCTACAGTCTTGGCCCCCACAGTCAAGAAACCAAAAGACATACTGTTTTTGGAAAATCTGTTGTGTGGGACATCTCCAAGGTACTAAAGAGCAGGCCACAATCTTTTCAATCATCTTCTATGCTTCTGAAAAATGGAAATTATTAAGAAAGACAAGAGAAGTGTTGCTTTTAAGGTATGGTGTTGGAGAAGAGGACTGGATGTCTAATGGACTGCCAAAAGAACAAACAGATATGTTTGTTGGAGATGGAGTAGATGGAGTGCTTCTTAGAGCCAATGATGGTGAAGTTTCATCTCATATCCCTTGGGCATGCAGCCAGGAGGAGCCATTCCCTGGAAAGAGATTATCATGCTTGGAAAGGTGGAGAAGGGTTGGCAAAAGATAGGAAGAACCTCAACAAAATGCATTGACACAGTAACTGCAGCAATGTACTCCAATATGTTTGAGGTAAGGATGACACAGGATAGAACAGGCCTCAGATCTGTTGTTCATAGGGTTGCTGTGAGTCAGCTAAGGTCACTTCTAACTCGGTACTACACAACAAGAACAACCACTATTGTGATGTTGCCTATTTCTTCAAGTCTGTTAAATGTTGCTTTGTGTATTTTTCAGGTCTATCATTTGGTGTGTAGATGTTGACTAAGGTTATGTCTTCATGATCTACTATGCCTTTAACCATCGTATAGTGCCCTTCCTTATATTTTATGGTAGTTTTCTTCCAGAAATCTATTTTATAAGAGATTAGTCTTGCCACTCCTGCATTTTTGTAGGTGCCATTTGCTTGCTATATTTTTTTCCTCCAGCCTGTGATTTTAATTTAGTTTATTCCTCATTTCTTAGATATGTCTCTTGTAGGCAACATATTGATGACTTTTGGTTTTTTATCCATTCTGCTACTCTTTTTATCTTGACTGGTACATTTAATCCATTCACATTAAGTGTTATCATTGAAACACGAAGTTTTATTACTGCCATTTTGCTGTGCTGCTTTTTCTATTGTTTCTGATTATTATGGTCCATTCACTTTCCTTTCGTGTTTCTGTGTGAAGGGCTTCCCTTAGCATTTTTGGTACAGCTGGTCTTGTTTCAAAAATTTGTTAAGTTCCTACTTTTCTTCAAATGATTTAATTTCTTTTTCATATTTGATGGACAGCTTTGCTGGGTACAGAATCCTCAGCTGGCAATTACTGTTTTCCAACTTTCTATATATGCCATCTCATTGTCTTCAGAACTTAATCTAATTATTTCTCTTTTGCAGGTTAGTCTTTGTTTTTCTTCTGCTGTTTTTGGTATTCTTATCTTTTGTTTTGGAAAATTTGGCTATGGTATATCTTGATGTTTTTCTTTTGGATCTAGTCTGTTTGGTGTTTGCAGAGCTTCTTGAATGTAGATTTCCTCAGTGCTTCCTCTGTTTTCCTCCTGCATATTGTTTCTTTTGATGTTATCCCACATGATTGTAATGTTTTCTTTTCGTCTCCTCAAAGATTTTTCTACTAGTATGTTCCCACTGAGGTTCTTGTTTTTTGGCTCATTCACTCTCTGTTTCATTCCTTCTGATCTGCTGTTTTGTCCCCCCCGGCATGTTGGAAACTTCTGTCATTTCAGTCTTGATAGTGTGGGCTGCATTTTTATGCATTTTTGTTATTTCCATTACTGTGTTGGCTGTACCCTCTTTGTCTTGTGCTAATTTTTTAAGTTCTTGTTCCACTCTTTATCTATTGTTTCAATTCTTTCTTCCTTCTTTTGTAATTTCCTCTGCACTGATATATTTCTTCTGGCTCCCTTTATTGTGGCTTTCAGTCTTTCTTCCATCATGTGCACCTTCTTTTGAAGTTGTTTATGTAACTCTACATCAATATATTTCCTCTGAATCCCTATCTCTGAGATATTTGCTTTATTAATGGTATTCTTTAAGTGGTATAGCAGTCGTTTGTCTATTTGTGTACTGAATAACTTGGACTTGCTGTGATACTGACTACTGTGCCATAGTCATGTCAAATACCATATTGGTTACCCATCATGGACACTGTTTGGAGAAGCTTCTGGATTGATTAAATTTTGGAATCAGGAGTGGCATCCACTTCCTAAAACAGATGCTTCTGGAAATTCTATACACTCTATAATCATACAGAAATGATGTTTATTAGAGTGCAGAGTTCAGTTCTTTTGTTCATAGGGTCACTGTGAGTTGTATTCGACTTGATGATGCTTAACCACTGCTAAGTGAGACTGTTGTTGTTGTTATTGTTAAGCGCTGTCGAGTTATAGACCACTCATAGTGACCCTATGAACAAAAGATCTGAACACATCTATAACTTTCTTCTTTTCTCTAAGTTCATAGCGTTTCCAAAGGCAAGCTATTTCGAAAGTGGATGCCACTCCTGCTTCCAAGCTTGTTTTAATTGGGGAGCTCCACCAAACACTGTCCACGAATTGAGACTAGTGTTGTTATATTTAGAGGAACATTCTTTTATTTTGTACCTCACTTTTGGTCAAATTTTCTGTAATGAGGTAATCTGAGTTTGCTGTGATGCTGAACCTTGTGCCATTAGGGTATAAAATACCATAATGATCTCCCAATGTGGACAGTTTGGTGGAGCACCAGTTGTGAAATAGGTTTGGAAGTAGGAGTGGCATCCACTTCCTAATATGGAAACTCTATGAACTTGGAGAAATGATCATAGTTATGGAAAGACGTTAGGTCTTTTGTTCGTAGAGTCACTATAAGTTGTAGTCTACTTGATGACAATCAACAACAACGTTCTTTCTTCCATTATTTGTACCCTTTTCTGCAGTTGTTCATATAACTCCACATCAATGTATTTCTTATGCTTTCCTGGCTCTCGAGTAATTATTGGATCTGCAATATATTCTGCTTTTTAAAGGGAAGGCTTATTTTGTTTTTATCAAAATGCTTAGAGCTACCTGCTACTTTTTTTACTTTATGTGAAGGTTTTCTCTAGATATGTTAGGCTCTTTCTATTGTATCTGGATAGGATCTTGACAGCTCTTTATCCTTACGATGCTGTCAATTAGTTGCAAGCTTAAAGTGTTCCGTCTGTGGGGAGGGGCAACTTGTTCCATTAGAAATCCTTTCTGGATCTGTGGGGCAAGAAAGTTTGCCTTGTATAAAGTCCTTCAATCTTCTCTGGTCTGCAGAGTGGCAAGGCCACATTCCTGACCTGGAGCAGTTTTTGTCTAGGGGAATGGCAGGCAACTCCCTCTCTAACACTTCAATATTCTGGCTCTCAAGTGAGACGCCTGTCTTATTGGAGCCCTCTCTAAAATTCTGTTGTCCAATTTGGTCTGTGGGCTGGCCCCTAAGGCAGCCAGTTATCCTGCCTGGAGCAGTTTCCCTCCCAGGAAGTTGTGAGCACTTCACTCCCCAGCACCATAGTGTGGTAGCTTTGGGAAAGAATCTCTTGCCTGATTGCATCTCTCTCCCCTGAAGTCTGTTGTTTTCTTATGTCTACAGAGTGGTGCAGCCAGGTTCCCAAACTGAAGTTGCTTCTGTCCAGAGATGTGGCAAGAAGCTTCTGCCCTAGCCTTTCAATGTGCTGACGCTAAGACAGCCAGGTAACTCACCTGGAACAGTTCTTTTTTCTCAGGGATTTGTAAACCTTTCCCACCAGCACCTCAGTGTGATTTAAGTTCCATTACAGCAAAGAATATATCATTAAAGAGATGCATAGAGCACGGCCTGGGAAGATTCTCAGCAAGTTCGAACAAAGGATATTCTCCATTACTACATGTATCAATATCTTTTATCAACCAGAAAGCTCATGGAGCTTCTACGAGGTGATTATTGGGATCTTATTACATAGGCATGATTGAAAGAATGAATCCACTTCACCTGAAGTCAGCTGATTTGAACAGATGGTTTTTTTGACCCATCCAGCCCCTACTTGCATAACTTCATTAGTATTAACATCAAGTGTAGTCTGGAGACCTCAACAAAGACATTTCAGTCACTCAAGGGATTCCAAGTATGTATAGACTTTCATCTTTTAATGATTGAAAAGTCTCTGTAGTATTCATTATGGCTAATGGTTGTGGGTTACAGCTTAAAGACAACCTTTTGATAATTATTAAAAGATTAACTTATTTTTGTGATATATTTAATTTAACCAAAGAATTTGATCTTTGTCTTTCATTTCTGTGAGATAACTTTTGAAAATGAACTCTCCAGTAATGGATAATGTGTTTTTATTTTTCTTATGTGCTGTTGAGTCAGAATTTACTTACAGATGACCTCCAGTAAATTTTCAGAGGCTGCAAATCTTATGGGAGGAGATTGTCCCTCATTCTTCCTCAGAGCAGCTAGTGGACTTGAACTAAGTGCCTTTGGATTGGCAGTGAATTTCTTTATCATTAGACCACCAGAGCTCCCTAATAATGGTTGGTAACACTTATTAAGTTCCTATTCTGTGTTGGACTCATTCTGTGACTTCAAGGATCTTACATTTATATTGTTATTATATAGCTAACAAATGCATATTAATTGCTACCACTTTAGAGCAACTGCCATATACCAAATATCAAAGTACACTCTCTCATTAATTCCTCAGAATAGCTTACAGAGTATTTCCAAGTATATCACCACAGAAAGAGAAACAAAAGTATCTGTTTATTAAGTATCTTATCCAAGTTTACATAACTAGTAACTGATAGAGCTAGGATTTGAACTCTTACTTTAAACACCCTTTATATGAGCTTATCTTTTAAGTACTTATTTCTTACATAAATAAAAAAAATGTTCCTTTAGCTCTAAATAAAACAGATTTTCATGTGGATACCATTTCTTCTGATTTTTGCTTTTCTAATAACTCAGAATAATAAATAATATGCTACAGTGTCTACTTAAAATGCAATTCTCAAATCATAGAGCTAAGACTCATACAAATGTTCAATAACCACTCTGCCAAGCACAGTAGTCACATGTAGCTACTGAACACTTAAAATGTTCTTAATGTGACTGTCAAAGACGATAAGCTTCACTATGGATCACACTTCAACATAAAAAAAAAACAACTAAAATTTCACAATTAGACCAATAGACATCATGATAGATGAAAAAAAGGTGTTAATTATTAATCCACAATCAACACCTATGGAAGCAGTTATAAAGAAACAACATATTGTTGTTGTTGTTGTTGTTGTTGTTATGTGGCATTGAGTCACTTGTGACTCATAGCAACCCTATGTACAACAGCCCTAAACTCTGTTTTGTCCTGTGCCAATCTCATTGTCTCCGACACACTCATCCGGATTGCCCCAGTCACCGAATTGATCCAACTCCCAGAGGGCCTTCCCCTCCTGCGCCTGCCCTCCACCCTCCCAAGCATGATGGGTCCTTCTCCAAGGACCGGACCCTCCTTACAACATGACCAAAGTATGTCAGATGAAGTCTCAAAATCCTTGCCTCCAAGGAGCAGCCCCGTTTAACCCTCTACAGGACAAATCTGCTTGTTTTCGTAGCAGTCCATGGTACTCTCAGCACTCTTCTCCAACACCAAAGCTCAAAAGCATCAATTCTCCTTCTATCCTCCCTGGTCATTATCCTACTCTCTGACGCATAACAAGTGATTGCAAAGACCATGGCCTGTATCAGA
>NW_006399861.1:7066205-7083242 GCF_000299155.1 Elephantulus edwardii
GGTTTAATTTTCCTCAGCTTCAGCTTGAACTGGTGTATGAGGAGTGGGTGGTCTGTTCCACAATCAATTTTCACAGCTGATATTGCGCTTCTCCAGTGGTTCCTTCTGCAGATGTAATCTATCTGATTCCTATGCATACCATCAGGTGAGATCGATGTATATAGCCTGCATTTATGTCTCTTAAAAAATGTGTTTGCTATGAATAAGTCATTGATTGTGCAAAATTCAATCATTCTATCTCCAGCTCCATTTCTGTCTCTGAGTCCATGTTTTCCGACTACTGATTCTTCTTCTCTGTTCCCAATTTTTGCATTCCAGTCACCCATTTTTATCAATGCATCTCAATTGCATGTTCGATCGATCTCTGACTGTAAAAGTTGGTAGAAATCTTCTATTTCCTCTTCTTTGGCTCTGGTTGTTGGTGCATATATCTGAATGATAGTGGTATTCACTGGACTTCCTTGTATGCTTATGGATATTATCCTGTCACTCACAATATTGTTCTTCAAGATGGATCTAGAAATGGCTTTCCTAACTATGAAAGAAACCCCATTTTTCCTCACCTTTTCATCTCTGGAGTAGTATATCATATGATCATCCAATTCAAAATGCAGAGGACCCCCAAGCCTGCCTGAAACTCGGTCAGCCCGAGGGTGGGACACATTACCATTAAACTTAGGAGACTCTGGTCACAGCATAAGAAACTGTTACCAGCTGATGAATCTGGAATCACAGAAACCAAGGAAGCTTTAGCTATAAGTTACCAGATCAAGGGCTAGACAATGGGAGATAGTTGCTGAAGGGAGTGAGTAGAAGTGGAGGGGTATCTTGATGGATGGTGGAGCAAAGAAATAAGTGGGTCAGGGCACTTGTGTCAAGGGCAGGAACAACACCAAAACTAATAGTTAATTCCACAATAAGGGATATATTTTCACTTTTTCTGTAAAGTGCTTATCTGTTGGATACTCTAAATCTGAACATTCAGATTGACACACACTAGGAAGGATTGGCCATCCACTTCCAAAATAGCAGGCCTCTGAAAACCCTATGTACAACAGAACACACGTAGAATGACAGAAAGGCAACTGAGTGTGTAAATACAAAGGAAGAGGAACAGTTGTAAGCAGACGCTAGTGATTGGAACATGGAATGTGAGAACCATGAATGTAGGAAAATTGATATTGTTAAGGAGGAAATGGAACGCATAAATATTGACATACTAGGCATTGTTGAGATGAGACGGACCAACATGGGGCATTTTGAATCGAATGATCATATGATATACTACAGAAACATATTACAATGGTAAAATCTGCAGCCAGAGACCTTTTCCAAAATGCTAAGGAGCAAAGATGTCATATTTTATTAAAGCCAGGATATTTTAAATTGCTTCATATGCTAGTGAGAGCAGAATAATAAAAACCAAAAAGCAATGATGTCAGTCTAGAGACTAAGGTGCTCCTAATCCAGCCCTGGTCTTTGCAATTATTTGTTATGCATCAGAGAGCTGTACAACGACTAAGGATGATAGAAGAAAAATTGATGTCTTTGAACTGTGGTGCTGGAGAAGAGTCTTGAACATACTATGGACTGCCAAGGAATCAAATAGATCTATCATGGAGAGGGTGAAACCAAGTTTCTCATTGGGAGCTAGGATTTTGAAGCTCTGTCTCACATACTTTGGCCACATGGCTAGGAGAGACTAGTCCTTGGAGAAGGACTTCATGCTTGGAAGGGTGGAGGGAGAGCATGGGAGAGGAAGACCTCCAATGAGATAGATCAATACAGTGACTGGGGAAATTGGGACTGATGTATCAGAATTGATGAGATTGACTCAGGACAGGGCATGGATCAGAGCTGCTGTACTTAGTGTCACTAAGAAGCATTGATGTCTAGGAGGGAGGGTGGAAATAGAAAGGGGTGAGGGGGGCATAGGGTTAATCATAAGGTTACACAATTTGATGGGTGGGTGAAGTGAAGGAAATGGGAAAGTTCTTTTGTGAAGAACAATGTGTTCAAACTTTGTTAATAAATCAGAGTAATATTTAAAAAAAGAAGAAGAAGCAGAAGCATTGATGCCTTTGAGTTGCCGTGTTGGAGACGAGTGCTGAATATCTGATGGACTGCCAAAAGAACAGATATATCTTGGAGAAGGTGTGGCCAGACTGTTTCTTGAAGGTAAGGCTGGTGAGGCTTCATCATGTTGCTAAGAAAGGTTATTCCTTGGCAAAGAACATCATGCTTGAAAAGGCAGAGGGATGGCAAATGAGAGGAAGATGCTCAACCAGATGGATTAACATAGTGCCTACAGCAATGGGCTCCAGTGTGCGTGAAAGTGTGAGGTTGGCTCAGGATGGGACATGATTCTGGTCTGTTGTTCATAGATAGCCATGAGTTGAACTGTACTCGGTGGCACCTAACAATAATAGTAACATATACATGCCAAAGTTGGTCATTGTGCATGACAAGCAGAAACATAATTGATTCTTTTTAATTGTGATATTGGTAAACAGTATTGAATATACCAAGAATAGCCAAAAGAATGAACAAACACAGCGTGGAATTAGCATAGGTGGAGAATGCTCCTTTGAGGTAAAGATGATTAGACTTCTAAAACATACTTTGAACATGTTTCAGGAGGGGCTACTCCCTGGAAAAGGACAAGATGCTTAGAAAAGCAGAAGTTCAGCAAAGGAGAGTACGATCTTCAATAAAGTGCACTGATGCATAACAGAAATTGTGGGGATGGTGCAAGATCAGTCAGACGTCTGTGTAATTTTATTAGTGTTATATGGCCCAGAGCATACTCAATAGCATCTGACAACAGCAGCATTGAGAATAAGATGCTGTTGTGTTAATTTTATGTGCTGTAGAGCCACCTGTGCTTTATAGCGACCCTGTGTACAACAGCTCTTAAGCATGCCCTGTCCTGAACCAGTCTCACTGACTCCAACACACCTACCCCCATTGCCCCAGTTACTGTACCAATCCATCTCCTCAGGGGTCTTTCTCTCCCATGATGTTCCTCCACCCATCCTAGCATGATGTCCTTCTCCAAGTATCGATCCCTCCTGGCACATACCCAAAGTGTGCGCAAACTAGCTTCAAAATCCCAGCTTCCAAGCAGAAAACCAGTTTCACCCTCTCCAAGACAGGCAGACCTATTGACTAAATTTTTATTTTACTAAATTTTCATTCACTTTAGTTTCATTTAAAAACAGAAACAATGTAAAATATTTTATCCATTAAATATAAGCATTGTTGTTTCGAGATGTGCTTTTAGTGAAAAAACATATATTTAATTTCAAACATTTAATATAAAAAGTATAAAATGTCATTAGCAATTTTTATTTTCACAACGTGTAGAAATGATAATATGTAGACCATATTAACGTAAATAAAAGATACTCTTACCATTTATTTCATGCCTTTCTTTCCACAATATGATCACTACCAATGCTCTAGAGAGAAAGTTTTAAAGATAATAAAAAAGAATATTTTATGCCTAGAAATGCAGGAAGAGATGCCCAACTAACTATAAGAGAGTTATTTTACGTGAGACTAAGTCATGGGCTCATAATTCTCCATAGACTTCATTCTTCTTTACAGCTTCTTGACTCTGACTGTTGTGCACGAAACTGTCTATGCACAGGCTGGAAATTACATGCCTTGCTCCTCTTATCAAAGTGCTTAAAATACTCTAGTAAACATACAGCTTCCAACAGAAGCATTAAACCTGGTGTTTGTATGAAGCTTAATTAAATGGAAGAATTACAGGAAAATCCGTGTCATAACGATTCTTTAAAGTAAGCCACAGATCAAAGTTCAGCACTGTCAAATATACAACTTGAGAACAAACTCAAGTGCTGCTATTAATCATGGTTTCTGGGGATTTGATGACATAGATTAAACTGTTGTAAAGGATACTGCTGTGCATCAGGTTCTTGCAACTGTCATCAACGCCTCTGCCAAGAGTCCACAGAACAAGAAGAGAAGCTACTCAGCATTTATTGTTGGTGTCTCTCACTGAGCTCAGTCAAGAGGTCTGGGTGACAGGTTTAAATTCAAGGCAACACCTCAGAATTAATTGCAAAACGACTATCTGTTTTTTGTTTTTGTTTTTGTTTTTTAGGTTTCATAGACTTAATTTTTATTTATTTTTTTATTATTATTAAATTTTATTAGTTTTAATGAACATTTACAGGGATTTTGGGTTTTCATTCCTTCATTGCTGCACCATTCTCTCTACCCTCCTCCCCAGTTTGTTCTTCTTCCCCGCCATCCGAATGTCTGTTTTAATTGTCCAATTGCCACAGTGCTTGTCAAAGTCAGTTCTGATTAATCTCCTTTGTCGGTGTGTCCTTTGCCATTCCCTATCACTCATCCCTGAGAGAGACTTCACCCTGATTCATAAGGAAAAGGGGATGGCGCATTCTCTTAGCTACTTCCTGCTGAAAAGGGACGCTGTGGGTTTCAGGGTGAAGATCTTCTCTCACTACTCTAAAGGGCCCCTTTGGCAGTAGAAAACACATAGACTATTATGGAGATTGATTTTGGAATTTAGATGCACTCTTATTGATTGTGCTTGGCCGTACATGTTCATATCCTTGAAGATGTATCATGGGGGTGTTGCAACCTAGAAGACACAAATTTGACTAAGAAGTTCTAAGTACAGGAGTCAAAAATTATGGAAAAGTAAAAGAAAGGATTCTTTCATTGTTTTACAAACCCTCCCCCCAGGTCCCCTCCACCATGTAGCCCTCGCTCTAGACTCCCGTGATGACAGAAATACCTAGTCATGTATCTCTTTTAAACAGTTTTCTCCCTCCTCTGTTTCAGTGCACAAAATGACTATCTAAAAGAAAGTGAAAAGCTTGGAAACATTAAGAAAAAAAGTAGGAGAAAAGGTTGGGGAAAGTTAAATTGAGGGCAGACACCACATTAACATAAGTTCTATTTAATTCTCAATCATATGCTTTCAATAAATATTCTGTAAAATATTTAAATAATTTATGATATGTACTATTTCAGAAATCAGATAATTTTTCTTAATATTATTAACATCTGCCAGACAAGAATGCATCATATGGTTCCTGGCAGCTTGCAATCATAGTAGGCCAGGTAACATGTAATATGAAGTTGCCAGTGCTTTTGTATGTGCTGTTTATATTTTAATCTCTCTTATTTAGTGACTTTCATCTTACTTGGATACACAATCAGCATCTATATTAGTTAACATGTTATATTAGGAATATATGCTGTCAAAAACCTCTCTAAGTGCTAAAGAGCAAAGATGCCAGTTTAAAGACTAAGGTGCACCTGATCGAAGCCATGGTATTTTCAATTGCTTCCTATATATCTGAAGTTGAAACAACAGAAGAATTGATGACTTTGAATTGTGTTGTTGGCAAAGAGTACTGAATATCCCCAAAACTGCCAAAACAATAATGTATCTTGAAAGAAGTGCTCCTTAGAAGCAAGGATGGTGAAACTTCATCACTCATGCTTTGGAATGCTGTCTGGAGGAGCTAAACCTCAGAGAATGAAACATTATGCTGAGAAAGAGAGAGAAGCATCAGTGAAAGTGAAGAAAATCCTCAACAATGTGGATTGACACTATGGTTACCACAATGGTGTCCATGATGCAGGACAGGGCAAGATTCAAACATAGGATTGTTCTTAGGGTTACTATGAGTCATAGTAGACTCAACGGCACCCAACAACTCATTGAGTTCTTGGCATTATTAGAATAACAAAGGAGTTCTTGGCATTATTAGAATAACAAAGGTTAAATTTAACTATCACATAAAATACCTTAAAGAAAATAGCAGCAAGAAGATAAAGCAGTGAAATAAAAAATTGCTGCATACATAAAAACACACAAAGAGGAAGGAAGATGTAACACTGTGTTGTTGTTAGGTGCTGCCATGTTGACTCTGACTTACAGTGACCCTATGAACACTAGCTCAAAACTTTGACCAGTCCTGTACCTTTCTGGCAATCTCCTCTATGTTGAAGCCCATTGCTGCTATTATTGTTTCAATCCATCTTGTTGAGTGAAGCAATCATCATTGGAAGAATGAGAGATTATGCCAATTCTATATTTCCTTATAAGGCAAACCCAAGTGCTTTATGAGATCTAATGATAGATAGTACCCACAAATAGATTAAACCACTTTATACTTTGCTTAAGAATATGTGCAAAGAAATAACCTTTCATATGCCAAGCAAAGCAAGAAAGGCAGAAGATATTCCAAAACATGTTAGTGTGGTGTTTACTAGAGGATTATGAATAAAATCTTATGTTATACTTATATACTATCTTTTTTTTCTCTCTTACTGTTTTAAAAACTAACCACATATCTTAGATTCCCCAAAACTACAATATATAAATAAATAGGTAAGCACAAGACTATTAAAGAATGGAATAGTAAATCATGTCTGAATTTATAACTCAAGTTAATTTTGGATTCCAGTGACATATTTAGAAAGTTATCCCCTCTTCTTTTTTCCAATATAGGATGTTTGAATGAAACTGGAAGTCACATAAAAGTCACTTTCCATTCTCTTTAAGTAAAATGGCAGAAAGCCAGTTTTGTTGATGCTCTCTTAGGATCTGTAGCACATTATGCCTAAGGGCAAACAAGCATTTTAAGTTTTCTATTTAGAATCACAAACTAGAAAGTGCTTCTTCCTTCAGTCATATACACTATGGCATACACTTTCCTGGCACCATTTCCTCCTTTTTTCATAAAGAACAATTTATGGGGGAAAATGTATTTCCTCTTTATTATAATTACATTATAATTTCACATTTGAGTGATTATTAATATCTGTTAATGCTTTTAGACTTCAAACTCAAATTCACCGCCATAGAATTGGTTCTAACTGAGTGTCTATCAATGGGCAAGGGAGAAGACTGCCCATCCTTCTCTAGTGGAACCACTTACGGATTCAACCTGCCAGAAACTCCAAGGCTTTGAATTAAAAGCACAACTTAGTATGGACTATGCCACCAGAGCCACTCTCTACCAGACTATATACACTTATTCACTCAAGTTTCCTGTAGGCTAGGAAGATATTAATTTCATAATTAATAATCAATAATATGTTGTTAAATATTGAAGGTATAAGTATACAAATTACTGTTCAACTTATTTCCTGAAAGCCATAAATATAATTTTGTTTTTAATTAATTAATTAATTTATATACTTTATACTGGTTTACTTACAAAGTCCAAATACATTGTTTCTCATACTGGATACCCCCTCCACCCATCAAATTTTGCCACCCTATGATTACCGCCCCCCATTCTCACCCCTCTGCTTCCAACCTCCCCCACCTTGGATCCTCATACTTGTCCTACAATAATGGTCTTATAAAGAATTTGAAGAACCATTTTTTTTTAGTCTCTCTTACTGGAATTGGTACAGTCCTAGGAATTTAGCAGCTTCATCTTTTTTTTAAAATATAGCAATTATTGTGACAATAGCTCTGGCATCAGATGAACTTGAGTTCATATCCTCACTTTGCTTATGGGTAAGTCCCTTATTTTGTGGCAGTTTGCTTACTTGTAAAATTGTACTAAATAGTACCTGCCATTTATATATTAGAGTCTCTGGGAGATGCAACTACGTGTTCCGCTGCTAACAAAATGATTGCAGACTCAAGTCCACCCACAGGCACCTCAGAAGAAAGGCTTAAGGATCTCCTTTAAAAAAGAAAGGTTATAGATTATGAAGCATAATTATATTTTCATGCATATGAGGCTGTCATGAGTTGAAATTGACTAGAATGATATATTTTTGGTTTTCTAAAGATTTTATACCCGTTTACTTACAAAGTTCATATACATTGTTTTTCACATCTTTCCCATTTCCTTTAACAATTCCTCCGTCCATCCATCAAATTGTGTGACTCATGATTAAACCCCAAACCACACACATGCACACACACACACACACACACACACACACACACACACACACAAAATATCCTCACCCCTCTTCTTCCCCATTCTCCCCTTGGATCTTCATACTTGTTCTACAATAATGGTGTTATAGTATTTCTCTTTATGGGAGTGAGTCAGTTCACTTAGCATAATGCTCCCCAGTCCCTCCCAAGGTAGGTAATAATTTACAAAATCATTACTCCTGCATGTATTCCATCATGTAAATGTACCATTATCTCTGAATCATTGTGGTTGGACATCTGGGCTGTTCCCATGTTCTTGGGATCATAAATAATGCTGCTATGAACATTGGTGTACAAGTCTCTATTTGTACCTCAGTTCTCATTTTCTCGGGGTATATTCCAAACAGTGGAATAGCTGAGTCATATGGAATTTCTATTTTTTATTTTCAGCTTTTTGAGGAAGTGCCTTCCAGAGCGGTTGTGCCATTTTACAATTCCACCAACAATGTATAAGAGTTCCTATCACTCCACATCCTATCCAATATTTATTACTTGCTGTCCTGTTAAACATTACCACTGCTATTGGAGTGAAATGATATCTCATTGTAGTTATGATTTACATCTCTCTTATTGCCAGTGATTTCTTCATATGACTCTTGGCCATCCAAATATCTTCCTCAGTGAAAAGTCTTTCCATGTTTTTGCCCATTTTGTAGTTATGTTACCTTTTTTTGTGAGGCTCTTTAGGATTCTGTAAACTTTTGATATGAGACCCTTGCCAAAAATGTTATTACTAAATGTTTTTCCCCAGGCAGTAGGTTGTTTTTTATTTTTTCACTCTGTTGGAAAAAGATTTGATGTTCACAAAAATTTTCTCTTTAGAAGGTCTCATTCACAGAATATTTTCCAAATATCAGTGTTGTTGTGAGAAGTCATTAAATTGGCTCCAATTCATAGCAACCCTATGTAAGCAAAAACTGCTGCACCATCCTCACAATCTCTATTGTCCTTAAACCTTTTGTTGCAGCCACTGTGTAACAGGGTCCCACTCCCAATAACAGGCCCTCACTGTGTGCAACAAAGTCTCACCATTTACATTTCTAAGAACATTCTGGCTTCACATGCCCAAGACAGCTTTATTTGTTTTTAAGGCAATCTGTAGTATATTAAATATTCTTCTCCAACATCATAATTTTAAGACATTAATTCTTTTTCAATTTTCCTCATTCATTGTCCACTTTCACAAGTGTGTGAGGATATTGAAGATGATAGCTGGAGCCAGAAATTCAAGATTAATTCAGAAGAAAGCATATTTATTATTATTATTATTAAGCTTCATAGACTATGCAAAAGCTTTTGACTGTGTGGATACAACAAGTTGTGGCTGACTCTGAGAAGAAAGGGAATCCGGAACATTTGATTGTGTTAATGCGAAACCTATACTTGGACCAAGAGGCAGTTGTCAGAACAGAGCAAGGAGACACTACATGGTTCAAAATCAAGAAGGCGGTCCGTCAGGGATGTATTGTGTCTCCATAACTTTTCAATCTGTATGCAGAACAGATCATCCAAGACGCTGGGCTGTACAAGGAGGAATGTGGCATCAGGATTGGTGGAAGAATCATCAACAACCTTCATTATGCAGATGACACAACCCTGCTTGCTCAAACTGAGGAGGACCTGAAGCACTTGCTACAGAAGGTCAAGGACTGCAGCCTCCTCTATGGATTGAAGTTCAATATCAAGAAAACAAAGATTCTCACCACTGGGCCAATTGCCAGCATCAGTATGGATGGTAAAGAGATTGAGACAGTTAACACTTTTAGTTTACTTGGCTCCACAGTCAACACTCTTGGTAACAGTAGCCAGGAAATCAACAAACATATTGCATTGGGGAAGTCAGCTGTGAGGGACCTCTCAAGAGTACTGAAGAACAACGATGTCAGGCTGGAGACTGGGACATACCTGATCTGGGCTAAAGTCTTCACAATTACCTGCTATGCATCAGAGAGTTGGGCACTGAATAGGGATGATAGAAAGAGAATTGATACCCTTGAGCTGTGGTGCTGGAGAAGAGTGTTGAATATACCATGGACTGCTAGGTGAAGCTAGAAAGCTCCTTGGAGTCAAGGATTCTGAAGTTTCGTCTGACATACTTTGGGCCTGTTGCAAAGAGAGACTGGTCCTTGGAGAGGGACATCATGTTTGGCAGAGTAGAGGGACGGCACAGGAGAGGAAAATCTTTGATGATATGGATCGATTCTGTGACTGAGTGGTGGGAATGAGTGTGTTTGAGATGGCTAGGCTGGCACAGGACAGAACGACATTTAGGGCTCTTGTACACAGGGTCGCTATGGGTTGCAAGGAACTCGATGGCACATAACAACATCAGCAACTGTTTTCCCAGGCATCAGTGTAGATTTAAGCAAAATTAAATACTCAATAACTTCACTCTTGTTTCCATTTATCATGACATTGGTGAGGATTTTTGGAGCTCTGATGGTATAGTTTATAGGGAATTGAGTGACTACTCCAAAGGCAGAGGAGTCTTTCTGGTGGTTCAAATCCAAAGAGGAGAAAAATGGGAAAAAAAATTTTAAGAAAGATGGGCATTCCTCTCTACTACTCTATACAGTGTCTTAAAAACTATTAGAGGTTCAGGTATGAGTTAGTTCCAACTTGACAGAAATGGGTTTTTTTCAGACAATGTTGATATGTAACTCATACTAGAGAAGATTTGAAGCACTGGTGGAGTATAATCTTAAAAGTCTTTGAGCTTTATCAATGTTTCAAATCATTTTTGTTTTCAGCAAGCTAAGTTGTGTGATTAGTATATTTTAGTTGTTAATCAGTCATCCTCCAAGTTGTGTTCTTCTTCATATATCCCACTTTTCAAATATTTGCTCAGCATACAGATTAGAAAATATGGTTCAATGATACAACTTTGACACATATTTTCCTGATTTTAAACTACACAGTATTCCTTTGTTCTGTTCAATTGACTGCTCCTTAGACTATGTACAGATTCTGCACTAGCACAATTAAAGTGTTCTTGAATTCTTGTTTTTTGCAGTATTATCCATAGCTTGTTATTATCTACATAGTCACATGCTTTTACATGATTAATAAAGTTCAGGTAAAATCTTTCTTATACCTCTGCTTTAGGACCCATCTGGCATCAGAAACCATGTGTCTTGTACCATGTCTTCTTCTGAATGCAGCTTGAATTATGTCTGTTGATATCATTGTCTAGTTGTTTTTCAATCATCTTCAACAAGATTTTGCCTGAATGTGTTAGTAATGATAATATGCTATCATTTCCACATTCTGTTAGACTACCTTTCTCAAGAATAAATACACATATGGGTCTCCTTCAGTCAGTTGGCCAGGTATTTCTTGGAATAGGCTAGTGAATATGTTAAACACTGCTTCTGTTTGTTGAAATATCTCAACAAGCCTTGACTTTAAGCCTTATTTTACATCAATATCTTCAGGACAATTTGACTTCTTCCTTCAGTGTCATTGGTATTTTTATTATATGCTGCTGTTTGAAATGGTCAAAGTTGACTAAAGCTTTTTGGTAGAGTTTCATTTGGTAAACAAAAAATTTCATCCTAAAAAATCAATTTCTATACTCATTTATTCACATTTATTCATATTTACACCCATTTATTTATCATTTTTATATGCTATCACTTTACCAAGTGCTATAGGGTAAAATAGGGAGCTCTATTCCCTGAACTGCCATAAGAACAAACAGATACATCTTGGAAAAAGTGAAACCAGAGTGCTCCTTAGAAGCAAAGATGGCAAAGCTTTGTCTCTCATACACTGGACATGTAGCTATTGTTGTTGTTGTTGTTATGTGCCGTCGAATCGTTTTCGACTCCTAGCGACCCTATGCACAACAGCCCTAAACCCTGCTCTATCCTGCGCCAACCACACTGCCTCTGACACACCCATCCCGATTACCCCAGTCACCGAATCAATCCATCTCATAGAGGGTCTTTCCCTCCTGTGCTGTCCCTCCACCCTTCCAAGCATAAGGCTAGCCGAGGCTATTCTTTGGAAAGGGACATCATGCTTAGACGGATAGAAGTTCATCAAAGGAGAAGATGACCTCCAATGAGATGGATTGACATGGTGATTCAATGGACTCAGAAGTGTCAAAGATGATGAAGATGCCACAGGATAAGTAGGGCTCATGTTGGCTGTTTATGAGGTTGCTATGAGTCATACTTAACTCAAGGGCACCTAACAACAACAGCAACAATTGACCTGGTGGATAATAAGTTGCATTGCCAACCACCAAAGGTAGGTGGTTCATATCTACCAATTGCTTCATGGGAGAACTATGTGTAATTTCCTCCTGTGAGAATTACAGCCTCTGAAAGCTTACTGGAAAGCCAGCTAGGAGTTGCTTGTGACTCAGAAGCACATAACAATAAGAACAGAATAGCATAAAATAAATGAGTTATAGTTCCCTCTCTAATGGACTTCCCACTCTAGATGAACTGATTTATTCACATGAAAAGTATACAACCTCAACAAGATAAAGGTAAATAACTCAATCACAAAATGAGCACAGGCTATAAATAGACAATTCACCAAAGAAGTTCAGATGGTGAACAAACACATGAAGAAATGTTTAAAATCCCTAGTTCTAAGGGAGATGTAAATCAAACCAACTATGAGATATCATCTCACCCCAGTAAGAATAGCAAAATTCAACAGAGCAGCAAACAACAAATGCCGGTGAGGTTGTGGAGAAATTGGAACCCTTATTCACTGTTGGTAGAAGTGTAAAATGGTACAACCACTATGGAAGGCAGTATGATGCCTTCTCAAAAAGTTGGAAGTAGAAATACTATTTGACCCAGCACTTGCACTGCTGGGAATATACCCTAAAGAAAACAGAACTTCCATCCAAGCAAATATATGCACACTCATGTTTATTGCTGCATTGTTCACTATAGCAAAGAGATGGAAACAAACCAAGTAAGCATCAACAAATGAATGGCTAGAGAAGCAGTGGTATAATCACACAATAGAATACTAGGCAGCACTGAAAACAAGGAACTCATAAAATATTATACAAAATGAGTGACCCTGGAAGACATTATGCTGAAAGAAATATCTCAGTCACAAAAGGACAAATACTACATAATACCACTGTTATAAAACAGGACTGATGTGTGGGGTTAGTGGGAAACTAAGAAAAAAGGGGATAAATAATGAGCATTGCATGGAAATGGATGAGAAGAACAACTATCTAAAAGAAATATATGAGGGAACTCTGGTGGCCTAGTGGCGAGAAGCTTCGCTACAATCCCAAAGGCATGTGGTTTGAATTCACCAGATGCTCTGCTAGAGAATGAGGAACAATCTCCTCCTATCCAGTCAGATCCAATTTGATGGCACACAAGAAGTAAAAAAAAAAAAAATTTAAAAAGAGTAAAAATAGAAATATATGATTAAGTATTATTTGGATGACAATAGTCCATAATAAGAGGTAATAAGAGGTGTATAGCAAAGTGGCCTAGGGGGGTTGAAGGAGGGAGGGAATTATGCAATAATGGTATAGTCTTTTAAAAGAGAAAATCCAATTGGGGGGGAATGCTGTGTAAGGAGGAAAATGTGCAACAATGAATGAATGAATGGAAATTCAAGTTTGCTGTAAATTTCCATTAAAATATCAATTAAAAAATTAAAAAAGAAAAGTGTACAATAAGATGGACTTCTTTAGAGAAATAAGCACAAAGCAAGCGACAATATGCTAAAGCAGGAATTTACTTCACTTGACGAAAGAAAGATAAGGAGAAAAGAAATTTGGGGAAGACTTCTTTGGGGAATATTTTAAGAAAGTTCTTGGGGGAAATGAGAAGGACATAGACAGAAGGTAAAGCATAAGAAGACAAAGAAGTTTGAATATACTTGATATATTACTTGATAGATTAAGTTGTTGGATGGCAGAAAAGGTTCTTTCTAAACTATTAACCTGACAGCAGGTTAAACTACAGAAGTACTGAAGAATAAATAAAGACTACAGCCACAAAAATTTCATGCAGCCATTCTACTTTGTATCATGTGGGGCAGCAATGAGTCAGATTCCACAGCAATAAGTTTAGCTTCTTTGGGTTTCATCACTGAATTTGCTAACCATCTCCTCTAAAGATGCTACCAGAAACCACACAAAATACGCTGCTTATAATTTTATTCCAACACATAGTGGCCAAATAGGGAAGAACTGAACCATTCAACAGGGTTTCCAATGCTGTAAATCTTTATGGAAGCGGGCTGTCATATTTTTCTTTCAAGTAGAGGCTTCTGGGTTGACAACCATGGAGTTTTGATTAGCACCTGAGCATTTTAACCACTGTACACAGGTACTCTTTCTGAAGCTAGCTGTTGTTACTCTTAAGTGCTGTATGGACTGAAGCTTGATATCAAGAGTACAAAGATTTCTGAGCACTAGGCCAATGGGCAGCATCATGATTGTTGGAGAAGTGACTGAGATTGTTAACAAGTTCAGCTTACTTGGTTCCACAATCAACACACTTGGCACCGGCAGTCAGGAAATCAAAAGATAAATTGTATTAGGGATAATCAGCTGTCGAAGCCTCTCCAAAGTGCTATAGAGCAACAGTGTCAGTCTAGAAATTAAGGTGCACTCAATCCAGTCCATTATCTTTACAATTAGTTTCTACTCATCAGAAAGTTGGACTATGTATAAGAATTTACGTCTTTGAGTTGTGGTGCTGGAGAAGACTATTGAACATACCATGACTGCAAAAAAAAAAACCCAAACAGGTCTGTCCTGAAGCGGGTGAAGCCAAATTGCTCCTTGGAGGCAAGGATTTTGAGGCTCCCTCTGACATACTTTGGACATGTGACCAGGAGGAACAAGTCCTTGAAGAAGAACATCATGCTTGGAAGGGTGGAGAGACAGCACAAGAAAGGAAGACCTTGTCTGAGATGGATTGACTCAGTGACTGAGATAATGGGGATAGGTGTGTTGGAGACAGTGATAATGGCTTAGAAAAGGGCAGGGTTCAGATCTATTGTGCAAAGAGTTGCTATGCAGCACAGTAAACGCAACAAGCACATAACATTAAGTCAACTCAAACTCATTGCAATCCTGTGTACAATCGATCAAAACTCTGCCTAGTCCTGTGTCCCTGCTATGCTTAAACCATTGCTGCAGTCATTATGTCAAACTGTCTTGTTGAGAGCCTTTCTCTCCTGCTTTGACCACCTTTCCAAGTAGGATGCACTTTTCCAGATACTGGCCCCACCTGACAACATACCCAAAGTGTGTGAGATGAAGTTTAACTATCTTTGCCTGTAAGGAGCATCCAGATTGCACATTCTCAAAAGCAGGATCTGTAAAGAATCTCTTTAAAGTCTAAAGAGTAAGGATGTCGGTTTAAGGACCAAGCTATGCCCAACTCAAGTCATGATATTTTTTTCTTGTTTGGTATACATCTGACAATTGGACAATAAATGAGGAAAACCAATTGAGATGTTGGAATTTTGAGTACACCAAAAGGTTGAGTAGGCCGCAGATATTTAAGCATGTCAATTGTTATTTCTTTCTTCCCCACAAACACATTCTTTTTCAGGAAAACAAAACTATCAGAAGCTATAAGAGGTTGAACCACAATGCTTTTTCTGAGCCAACCTTCCCTAAGGCAAAGGACTATCAGAATGCTATAACTCGTCTTGATAGAGGAAACTTTGATGATTCCCCTTTCTGTTTCTGGGTATGAACTTCAATTTATTATGGAAAAAAAACACATACTTTTCAACTAATTTTTCCTTGAAATGCATCTAGGCAAACAAATAAAAAGAATTTGCAAAGTTTTGCAGTCTGTTTTACAAGTAGCTTTAAAAAAATGTACAGTAGTTTTCCAAAACCCTAAACAAGCAGGTTTTTTCCCTTTCTGCTATTAATAGAGAAATATCATATTACAGTTCTGTAAACAAAGCCAAATTGGAAAAATTGCATTTAAATGATGATAGAGTTTCCAAAGAAAACCACAAAACAAACACAGAGTTACGGTGATAATACATCCCTGTTGAACTCTGGCATGGAAGCAGACATTTGCTGTGCCCATCTGGGTTCTGTAACATTGTATAAGGGCCAGGATACCGGGCACAGAAAAGCCAAGAGGCATTTTTTTCTTCCCCCTGACAACTGTGATATATTGCAGTACGAAGTTGAGTGGGTTTTTGTTTTCTCCCAGAAACAAGTATTTCAACTTTTTTTCCTCAGTATTTGAACTTTTACAAGCCATGTAGAGACACCAACCATTTTGATCACTGTTGTACCTCAAATTCCTAATGTGCCACTAAGTAAATAGTGGATTCTCAATAAACATTTGCTGAATGAATAAATATTAAATGTACTAATTATTTTTATAATAAGACAAAATTTGTGATGCTTTGTGATCCCGTTACTCTGCCTTAAAAATGATGCATATATCAAAACATTCATTGGGTGTTTGAGGAGAGGGAAGATTATTCTTATACATCTAAAAAAGTGAGTTAAAATACACTTCCATTGCTATTGCTAAGAATACGGATGAGTGGATTAAAAGACTTTTTCAAAATGTCCTTGTTCTAACACCAAACTGTAAGCATAAAATGAAAAAAAAAAAAGCAAATGTTAATATCACCAATGTTAACAATTTTATACTGTAAAGGACTCCATCCAGAAATTAAAAACAACACAAAGAATAAGAAAATGTTTGGAATCATAAATCATGAAAAATATTTTAAATACCTATATAGAACTCTTAAGCCTCAATGATAAAAAGAAAAATCCGGTAAAAATTGAGCAAAGGATTTGTATAGGCATTTCTCAAAAAATAATTAAAAATAACCAAGAAACATGAAAAGATGTTCAACAAATTAAAACCACAATGAGATAGTGTTTCACATCTGCTGAAATGGTTAGAACTCTAAGGTCTGATAATAACAAGTGTTGGTTAGCTCTGAAGAGATCAAAGCCCTAACACCCTGCTGGTGGTGGTATGAAATGATGTACTGCTGATGTTGGCTGTTGTCGTATTGGATCTAACTTATAGAGACCCACATATGTTGTTGTTGTTGTTGTTGTT
>NW_006399861.1:7084227-7085931 GCF_000299155.1 Elephantulus edwardii
GATCAAGTGTTCTGGGATTCCCATTCTTCTCAGAGTCAGCCACAGTTTGTTATGATCCACACAAATGCCTTTGCACAGTCAATGAAACACAGATAGACATTCCTCTGGTATTCTCTGCTTTCAGCTAAAATCCATCTAATATCAACTACAATATCCCTAGTACCACAACCCCTTCTAAACGCAGCCTGGACTTCTGGCTGTTCTCTGCTGATGTGCTGTTACAGTCATCACAAAATATTGTCATCTTCACAATCACTGTGATGTTACTCCTTCCATCTCATTGAGGCTCTTCCTCTACTTTTGTATGAAAAATAAACTGATAGTTCCTCAAAATGTTATCATGGTCCAGTAATTTAACACCCAGGTATATATTCATACATAAATATTTATAGCAGCCTTAAGCATAAACAACTCACTCTAACAGACATGTGGATAAATAAAATGTGGTATATCCATGCAATGGAGGATTTGGAGGCAATAAAAAGAAATTAAGTAGTTATACATGAAATAACATAAATGAGTTGTGAAGACATTATGATAAGCAAGAGGAATCTGTCATAGGAAACTCCAAATTTGTGACAGGGAGTGGGGAATTAGAAATAAAGAGTAAAAAAAAACTAGTATATGGTTCTATTTACATGAAATTTCTACCAGAAAAGGTAAACCTAAAAAGACAAAAAATTGGTTAATGGTTTCTTAGGGATAGAATCAGGGACACTGGGATAGAAGTGATGTTAGTAAGTTTAGAATTTTTTTAGAGAAGTGATGAAAATATTCTGAAATTCACTATATTGATGGTGATGGTTGTGAATTCCTTGTATAAACTAAAAACCATTGATTGGTTCACATTAAATATGAGAATCTGAACAATCTGTCTGCAGAAGACTCAAACAAGAGCCATACTTCACTCCATATACAGAAACCAACTCAAGGTGGATCATGGACCTAGGACTAAAACCAAGGACTATAAACTACACTAAAGAAAAGTTTGGAAGAACTTTAGTAGTCCTAATCCACAACATAAACAGTCTTCCAAGTATCCTGAAAATTCTACAACCAGGAGAAGCTAAAATAGATGAATGGGACCTTCTAAGAATCAAATAACTATACCCATCCAAAACCTTCTACAACAGGGTAAAAAGGGAAGCCACAGACTGGGGAAAAGTATTTGGTAATGACATGTGAGATAAGGGACTGATATCTAGAATTTATTAAATACTTGAGCACCACAACAAGATAAAGTTAAATAATCCAATAGAAAAATGGGCACAGGATATGAACAGACACTTCACCAAAGATGGCGGGCACATGAAGAAATGTTCAAAATCCCTAGCTCTAAGAAAGATGCAAAACAACTATGAGATATCATCTTATCCCAGTCAGAATGGCAAAATTTAACAGAACAGTGAGCAATAAATGTTGGCGAGGTGTGGAGAGACTGGAACCCTTATTCACTGTTGGTGGAAGTGTAAAATGGTGTAACCACTGTGGAAGTGGTGTAGTGCTTTCTCAAAAAGTTGCAGATAGAGATACCACTTGACCCAGAAATTCCACTACTGGGAATATACCCTAAAAAGTCCATCACCAACATCCAAGCATATATATGCACACCCATGTTTATCATGGCATTGTTCACAAGAAGGAGTTGGAAACAACCCAAGTGCCCATTAACAAACGAATGTATAGAGAAGCTGTGGTATATTC
>NW_006399861.1:7105182-7126461 GCF_000299155.1 Elephantulus edwardii
GCTTCATCTGAGATACTTTGGGCATGTTGCAAGGAGGGACCAGTCCTTGGAGAGGGACATCATGTTTGGGAGTGTGGAAGGACAGCTCAGGAAAGGAAGACCGTCGATGATATTGATTGATTCAGTGATTGAGGTAGTGGGAGTAGGTGTGATGGACACAATGAGATTGGCACAGGACAGAGCAGAGTGTAGGGCTCTTGTACATAGGGTCACTATGAGTCGCAAGCAACACAATGGCACATAACAACAAACAACAATGGAAGGTTTAGGAAATCTTTAATGCAAATGACCAATAAACTCCCCTATGAGTATATATACTGCTGAGCTGTATTTTTAAATAAAAAATTATTTATCAACTTCTCAAAGAGAGCATTGGGGTACCTCCATGAAAGAAAGTCATGAAACAATTCTTTTAAAGGGCTCTTAATCAAGACTGCATGGGAATTTGGTTTGCTTAGGGACCCCCTTTCCTGCATCTTCTCTTCCTCATTCATGAATTACAGAATTGCCTTTGTTACAAAACTACTTGCTTTTCTCCTAATCAAACCTCCATTTATCTCCAAAGCTGCTATTTATCTATTTCATGCTAAGAAATGAGTTGCAATAGGTTGAAGTCTAGCAAGAGAAATATTTCTATGTGAAATGTGAGATTTCTTATTCAGATTCTCTCTAAAGAACAAGTGTAATCCTTTGCTATACAGACAACACTGTGCCCATGTGCCCTCTAGGGACCACCATGGTCTCCTGACCCTCTACATTCCAGAAATCAGGGGTCAATAACTGGGAGCCCCTCTTATGAAAAGCTATCAACTTCTGGAGGGAGCTTGTATGAAAGCAAGTGTTCATTTTCAAAATGTGACTGGTTGTGAAATCAGCGACCTCACCTTTTTTCTGCATCCCTTGGAATGTTTTCTAGTCAAGGGGCCCCAAAGTGATCTGTCATCACTGGTCAACAGTGTAAGCAGCTCGTTCTTGTATCTTTGCCCTTCTCCTCCAAACTTGAAACAGAACACACAACCTCTACCCTTCCCCTGTCAAGCTAGAATTTTCATGTGGTCAACGTTTGTCAGGGTCTTCACCTCTAATGACATGGTCAACACACCAAGAAATTGTATTTAACACAAGAAAAATGAACACCAGATCCCTTTCTCCCTGTCTTATCACTGAAAGCTATAGATTTTTTTGTTGAGAGTAAGCATATGCGTGTATTTATCCTTTGAACATTCATAGAAACTTGAAATGATTATCCTCCAAGATCATAAAAGGGTTCAATAACACACTTTAATATAATTGTAAGTACTTTTTAATAAAATACAGATATATAATTACAATTATAAATGCATATATGTCATTGATGCAAAAGACTAGCCTTTGAAATGACATGGTGATTAATATTTACAGAAAGAACAAAATTGGACAATATTGCTAAATTTTACCCCAAAATATTAATAACAAATATATTCATGGTGTTATTTCAAATTACCCGCAGCCAAAAGGAAAATTCTCTCATTAGTATGCATGGGTATAAATGATTACTTTTCATATATTCTCAAGATGATAAACCTTCTCATTCTCTTTGAAACAAACAAGTAGGAGGGCTAAGATGTACCTGGACATTTGTCATTCTCAAAGTCTTTTTCAAATCTTTGCCAGACTATTAATTCATATCATACACAAATATCCTACATAATTCTACCTATTACAAATGCTTCATTTCTCCATGTAATTTTTAATTTAAAAATCAATTCTAATTTGATTAACAGTTGCAGAATCCATGAAGAAAATAGTCAATATACGCAAACATGTTTCATATTCTTTGCAAATTCTGCTCAGTTCATATGTTCCCCATAAATACCTAATAGTCATGCTGTTTTTGAAGTGGTTTTTTTTCTTAAAAAAAAAAAAAAGCAAATCAGGAGCCTTTATCCATCTAAACTAAAGATGAGTTAAAGCAATCCAACTTAGAAATGAGCAGAAATCACACCTTTTAAACCTGGCAAATACATTCAATATCTCTAGGCAGTGGGTAAAGAGATACTTTATTTTAGCTTCTCAACAGACTCATGGCAATGCTCTTATTCACTCATTCTTGGATTTGTCTATTCATCTCACTATGTGCTATAGAAATTCCTGGTTTTAAAATCTTAAGCCATGTATCCATCCTTTGAGAGGTCTTAAAAAAATTGGGTACTCTTTTCATGTAACACAAATTTAAGTTAAAAATGTTTTTAAAGTTTAAAGGTTTTTAAAATCATAATCATAATCATATCTTCTATGTCTCCCAGGAGGGTCTATCATAATGGGATTTGGCCTTTGCACTACAAAAGACAGATTGCTGGAGATAACCTCCTGAAATTCCTTATGGTTATTTAACACCAGAAAGGCCAAGGATGTATCTGTTTGGGGAAGACTTAGACAGGGCAGCTAGGTTAGGGAAGTGAGACATTTCAAGTTGTAGACATTACAAAACATAAACAGAAGCATAAATGCCTTTTTCCTTGCTTTGAAAACAAGAGTTAAGAATCTCAAAGCAAGATAGGGTGGGGGGAAAACATCTCCTAAATAAAACTACTTAATATCCTAAGATTATAGCTATATATGGTGCTTCTTGATTTAAAAGGCTATTTCTCAATGAAATAAAATAAATTAAGAAGAAGTTCTTTCATTCTGCCATTTCACTTATATATTCCTTCCCTTTTTAATACTAGGATTTATCAATATTTATAGAATATTCTTTAATGGTCTAATTGATAAGCTAAATAAAATGAGGAAAATCCAAATACTAGAAACCTATTTTCAGTAGATGATTAAGTAAGTGCCTTTTCTGTGTCCAATGTAAAGAATTTTTTAAAAAAATTCACAAGTGTCTCTTTCATCTTTCTTAAGAAAATAACAATTATTATGGGCTATGAATTTTTACTGACCCAAGGTCATAGAGTATCTGCAGTAAATAAGAACAATCATTAACACAAAGCTAATTGTTGGTGACTATAAATATCTCAGATTTAATAACTTTAATTGAATTTTGCATTTATGGTTCTCACACTTTCTGTGTCCAAGAATAACAAAAATTCTAAGAGTCTATACTACTTGCTGTTGGTTATATCATTTGAAGCGTGAAACCATTGGAAGCATTTTTCTTATACATTAAATTACACATCTTAGTCTGGGTAATATCATAGCCAAGTTTTATCATTTCTTTTTTAAAGAGTGAGAACACTGGTCAAACATACTATTTTTATGTCCGTTTTCTACATAACTAGATAACTGGGGGGAGGGGAATTAAGAGCCTGTAGTTTTGCTGGTTACAAAACTTCACATGCCCTGGATGTACCATATACATACAGAGCGATAATTACAATCTCACCATAAGATTTCATTTGAATGAGCTTTCATTTCCTATTATTATATGTACATTTTACAACCCAGAGAAAGTCTCTTCTACAATTAATTTAAAAAAAAATGGAAAAGGAAAAAAGAAAATACATTGGACAAATTCAAATGTAGTTGAACTTAAAGGCTTCATCAGACCATATGTGCAGACACTTGAGATGACGACAGAGTCAAGCTTCCTAGAGTCCTCGAGTCAAAGAAATTCTGCTGACCCCCACTGCTAAGCAAGTGCACTCCTTCCACAGGGGGTAACATCTGCCGATCAGTCATGGTTCCACTTGGTGAGGACCCCAAGAAACTTCCTTGGGAAGAAACAATTTTCTCAGGACTGGCAGCCAGTTTAGGGGATGTTGAGAAGTTATACCCATATAAGGCACATGGACTGTGTAGCCTGAATGTGTTATAAGAACCCTGATGGGTTTGGTTAGTAGCAAAGGCGTTGCTGGATGGTGAAGGCATGATGTACTGAAGCTGGGGGGACATCCCCGAAATCTGCATAGACAAGCTGGTTTGTGGGCAGCTGAAGGCATCCCCATCGCTGCCACTCATGGACATGTTCACTGAGGCACTACTGCTCACACCCACGTACGAGGGAGTCCTGGGCGGGGCGAATGTCTCGCTGGTCTGGCTGGTAAGCCTGTTGTAGGTCTCTGCCAAAGAGGTGCTGTACCGGTTGAGGGTCAGGCCCGAGCGGGCACATGCAGAGTAGTCAGCTGGGGAAAGACTGCACAGCTGGCTGGTGTTGGGCCCCAGATGGAAGGCAGGAGAAGAGCAAGGGGAGCCAGGCAAGAGGTGAGGGTGGGTGGCAGGAACACCACTCCCAGAACTTTGGAGTAAGGTGGAGGAACCTGCATTTCCTACCAACAACATGAAGAGATCGAAATGTAAGGAGTTGTCCGTCCTTTCAACTTTGTTAACACATGCAAGATACACATAGTTTGTTACTAGGAAGTTTGTAAAGCTGAAAAAGATATAATCTTGGTTGTCAAAGAATTTACAATTTAATTGCCTTCAGAATGAAATAATTGAAACTTAGAGTTTAAAAAAAAAGTTAAAGCAACTTATCTTACCAGGAGATAGACTATGCTTTTTTTTTTTTAATTACAGAACATATGTATACTACCACAAAGAACTTCCATCCTCAGTTTTCTGATTTACCCTACTAAACATACTGACTTTATCAGCAATTCATGAATGATAGGTATTGTCTTACTCTATGCTTATTTCCCAAAGGGTAACTATTGCTCTCTTCTATAATTTATCACCTTTTCCCTTAGCACAGCTCAATCTAGATTAATGTATTTTTTTAATAAAAGAAATTATTTAACCGAAGGTACACCAGCCTCAGACACCCCTCCACTGCCACAGAAAGCTCCTGTGTGCGCTTTGGCAGATCTTGGCTACTACAATAAGGTAACAGCCAAGTTTCCAAAAATCTTACTTCCAATACAAAAACAAATGCTAACCTAAGGCAGAGTTCTAACAAAGAAATATTCCTGTGAAAGGTGGAAAGGGTGACTGACCCTGTATTCAATCAATAATTGTGATGCTGGTAACTGCCTCTTTGGATTTGATGGCAGATTGATGGCTGCAAACTTGACTGAAATTAAGTGGGAAATGGGGATTTCAAAAGGCTGTAAAACCTTCGTTTCTCTAGAAACTGTTTTATGTAGCTTCTTAAAATAATCAAGTCCAACCAACCAATGATAATCATCTAAAATCCCACTAGGCTAGGTCTTCACAAGAAAGCTGGGCAGGCACATGAGTCCAAGGCTGACCCAAGGAGGAAGCTGAAGCCCTACTGAGTGCATCGGCTAGAATGGAAGGACTGATCATTTGGTAGGAAACTGGGAAATATTCAGACTAGACTTTCAGGAGAACACTGCCTAGGGGCCACTCTCCTGAAGAGAAGAAAGCAACTGGCAAAAAAAGACGAAAAAAGACCAGCATCAGCAATTTCTCGTGTAATTCCCTTCACACCAGAGTCCACTTGCCCACCTCTAAATTTAGCAAGAGATTTAAGGGTGAGATAAAAGTCAGACAGTGTATATATATATATTAAAAGGTTGACATCAAGTTGATGCCCATTTGTGGTGACTGCACATCTGCCAAGCAGAAGTGTCCACAGGGTTTTCAATGGCTGATTGTTTTGGAAGGAGATTGCCAGACCTCCAAGGTGTCCATGGGGCATGTGAGTATTTACCATTTCAGTTAGAAGCCATGTGCATTAGGAGTTTATATCACCAGAGAGTTCAATGCAATATATCAACAGTCTAAGTAAACAGTATTTAGCCTACAGCCTTTACCCCTGGAGCTCCCCTGTATTCACTCAAACAGATGGATCTGCAGTGGAGAAGGTTTGGTGGTGAGGTGAGGTGTAAATAGTAATGTGAGCACTTTTCCAGTACGTAGTAGAGAGCACTGGTAGATTAGTGGTAAAAACTTGTGCTACCAACCCAAAGGCATGAGATTCAAATCTACCAGCTGCTCCATGAGAGAAAGACAATCTTCTCTCATACAGTTCACTGCTTCTGAAAATCCACTTGAGGGTTTACAATTAATTGGTTCAGACAAAATGGTACACAATGACAGTAGAGGAGTAATTGAAGCTTTCAGGTGCTTCAATTAACAGAAAGGTCTGCAGTTCAGACCTCAGGCTGGTCCATGGGAGATAGATGTGGCAATCTTTTTCTGTAAAGACCAACAGCCTTGATGACCACAGGAGGCCATTTTATTTTGCCTGCAAGGTCTCTATGAGTTCAAGCTTGACTCAAAAGCAATGAGGCTGAGCCCGTAGGCAGAAACGGTCTACAGACATGATCCAGAAGACTTTGTGCTTTACCTTGCTTGGGAATTCCTGGGATATCTTCAAAAGTAAGAGTCCGTAGTGAAGGTCTCCAAAATGCATAAGACTCCACCAAGGCTTCCAAACCCATTCTAAGGGGAAAGGTAGAAAAGGAGGCAGACAAGAGAGCTTTAGTTAGAAGGAATTGGTGCTTTATATGGTTTAAGAGTCATAAACATCTCACAAAACAGCATGTGTTGGCCACTTGCCCTCTGCACACTGTCAGGCCAGGAGCTTGCCACAGGTAGAAAAGAACATGCCTAACACAGGCGACTCTTCTGTCATCAGGAGCAATAGAGACTGAAGCCTATTCAAGATGTCCTGTTAATCCTCTCAGAAACTGAGCTGACCTTGGGGGATAAGATGCTGTCCCCTCTGGCCAAGAAGCAGAAGTAAGAGCAGGTGTGATAACCTGCTGCCAGACCCAGGCTCTGCTGGGATTCTGGACCACATCTTCTTTCCCAGGCATATTATTTCTCACTCTAGTCAAGAAAGTCTGCCCCAAACCTGCCCCTCTACGTCTACCTTCTTTTCCCCCCTTCATTAGAAACATTTTCTCTGTCATTGGCTGTCTCCGCATTTAGCTCAAAGGAGCACTCATCCAAAGAAAATGGACTTCTCTCTCATGGCACAATCCCAGCCACACTCAGTGCAGCCTGACAGGGCTCACCCTCCAGCAGGTAGGTGGTCCAGTAGGGGGGGCACAGGCTCCTAATCCTCAGGCCACTTCACAAGATGATAGGAAGCTGGGGACCTCACAGAGCCTACATGGTGTATAGGCTTAGCAATAATATAGAAAACAAAGCACCTAGGCACACTTGATGAGTTAATGACTGACAAGACAGGACAGGTTGATTACAGACTAGTTACATGACTGGTGCACACTTTAAAACCTTGGAAGGCAGAAGGGCAACTACTACTCTAAGATTATTTTATCATCGTAAATGACCTGAGTAATTCACAATATTAATGTACTCTGGGTTTGGGAAATGAAGTCCTTCACTCAACTATCTCATTCTAAGAATACTCACAACTGAGGTTTTGCCATTCTTCCCTTAATCACTGTAGCCTTCAGTAATCATTTATCTACACATCATGGGGCTTTTCAGGAAGTATATAGCATCCATGGAGTAAATCGTATCGAAAATGTCTACTTCTAGAAGCTTAATACACAGTATCAACAATCTTCCAAATGTAATGAAAAAATCTACAGCTGGAAAGAGCAAAACAGATGATGGGATATTCTTAGAATCAAATATCGGTGCATATCAAAGAATTTCTCCAACAGGGTAAACAAGAAAGTCACAGACAGGGGGAAAAAGATTTGGTAATGACATATCTGTTATCGTGGATTCATATCTAAAATTTATAGAATCCTCTGGTGTGTCAACAAGAAAAAAGTAATCCAATGGCAAAATAGGCACATAATATTAAGTCATTCAGATGGCTAACAAACACATGAAGAATTGTTCAAAATTCCTAGCTCTCAGGGAGATTAAAATAAAAACAACTACCATCTTACCCCAGCAACAATAGCGAAGTTCAACAGAGCAGCAAACAACAAATGTTGCTGAGGTGAGGAGAGACTGGCACCCTTATTCACTGCTGGTGAGAGTATAAAATGGTGTAACGACTCTGGAAGGTGGTCTGGCACTTTCTCAAAAAGTTGCAAATAGAAATACCATTGAACCAACAATGAAATTCTGAAGAAACCATAACAACCATCCGAACAAATATATGCACACCTATGTTTACTGCTGTGTTATTTACAATAGGAAAAAAAATGGAAGCAACCCAAGTGCCCATCAACAAACAAATGGGTAGAAGAACTATGGTATATTCATTCATACAATGGAATACTACACAGCACTGAAAAACAATGAACTTGTAAATCATTACACAACATGAGGGACGCTGGAGCACATTACACGGAATGTAATATCTCAGTCACAAAAGGAAAAATGCTGCATAGCACCACTGTTATAAAGCAGGTCTGGCCTGGGAAGTTGGGAAGAGAATAGGATAAGAGTGGACAGATAATGAGCACTGTATCAGAACAAATGAAAGAAAGAAAATCCTAATAGGAATATATGATTAGGCATGATACATACGACAACAGCCCAGAATGCAACGAGGACTTGGGGGGTGGGGGGAAGTAATTGTGCAACAATGATTCTTTTTAAAAAATGTGAACTGGGGGAGGGGGACAGGAGGAAGAGGGAGCAAAATGTTCAACAATAAATGAATGAAATTATTTTTTTTAAAAAAGAAAATTAAAGGCATATAAATAAAAAACCTTAATAAAATGTCTACTTCTTCATGTCAAGAAACCCCAACCATCTCCTTGTGATTGTTTCCCCCTCTGGGAGTCTATCTTGAATAAGTTATACCCAAGGAGCTACCCTTTCAGGATTTCCTGTATCCCTGGCATGAGAAACTGGGATAGAGACATCACGGAGAGAGCCATGCCACCTACATAACATCCTGAGACACGACTTGCCTTCACTTCCAAGATTTTACACATAGAAGTTGCTGTCAACCTTCTATGAGGAACATTACTAGCCTATTTCAGAGACAGGAGAGTAATGTGTGTGGGAGGGTGAAGCATATGTGCATGCTTGCCATGAAAGCACTGCCAGGTGAGCACACACATGAACTTGGCACATCTCATGTCACAGGTGGTTTGACAGAATGCATTTCGAGGAGATGGCACCAGTCTTATAAAGGTACTGATCCTGAGAAAGGGCTGCCAAAGGAAACAGAAAACACAGAGAGGACGTACCTCCTGTGTCATCTGGTCTACACAAGAAATGAAGGACAGAATTCAGCTCCAGGACAACAAAAAAGAGGGAATTTTAAGCAGAGGTAAGTGCCCAGGGCTAAGCTTAAGAGAACTAAGCCATATTCTTCCTGACTTGCTGTGTGAGCTGCAGTACATTTCTTAACTTCCTTGGTCTTTGGTTTTTCCTCAAGTGAAGATCTGACTGCAAAATTTCTTAAAGCTCCTTAACAGTTTTAAAGTTGTTTAATATTAAGTGATTTATCCCATATTAGTCATCTTGTCTGTGGTCAACACTGACTACTGTTAAGTCATTTCTATCGTGGCTGTAAATCAAGTTTGTGAGGCTGGGAATCCTGACAGGAGGAAACTGAATATCTTTCTTTCCAAGGTCCACTAGCTTCAAACAACTGCAGACACATGTATGTCTTTCAATCAGCAGCATAACTTACTTTGGACTATACCTCTAGGGCTCCCCGTCTGTGGTCAAACTACAGGACAAATCCAAGGGTACTCTTTTTATTTGAAGACATGTTCCCATAAATTGCAATTTCTGAACAGTTCCATAAGCCTTGATAGTACCAGTAACCCACATGGCTACAAGCTACATTTAATATTGGACTAATGAATGTTGTGCAGTTGATCAGCTGCCCAGAAATGTTGTCCAGTTGGTTGTAGATTAAAACTGTGATCTTTGGGTTGGCAGTGCAATTCCTTACCACTAAGCCACCAGAGCTCCTGACCCTGAGGTTTAGTATTAGTATTGTCAACCCAAAATCATGCAATATGAATCTGCCAGCCACTCCACCGAAGAAATGTGGTCAAACAACTCCCATGCAACCTACTGCCTCTGAAATCCTGTTCGAGGGTCAGTTATGGGTCAGTCTCGACCCAACAGCACACAACAACAATCAATGAGGGGTACAATTTAGAAGAGTACTTCATACTTCAGTTTATACTAATTACATTTATTTTTTTTTACTTCCTAGAAGTATACTTTAAAATTCTTTCAATGCTATAGAGTATTAGGTAAGACACAGTTTTGAATAACACTGCTTTTTGTTAACATATAGATGAGTTTTGAGTAATTATACTTTTAAATATTCTGATACACATTGCTGTCAAGTTGGAACCAACTCATAGCTGATCACTAGTAGGTTTCAAGGTTGTAAACTGCAGGGAAGGAGATTGCCCAACTTTCTCCCTTGGAACCACGGTTAGAGTAAAAATCTCAAAAGAGGCAAAACCTTTGGGTTAAAAGCACAATTCCCTGTGTAATCAGAGATTCCTAGCTTTAAATATTCAGGAGACCAAAATGCATATGGAATGGTCTTGGAGAAGTTTACCAGAAGGCATTTAATGGATTTACTGGTCATATAATCCTATCTGCTTTATTTGTAGTAGCAGTATTTGCTTAAATGCAAGCCTACAGACCAAATTCTTGAATTATTGTTCAACAAACATAGAGTACTAAACTTAAAAGAGATGCTCTGGAAGCAACAAGGGATCTAAGCTGGAGCTCCTGGTATTCCTCCTGAGGCTGATGTAAGTTCCAGAAAAGGTTTTAGATATTTTTTAGGAAACAGTTATATTTATTAGCTGAATCTAGACTTTGTTTTAAGCCTTCATTTTCTCCAGTAATGGAGACTTTTCCTGTCTTAAAGAAAAGATAAAAGGCACCTCCTGCAGGAGTATAGCCAAGGTGATAATTTATACAAGATGCCTTTGAACAATTTCCACATTTTATCACCACCCTATTTTATGCTATCAAACGGCCAAGTTTATTTAGTAAAATAGTTATGCTTTCTCCTGAAGCATTCAAAGAGAAAAAATTTTGTACCTTCCTGAGTAAAAAATTTTATAGAAACAAATATAAGGCCTAGTTGAAGAATGAAACTATTCTCAGCACATAAATTCTCTTTCACAAAGCAAATGTCTTGCAGGAGAGCTTTAAACGCTGAAGCTACTGATTCCTGTAAAACAGGCTCTGGAGCTGTAAAGAGCAGAAAGGAATTTTTAAAATAAAATTAAATTGTTTCATACAGTTTAAACAATCACAATTCCATCTTTACCTTGATTAATTTATTTCACAGATAGGGAAAAAGAAAAAGAAAACATGTTCCTAAAAGTACTAACAAAAGCCCAAGAGAATCAAACATAATAAAGGAATAGCTGAGCTTGTCCACTACGGCTTCCTTCCTCAGCACCCGCACTACTGTGCACTCTATCAGGCTTTACATAAAACTTAGGTTCTTTTCATCTTTCCTAAGAAAATAATATTTTAGTTATAAGTGTTTAAACGCGATCAAATTCTCTCTTCTCCATATATGTATCTTTAACATCAGCCGATGGAAAATACAAAAAATCAGTCCTTTCTAAAAAAAAAAGAATAGTGGCTTATGGACAGACAACAATGTACAGATAGCACTCAATAGTTTATCTATAATAAATAAACATATGAAACTATTTGTTACACTACAAGGAGCCTGTGTATAGGGCCAACATGCTTCTCCTCTACTAAGACACTGTTTACACATTTGGCCCTAAATAAACATAATTTTCACAAAGGTTTAAACATTCAAGCAGAACAAATTATTCACTATCTACTAAAAATTTTAGAAGCTTCAGAGTCAGGTAAAAAATACTGTTGTTTGTTGTTGTTATGTGCCGTCGAGTCGCCTGCGACTCATAGCGACCTTATGTACAACAGCCCTAAACTCCGCTCTGTCCTGCGCCAATCGCACTGTCTCTGACACTCCCATCCCAATTATCCCAGTCACTGAATCAATCCACCTCATAGAGGGCCTTCCTCTCCTGCGCTGTCCCTCCACCCTCCCAAGCATGATGTCCCTCTCTAAGGACCGGTCTCTCCTCACTACATGTCCAAAGTAAGTTAGACGGAGCCTCAGAATCCTTGCCTCCAAGGAGCCACCCGGTTTAACCCTCTACAGGACAAATCTATTTGTTTTCCTAGCAGTCCATGGTATTCTCAATACTCTTCTCCAGCACCACAGCTCAAAGGCATCAATTCTCCTTCTATGCTCCTTGGTCATTGTCCAACTCTCTGATGCATAACAGGTGATTGTGAAGACCATGGCCTGTATCAGACACACCTTAGTCTCCAAAGAGACACCATTGCTCTTCAGCACTTGGGAGAGGTCCCTAACAACAGACTTTCCCATGACAATGCGCCTTTTAATTTCCTGGCTGTTGGTGCCAAGACTGTTGACTATGGAGCCAAGCAAACTAAAGCTGTGTACAATCTCAATCTCTTCACCATCCATCATGATGCTGCCAATTGGTCCAGTGGTGAGAATCTTTGTCTTCTTGACATTGAGCCTCAATCCATATTTACTACTACTATTTTTTTTTTCAGGTAAAAAATAGTAGTAGTAAATACAATATGTGTCTGTCTACATATTCCCAAAACAATCAGAGACAAATAAAAATTTCAAATCAAAATTAGCATTTTTTATCTCACTATACAAAACAATAGACTTAATAGTTTATTTTCATCAGCGTCATTGATTTTTATTACTGTCAACCTTTAAATTACAAAGTGTCTTTCATTACTTTTGACGTATCTAAAATTCTTCCTGAAACTTATTCTACATCTACCTCATCTTTACTCGCAGTGTACTCAATATTGTTTGTCTACACGAAGATCAGAGGAGCTGTGGAATGAAATCAAGGATATCATCCATGAAAAGAGCAAAAGGTCATTACAAAGACAGAGGAGAAACAAAAAGCCAAAATAGAGTGTCAGAAAAAACTATGAAAATTGCATGAGACAGTTGAGAAACCAATACAAAGGGAAGATATGCTGAAGTAAAAGAGCTGAACAGAAGATTTCAAAGAGTAGATCAAGAAATAAAACAAAGCATTATTATAAGAAAAATATGCAAGAAGCTATAGTAAGAGAATAATGAGGGAAGAATTAGATCATTATTTCCCAAGTTGAAACAACCAAAAAACAAATTCAAGCCTTGAGCTGCAATATTGAAAGATGCCATGGGCAAAATCTTGAATGATCCAGGAAGTATTCAAAGAAGACAGAAGAATACACAGTCACTCTACCAAAAAGAATTAGTCAACACTGAAAAATTTCAGGAAGCACATATAAACAATAGCCAATGGGAACAAAGGAAGAAGTTCAAGCTGCACTGAAGACACTGACAAAAAACAAGCCCTCAGGAATAGATGGGATACCCGGGAACATTTTTCAACTAATAGATTCAGCCTCAGTTTATGCCAGGAAATGGCTGGCTGACTGCAAGAGATTCATATTTGTTTCCACTCAAGAAAGGAGATCTAACAGAATGTGTAAATTAACAAATAATATCATTAGTAGTACATACAAGCAAAATACTGCTGAAGATCATCTAAAACTGCCTGGAACAGTACAACCATAGGTAACTTCCAGAATTTCAAGCTGGACTTAGAAGAGGAAGTGGCACTAGGGATGTCATTGCTAATGTCAGAAGGTCCTGGCTAAAAGCAGAGAATATCTGTGTCTTCTTGACTATGCATTTGATTGTGACTCACAAATAACTATGCCAAGTATTGAGAAGAATGAGAATTCTAAAACATTTAATTGTATAAAGACAGAGAAACTCTTATCTGAATGGAATAAGGAAACACTGCATGGTTTAAAATCAGGAAGGATTTGTGTCAGGGGTGTGTCCTTTCTCCATACCTATTCAAACTGTATACTGAGCAAATAATTTATGAAGCTGAATTCTATGAAGAAAAATGTAGCATCAGGATCTGAGGAAGATTCATCAGCAACTTGTGTTCTGCAGATGACACAAACTTGCTTGCTGAAAATGTAAAGGGATGTGAAGCTCTTGTGACTACATCCTTCAATATGATTGTACCTTAAAATCAAGAAGACAAAGATCACTGGGCCAGAGAGCAACATAATGATAGATGGAGAAAATGATTTCCTCTTGCTTAGATCTACAAGTCCTCTGTTAGAGACCTCTCCAAAACACTGAAGAGCAGTACTGTCAGTTTAAAGTGTGCCTGATTCAGGCCACAGTATTTTCAATTACTTGCTATGTATCTGAGAGCTACACAAAGCATAGAGATGACAGAAGAACTGATTTCTGAGTTGTGTGTTGGAGAGGAGTACTGAATAGTTCATGGATGTCATAGAAAAAACAGGTATGTCTTCAAAAAGGTGAAGCTGGAATGCTCTTTGCTAGAGGCAAGGATAGCATAGCTTTGTCTCATATTTTGGACATGTTGCTAGGAGAGGCTATTCCTTGAAGGGTATCATACTTAGAAGCGTAGAGGTTCAGTGAAAAATAGGAAGATCCCCCATGGAGATTGATTGGCACCATGACTAAAACAAGGGGCTTGAGCCCATACACTTGAGTGTATCAGAGATAGTGAGGAACGTCACAGGAGAGATCAGGATTCAGGCTTGTTGTTCACAGGGTTGCTACGACTCATACTCAACTCAGTAGCACCTAACAACAACAACAACAAATGTGCTTTGCTGGCATAGTGCATAATGTGTTAGACAGCTAGCCAGAAAGGTCAGCATTCAAATCAACCAATTTTCTCCCTGGGGAAAAAAATGGATAGTCTTATCCTATAATGATTTAGAGCCTCAGTGGGTTCTTATGAATGGGAATCAGTTTCGGTTTATTTGTTTACCTATCTATAAAAACCAATTTATAAAAACAGATTTTCAATTTACTGCTTCAAAAATGAACTTACTAAGTATAAGATTTATAAGCTGGCAAGCACTGTTCTGCTAAGGAAGGAGCTCTAGTGGCCTCAATCTGCTGACTCAAAGGCAAGCGGTTCAAATCACTCAATTGCTCTGCAGGAGAAAGGTGAGCAATCTCCTCCAACATGATGCACAGCCTGTGAAAATCTGCTGAAGGGTCAGCTATAAGTTAGTTTTTATTTGACAGCAACCATTACTTCTACCATGGCATTACTATTCTGCTAAGATGGTGTAATCCATAGAAATCACCATATCTGGTGATTCAAATCCACCAGCAACTCCACAGGAGAAAGATGCACAATTTCTCAGGCTTAGAAACTCAGTGAAGAGTAAGCTATGAGTTAGTTTTTTCCAACTTGATGGCAGTGAGTTTGAAACTCGTTATATATTCACCTAAAGCCAAAACCACAAGACTATTTAACTAAAGTATCTTTCAACCTAGAAAAGAAGTAATTCTGTAGTTTTCCCTAAGAAACCCTTACTTAAGCCTTATTTAACTCTTACTTACCTGACCCCATCAAGTTATTAAATTATGATTTGATTTACACTTAATTTTCAGGAACTCCTCTAAAATGCAAAGCAAATCAGAGCTAATGTAAAATAGCAAAAGTCAAGCAATTTCCAGATGCAAGTTTTACCTTCAATTTGAAACAGACATTTAAAATAAATAGAATAATTTCATAAAACAGGCAGCTAATACATACCAGTAAAATGTCCTTCTGTGGAGCGAAGAACTTCTAAGAGAAGCCTCGTTATTATTAGTCTGTCTTGTTGATCTACCTGTACTAATTTTAAGGCTATTCTAATCTTCATGGATCACTGATGTACTTTGTTCAGGTGAAAGATGTGCTTGAGCATCAAGAAGATGAAATAAAATTTCTGCAAGTATTTCAAGTGTTCCAAGAAAAGAGTGGCTATCTACATCTACTTTGCTAAATTATCTGGCTCAAAGAACTGAAAATATGAACTACTTACAGATTGTTTTCTATTTAAATTTTGAAATGAAACTGTCTAAAAAATAAGTAGTGATTTTGACATAATGCAAACACAAGCTTGAAATTAAGAACAAATTTCAAAGGTAAATATTAGAATATCATCTTGACTAAAATAAAAAAAAAACTTGCTTTTTAAATGAAAGATGTTTTAAAAACACTTAACTCAAAGCCTTAACTCAAAAAAAGGATTTTGAGAACATTAACATGTTCCATTTGCTTGGCTCCACAATCAACACTCTTGCTATCAGCAGCCAAGTAATTAAAAGACAAATTGCATTAGGAATGCCAGAGTACTCCAAAGTACTGAAGAGCAATAATGTGGGCCTGATTGAGGCAATGATCTTTGCCATTACTTGCTATGCATCAGAAAGCTGGACAATGAAATGACTAGGGATGATAGAAGGAGAATTTATGCCTTTGAACTGTGGTTCTGGAGAGGAGTATTGAATATACCATGGAGAGCTTGGAGAACAAACAGGTTTGTTCTAGAAAGAGTGAAATCAAGCTGCTTCTTGGAGGCAAGGATTATTCTGAAGCTTCACCTGACATACTTTGGACATATTGCAAGGAAGGACAAATCCTTGGAAAGGGATGTCATGCTTGGAAGGGTGAAGGGACAGCGCAAGAGAGAAAGATGAGATGAGATGGATTGATTCAGTGACTGAGGTAATGAGGGTAGGTGTGTTGGAGACAGTGAAATTGGAATAGGACAGAGCAGGGTTTAGGGATGTTGTACATAGGGTCACCATGAGTCACAGGCAACTCAACAGCACATAACAACAACAATAAACATGTTTTAATTGCTGTGATTAGCAATGTTTGTTTTAGAAAATATTGCACCAAACTGTACTGGAATGGAAACATCAATAAATCCAAAAAATCTTAACACAGAGAGGAGGTGTGATCTGCTTTTTGAGAAAATAATTTAGTGGAATTCATTATTTCAGCTCTCCCACTTGGTACAAACACCATAAAACAAGAGACAAAAAATAAGTAAGTGCGTGGCTGTCACAAAAGCCAAGATAAATTTGGAAATTAAAAAGTATTAGCTCTCTTGGCAAAAGGGACGTAATTTCATTTTATAGTTAAAAATACGAGGAAATAAGAGACTCTGTCATACTCAGAAAAGAGACTCCATAGATAGCTGCAACAGACTAAGCAAATTCTAAACTAATAACAGGCAGAAAAAGAGTTTTGATTTGGGATAGTAAGGCTCCTGGAACTGTAAAGGCACATTTCCCTAGGCCTCCATCCGAAGCTGCAAATAATGTCGACTTTGGGAACATCCATTTTCACTACAGCATTATAGGGAAAGTTCACCTGATAAAGGAGGCATAGGCCACACCACCACACCCAAAAATTAAAGTTACTTCAAAGCCCCTGTGGTATTAACAAAGTAAATTCTCATAACAAATTATTTTCATACCATGTTAGCAAATTTAACTGCTTACTTTTGAATATGAAATATACACAATGATCTATCTATCTATCTATCTATCTATCTATCTATCTATCTATCTATATCTATAGTTATCAATGTTCTAAACTAAGACTTACCTGTTACGCCCAGAGTCTCGGAAGCCTTTGGCAAATGGATTTCTATCTATCTTTAGGCGAGTAATCTGGAGAACAGAAGAAAAATTGCATAAAAGTTTATATAAAATTTCACATAAGATTAGAATGGAACAAAAACGTTTGCAAAGACAGTCTGTTTCAAAATTAACTGCTTTATTTCTCTTTGTAATCTTCTAAATGGATATTCTTTAAGAAAAGCTAAAGAAACTTTCTTTAGAAAACATCTCAACCTCATTCAACTTCTGTAAAGAAATAGAATTTTTTTTGTTTCTTGTGTTTTTTTAAAATTTATTTTATTTTTAATATCACTGAAAAATTCTGAATCCTCTTTTGTTAACCTGTTGAATGTTGACAATCCTTTCTAGACGTAAGTTCCTCCCTGTAACTAAAGTGGTTTAATCCAGTTTCCCTTGCAATAATGGAGATGAGAAGCTCTACTAGGCAACGTCTAACTGACAGCCATGTTCATGTTCAAATGTTAAGTTCCCACTCAGTTTTCTGTTCTTTAGAATCAGGTAAAGCATACTCCTTTAATTCTGGCTCTTCTTTAGTCATCACTGCAGCTCTCCTCTGAATGTTTCCTTTTCCTCTCTTTTCTTTTTAGAGACCTGGTCAGAATACTGTGGTAATAATCTAGGCAGAGGCAATACTAGAGGGTTCTGATGGGAAAATATTCGTAATTAGCTTATTGTCCAATAAGAGTACAAAATCTGGAGGTCAGATGTTTACAGACAATCTGATGAGTTCTAGATTTATTTTTTTTTTAACTTTCATTCTGTTAAATGTGACACTAAGAAACAATGCCCCATCTGTTTCTTAACAGATCTCCACTCTGTCCAGTGGAATTTATAGCCTATTTTCTAAAAGGCTCATCATGCTTTACTTTCTACATTCCTTCACTTAATGAACTCTACAATGTTAATAAACATACTTCTAACTGCATCATCTTGACTAATGATGGACATTCTAAGGCAGAGGGTATCTTTGGAAAGTCATCTGCAGCTGCCTATGGTGCATGCTCTGAGTTAGCTGGCCTCCCATCAGGAGTGCAACACCTAAGACATGTTTGCTCTGTACAATATAACTCTGTTACAAGTAATCGAAGTGTTGGCTCATAAATTCACCATGTCTGCCATCAACAGTGAAGAAATTAGTTTTTAAAGATTTTTATAATTCTGTTCTCTGTTCATTTCAGAATATTTTTAAAATAATGTTTTTAAGAGTACAAAAATTAGACTGTAGATTTAAATAATGACTCCTTTTAAAATAAAGATATATCCCAATTGTCATTATTGTTATACTCATTACTGCATTTTTGGGTGCACACTATGCATTTTAAGCTAAAAATTTTACATATAGTAAAATTTAGTTAAGAAGATCACTCTGTTGATAACTGGTAAAACTAGGCTAGGGCCTTAAACTTTGGCACTTATTCTGTAAACTACTAGACTATGTTGTCTACCAATTTTCCACAAATTCTTAAAAGTAATAGTTAGGATATTAAACTAAAAAATAAAAAAAGAAAAACTCTCATTACTGTAGAGCCAATACTGACTCATAGCTGAACTTTTCAGAGGCTATAAATTGCATGAGAGGAGAATGCTGCCCATCTTTCTCCCATGGAGCAGCTGGTGGATTTAAACTGTTCGTCTTTGGGTTGACAGAACAACTCTTTACCCACTAGACCACCAGAGCACCCTAGGACATTAAAAGGAAAATGTTATTATATTTTGTCATTATCAATTTCTCTTATTTTTTTTTTACCCTCTTCAGAAACTTTTCAACGTCAATGCTAATTGGTGAGTTAGATGCCAACTTGTACAAAAAAGCTATTTCTCAATTTTAGCACAATAGAAACCTACTGAAAACATTTATAACAAGATAATTTATGTGCAAAAGAGACTGAATGAATAAGAAATAGTAATTACAGTTGATAATAAGGTACTAAATACTTCTGCTCTTTTCTCTGCATGCATACACTAATCTTTTTAAAAAAGAAAAAAAACCTACTTCTGCTTCTAACACATTTTAGGAATATTTTCCTAACTACAGTACTTCTTTGAAAGCAGGAATGGCATCCATTTCTGAAATAGCTTGCCCCCGGAAACTCTAGGAACTTAGAGAAACGATGAAAGTTATAAAAGTGTTCAGATCTTTTGTTCATAGGGTCACTGTGAGTTATCTATGACTCGATGGTTCGTAGCAACAACAACAACAAGAGATTGCATTCCCAGTTACTGCCTTGGTCTCTAAGATTTTAAAAACTCATATCAGTGCGAACTTGAGAGGACAGGGCAGCATCAGTGTGGCAGTGAGCTTACACATCCACAGGGAATGAACACCTAATGTCTCAGCCCTAAAGGAGAATATTCAGGACAGAGATACAAGAAGCTTTAAAGCAAGAAACCACAAGTGTGATTAGCATGCCTCAAAGTCTTAGCTCAGATGCATATAAAGAGAAGTGAAGACTTAAAACAATTTTGCAAAGCATTGAAATTAAAAAATAAATAAATAAATAAATAATGAATGGGAAGGAAAATCTGCCACAGGCCACACAAGCTTCAATTATGTACTTATTCATTACAAACACTGGGCTGAATTGCACACTATGGACCTATTCAACACACACAGAGTATTAAAGAATTAGACAGATTTACCTCCTACATTTTTTCTAATTTTATGAAAAACATACTCCAACATAGTGGATTTCTCATACTAAAAGCATATATATTGTCCTCTACTACAATTAAAGATTATCTTGAAAGAAGCAATCATTTTTTATAGACACTAACATGACTGAAATATTTCTCATTTATGGGCTGTAGTTTTAAAAAAGATTAGTTGACAAATTCCATGCTATGCACAATTCACATGTCAACATCTTATTTTTCTATTTCCTAGGCAGTAAACATGCTTTCTAGTTTTAAATATGACATTATGATTCAGTATCTCAAAATAGAAAGTAAGCCTCAAAATGGACTAAAGAAGTCTTCCTAGATTAGCCTTACTTGGAGAATCCTGGAAAAAGAATTGTTTTATACATCTGTGTCTCTATTGATAAGTATACATAAACACGTGTATGCCTAAATGTCATTTTTGGTAAATGTTTTGTAATAATTCATATAATTTAGATACAGTGAAAGGATAGTTAGCTTTCTATTTATTTCTGAAATGGAAACTCTAGAAAGATATCAATTCTGTGAACAATACCTGCTGATTCTGATAGGCAGTGACAGTTGTAAAGACAGTCTCTGGGAAGGAGAACGCCTTCACTCCATCCCCAGCAGGCACAGGCTTGATGGGAGAAAGGTCATCCCCACAGTCTTTGCGGATGACATGCACTCGAGGTTGGTATTTATGCATAGAATGAAGAATAATCTATGTTAAGGAAAGAGAAGTCTGTTTGTCAGGATCCTCTGCCCAGTATTGAAACTGTGAATAAATATCTAATATGTAAAATAAGTTATTGTGGGAAATTTCATTTCCTAAGAATGCAAAACGGTCATTTGGTGAACTATATTAAAATTGGTACATGAGTACTGAAAAGGCATTTTTTTAAAAGCCATTTTTAACATGCATAAAAGTACAAAATGAAAAAATCATTTTAGTGAAACCCTACATGTAATCATGTGAATTTATTATCAAATTTTTCACCACCAAAAATATAAGAATAAATTAATAAATATTCTATTTATAAATGGAAGAGAATACAAAATTCAAAACAACTAAGGTAATGAGATTGAAATTATATTTAAAGTCCACAGGAACCACTTCTTAAAATTGAGTGCTATTCTTCAGCAGGCATGTCTCCTCCATTGCTGATTCCTGCCCATTCAGTGGCACAGGAAGTTTTCGTTTGTTTGTTTGTTTTTTTAAATTTAGGTTGTTTATTTTTCATTTCAATGAACATCTACAGAGATTTTGGGATTCCATTCATTCATTGTTGCACCCT
>NW_006399861.1:7126711-7151385 GCF_000299155.1 Elephantulus edwardii
CCAGCCTCATTCTACAACAGTGGCACCATATAGCATTTGTCCCTTTGTGACTGAGATACCTCACTCAGCATAATGTCCTTCAGGTCCACCCATTTTGAATAATATTGCATGAGTTCCTTGTTTTTCAATGCAGCATACTATTCCATTGTGCGAATATACACAGCTTCTCTACCCATTCGTTTGTTGATGGGCATTTAGGTTGTTTCCAGCTCCTTGCTATTGTAAACAAAGCCGTGATAAACATGGAAGTTTTAAGGGTACTTCATCTTCTTCATTGTGTTTCTAGTTAGGCATACTTTCACTTGCAAAGTCTCTGGTTTTCCAGAGAATTCAGTGCTAATGCTTCCATCACAGGACTTCTAAAATAGATGACCAGGGATGGAAAGCTGGTGCCCTCAGACTTTAGTTGACAATATTATTCAACTACCTTGAAAATCCGTACAGCCTTCTCTCTAGTTATTTCTCTTTTCAAAATTTATCCTAGGAATTATACCAAATTCAGAACAGCTATTCATAAGCAGCTATGTATAGCAAAATATAATTGCAAAATTATTTAAAATAATTAAAATATCCATTTGCAGAGTAATTAGGTAAACTAAAATATAGCAGTGCAATGGGACACCTTTTCAGCCATGTTCAGGAAAAAATTTACCAACATGTCAAAATGTTTCTTTTTCAATATAAAATTTAAAAGTCAGGATCAAAATTGTTTCTAAACTTACCACGACATGAAAATAGATAAAAATTGCCTTCTCTGTGTTATGGAATTCTGGGTAAAATTTCCTCTTTTTATGTTCTATGCTTTCGAAATTTCAGGTAACGAAATAATCTCATCCAGAGGGATTTTCTATATTTGTTCCTGCATTTCCATGCTCAAGAATCTTTAATGAACTTAGTTAACAAATCACAATCTGTCTTTGCCATAGGTCTGAATTTAGGTTTTGGGTATAATTAATTGAGAGGAGAAACCTTTAGACAAATCTTGGAATTTGTTTAAATGTGTGTAAAAAAAAAAACCTTTTGGAAAACCAACGTTAATACCTCAAAGTTATACACTGGTCTAAGAGAATTCTGGATTCTCAGGGCTAAAGCTTGAGGTCAAGTTCTCTGGATTTTCATGACACCATCATATTTATTTGCTTTCACCTACAGAATTTATACCGCAGAAATAAGCTTTACCCTGTGCCAGGCCCAATGCAGGAAACTAAGATCCTCCTAAGTTTACACGGTAGGTAATTAAGCCAATGGAGAGTTGTATCATTCACCACTTGGCTTTGTGATGTAACTGTCCAGGTCTTTTTTCTTCAAATCATTTATTATTATAATAAATTTTAATATAACATTCTTTTAAAAATACGAACATAAAATTGGAAATAGTACTTTCACCTCTAAAAGTGCTTTTCCCCCAACTCTCCACTATTTAACTGATTTTTCTCCTTAGAAAATCATTACATGTACTTGGAAAGAGTGATAAAAATGAAAACTCTTCCTCTTCTCCAAGCTAGAAAATCAAATGCAAAAGCAGAAAGGGCGATCTTCTCCTGTACCAGTCAGATCCGATTTGACTGTACACGCACACACACGCAAAACCCCCAATAAAATTTAAAAAAAAAGAAAATCAAATGTCAGTGATAAGTAAATAAAAATAAACAAAATAAAAGCATTTATAAAATTTGAGGGGAAACAGCATAGTCTGTCTTTAGAAAGAAATCTCAGAAGAACTAAATAGGGCATAAAGCTTCACATTAAACAAACAAAAATTATTGTTAATTCCAGATTAGAAAGAAGGAAGCAAAAAGTGATCTGAGTTTCGGTTTACTAAGTCCATGAAAAGTAGGCTTTTGTCTCATGAAATCTTGGTTTCCTTAACAAGTTTTCTCTAAACAGCTGCAAACACTTCACATTTCTTTTTACCTTTACCTTATATTTTAAATGATTTAATGTATGGTAAGGCATGATAGAGATACAACTGGCACATAACTAAATGTGTGTATTAACAATCTGAAGACTATTCAGTTATTAAAATAACAATAAGCTTCAGTTCTGTTTTCTAAGATAGCATTATTGACTTTTAAAGAATTATCAAACTTATAATGAAGACCGGTTAGTAATGTTTTGCTTATTTCTTAGAACAAGAAGAACCAGAAGCACCATCGACCTTATAAACCAGGAAACCACACAGATAATGGGCATCGCTGAAACTCAGATAATTGTATCTCTATGTCCTGTGTTGTGCAATAAAGTTTTCTTTTTTTTTTTGGGGGGGGGTGGCTTTGTCTTATAAAGTTCTCTGATTCCAGTATAACACATGATAAAGCCAAGGTTGATAGAAAATTAATGAAGTGCCAAAGAGAATGAGTATTTTGTGTGTCTGAGATGTAACAAGCTCCTTCTATCAGGGAAAACATGACAACCTCTCCTGTATCACCAAATTCTCAAAGAGAAAAAGAAAGACTGTGAGGACAACGTACACCTCTGTGTCATGAAGTTCTTGGCAGCCTGGGGTACAGGCCATCAAACAACAAACCATGAACAATATGTGAAGAAAGTACTCTACCTAAGCATGCCCATTATAGAAACAATAGATAGGTACATGAGTTGACCAACCATTAATCTTGGGCAAAAGACAGCAAATGGGCAAAAAAAACCTGGCTACAGACACTCCTGAGTAACATAAAATGAAACAACCCAAAAAACACCACCTTATTGCCATCAAATCTATTTTCCTAGGGTGTAAGGCACATGGGAAGAGACTATCTCCTGCAGAATCACTGATAAATTGGAAAGAAAAGAGAAGTACCACCTTTGAGTAAACATTGCAACTTGCTACTCATAAGAAGGGATTATAGAGTGCTCACTATACTCAAGATTAGCTACTGGTTGGTGAGACATTTCTCCTCCGGATTCTTGCCAGTGTTCCCCTCTAAAGAATCCTTGGTCCATGGGCAGCTGAAAAGTCACTTTGAGGAACACAGCAGCCAAGGGTGTCTCATGTCTCATGCAAGGACTACATGCAAGGGTGAGAAGCAATCCTAGGCCTAGTCCCAAAGCTGAGAAAACTCTATTGCAGCAACAACTTGGTATTTAACTAATAAAAGCCTCAGTTCTCGCAGAGTTTCAAAATCACTAGGTGAACACTTGTACATCATTAGCAGAGGGATTTCTCTTCCATTTCAATAGAGTACATTTCTATTCTGAAACAGATGAAGTGGCCACTTCTCAAGTGTCAACTCAGAGGAACATTGTTTTTAAAAAGAAATTATTTTTATTTTTGAGAATACATTTTTGCCATTTTCATAAGTAATTTCCTTACTTCCTAATGTTACAGATACTTAATATCTTTATCACAAACACATACTAGTTATTGCTTTTTATTTAAAAAGTGCATTTCTTAAAAGAAAAATTTCACTCACAGGCAATACACTTGTCTAGGACATGTCTGTTACATACTTTATTTTTTGTTTTTCAGATAGTGAAAGATTTACAGTATTTAGATTTATGAAAAAGAATTTTAATTTGTAGTATATTCTCTTGTACTTAAATACTGTTCTTTAAAAAAAAACTATGCGGTTAAATAATAAAAAAATTAAGTCAAATAAAAAAGCTAGATAAGCTTTTTACTAAATGTGTGTCTAATATTAAATATGATCATTATTATACAGAAATCTAGTCATTTGAACCAAAAGGATCAAAATTTTAAAACTATTATTAAAAATAATAAAATGAGTTTATAACTAATATATTAATATATTATATTTTTATCTCTTTAAAATGTATACTCTTAAATCACAGAATTCAGAAGCATGGGGTATACTTAAGATTTTGAAAACCAGAAATAATAGATGCCCGTTAGATGCCCCCCCAAAAAATATTCTTGGTGGATATGCTGGCAACATTTTCTGGCTCCCTCAGTGTTACAGAAGACACAAGTGTACTCACACTGAAGTCAAGTGAAAAAGAATTACTAAAGCTTTTTACTTTGTAAAAAAAATAAATAAAAATAAAATGAGAAGCAATGCATTAAAATATGGGACTTGAAACTAGACTCAGAAAGTAAATCTGCTTTTTTTAAGTTTTAAATGGCAATAAATAATAAAAGTGTTGATAATGTAAGATTTCACTAACTGCATCTTAAAATCTAGGAACTACATTTGTGCAGGAATGAAATTAACCTGCATACTTTCTTGAAACTGTTAAGCAACTTGAAAATCATGCCCTGTCGTCATTTTATTGCTAGTTTATGGAATTTTGCATTTTTGTTTCAAGTATTTCTTATAAATATTTCTATTTCATCCCTTCGAGAAATAATGTACAATGATTTCTTCCAAAAACACTTCAACCCTTCCTTAATCAAAACTCTCTCAAATACAGAAACCTAATAGAAATACTAATTCTGAATGGAAATTTCATGTATACAGAGCGACTTATTCATTAAAACAATAATGTCAAAATCCCACCTAGGAATAAGATAGCTTAAAATTAATAGGTGTTAAAATTATTGTATTATTAGAATGACTGAACACTGATTTACGTATCATCTATCAGCAATTTTATGAGCAAGAAGAATTATGGTAACACATTTTGACATACTAGATGTCATTACAAAACGACTGAAAGCTTGCAAACAAAACACACAAGCAGTATGAACATGGGACAGTTATTAAGATTCAATGAGTCGCAACTGAGAAAAGAGTTAGAAGCAGGCAAAACACTATAAATCATTATTCCTATTAATCCAATTCCCAGATATTAATATTCTGAGCATAATAATTAGCATCACATGGGATTTCAAACAAGCTTTTTGGCTAACAAAACATTTGCCTGAGGTTCTTTCATTCTGGTACAAATGTATCTAGTTTTAAAGTCATTAACTATTTTCATAAAATTCTCTGGTCACATGCATAGGCTCAGATGCAAATTGTCTCAATTCTGAACAGATTGTGGACCACAAGAAAGGATTATTAGGATCTTATAAGAGTTTCTTTCAGCCACACACAGTATAGGTATGGTTGGGCAGTTAAATGATAAGGGAGGGCTTCTACTCACATGGCCTTGGTCATCCAGTTCATTGTTGGTGAGCTTCAGCTTGTCAAAGCTTATGACTTGTCTCATCCATGTTTCCCCCGAGGCAGGTGAGTCTGGGTGAATGTATACACGAGGTGGCACAGGGGAGTCAGCATTACCTGCAACCATCCATTTAGAGCTGTGGTAAACGTACCTACAAGGCAATGACAAGATTTAGTGTGTGGACTATGGACCTCTTAGAATCTCCAACTCCAAGATCTTTTTACAAATTGTGTCTCTTGTAATTTTTGCTTTTCTTGCTCAAGTCTAAAATGAACATTTCTTCTTTACATTCAGTATATGTAAGAGTTAAAGGATTTTCAAAACTTCTGAGATAACAATGACCAAATGATAGTTCAAAGGAAGTTGTGTGTTAAGTTTAGCAAAAAATATAAACATCATCCCTTCCATAAATCAAGTGTCTTAATACTTGTGTATAACAATGCATAACCACATAAGACATTTCATATGATGTTTGAATGTTTTTTCCATTTTTCATCTGGATATTTTATTGATGAGAACACAGTATTAAACTGTCAATCTCACTATAAGCAAATCTTTAAAATGTTTGAGGGTTACAATATCTAAATTGTTCCATTTCCTTTAAAAGTATTTCCCATTTTAGGTTTATATACAGGCTAATCAGAAAGGGCAATAGAAAAGTAAGAAGAATTAGAAGCTCCTTAAAACTTTATTTTCATAGGGAAAAAAGTTGCATCTATTATAATTTAGAATTATTTTCCTAATGCAGTAACACTACAAACCGAGGATAAATTGTTCAATACATTTTAATTTTTTTTTTATACTCGGAAAACATAGACCTTCATTTACCTGCTTTATTTCTTTTTGTTGGCCCCTTTAACAAAATTCTTTCAGAGAGTTTTCAAATTGAAATAGAAATGGATATCTAATGAACTTACTAAATCTTTATTTTATGTTGTTTATTCTTACTAAATCATTCTATTTTTCAATTACTTATATAAGTCAAATATATCAATATGGATAAACATTTAAACAACAATATTTTAAATGATAAAATCATATTTAATCCTATATTTCATTTTAATTTATTTAAAATATACTAATTCAAGAATTATTGAACTAGTTCTATCTACTAGTTCAAAGACCTCTTGTGGCATAGTCCACAGGGAATTGCACTAACCCAAAGCTGAGTCTCTCTGGTGGTTTCAATCCACCAGTGGATCCATGGAGAAACACTGGTAGTATCCTTCTACGCTATTTACAGTCTCCAAGAAATATGCTGGATGGTGAGCTATGAGTTGATTCTGACTCAGTAGCAAAGAAATGGGAATTCAAGAACTGGAAACCAGAATATTAATGAATCACACAGAGAAGAATAGCAAATGAAATAATACACTTAGATAATCTCTGTCTACCTGAGTTTTTAAATATGGCATACTATTTAAAGCAACAGTCTGCAAAGTCTCAGATAATTCAACCAGTGTAGCACACCAATTTCTTTTAAAGATAGCATGATACATTATTACAACACCTCTGATGAGACTCTTTGTTTCAAGTAAGGTCACATATTCCGTTCCCTTAAGGTTTCAATATGCATCCTATATCTTGATTCCTTTTCTTTGAAAAATAATTACAAAATAAAGAAAAAACTATTTTTCTTCTAACTGGTAGAGGATAATTTAATAAGTAAGTTCACTAGTGTGCGTTTTTGTGAATATTTTAAAAATTATAACATTCTTATAACCACTTTAACTCAACCGAAACTACTCTCTCACATCAGAAAACAGACTGAATTTTTTCGGTACTGCTGGAAAAGTGGAATATAAAATGGAAAACTTGGAAATGCAAGAAAAGTTTGCATTATGGATGAAAACTTGGAAATTCTGAATAAGTAAATATTAAATAAGTAAAATTCCATATTCACTAAGAGAATAAATGTTTCATCTTACAAGTTCTTTGTAAAACATTCTAAATGAAAATACTAAAAACATGTTTCTTCCTGGGAAATTTTGTGATTGAAAACAATTTTATGTTTTATAAGTTCATCTTTTAAAATTTGGTATTTTGCTTATTACTTATTTGTATGAATAAATAAGAATCCTTAAGTAAAATAAACTACCCAAACACATGGAAGAAATCTGGAGAAAGAAGTAGAAAAGTTAACTTAGAAGAGATGAAGACAATAATAAATTCTAAGAACATTAAACATTACTTTTTTTTCCTCAGCACAAAATCTAAATTAGGAGATGTAAGCCAGTATGCTTTAAAAAAGAATGAATGTCAGTTTCTCAACTTCTTTTAGTCAGAGAATTTTAACAAAACACATTAATGGTTTATCTGACTAAAACAGCAAGTAAAACAACTTACACACAAATGGAGATAATTAAACTGTGATTTTTGTTCAACTGCTTTGGTAGTATCCCATAATTCCATGGGCTAATTAAAATCTGTATACCATCTTAACACTGAAAACTTGTTTCAAAAGAGTCACCTTATATTTTAAAAAGGAGAAAAACTCAGATGTAATCTCATTTTAAAACTTTCTAAAAGCAAGTCATTAAAAGACTTGCTGCTATATGTGCAAAAATAAGATAAAATAAAAACAAAAAAGTAAATTTTAAAAACAGTATCCTCTGATTTCCCACTCAAAATTTCCTTTTAAAAATGTTAGGGGGGTTTTCTTTTTTAATTTCATGAAAATAAAATTGTAATCACATTAAAAACTGAAGATTTACTCTCTTATAGATAAAATGAATAAAACCTGGTTCAAAATGAAAGAATGTACATCTCTTCAAAGTTTATTATATATCTCAATGAATATATTCTATTTCAAAATCCAGATATTATAACCTTTTAGACCATTATTATAAAAATAGGAGGATAAATAGTAAAACATATATGAGGATCCAAGGAGGGAAGGGGTGGGAGCAGAGGGGTGAGAATAGGTAGAGGTAAAATCAGAATTGCACAACTTGGTGGGTCGTGGGAGGGGGCAAAAGAAATGGGAAAGATCCAGTGGAGACCTGATAAGATAGGACAATGAGGAACATAGTCCAATGGTGACTCATTTTGTAAAACATAATGAAAGGGAATGATTATACGAAATACAATGTGAAGAGTATCATGTGAAACAAAGCGTTTACAAACTAATATAAAATAAAAATTTTAAAATAGATATATATTGTGCTAAATATCAAACAAAAATCTATAACAGCATAGGAATGTAGTAACATGTCAAAATGTGTATATTGTGATGAACTGGGTTTTTAAAAATTATAGAAATTCTGAAATATTGTTTCTTAAATTCAGAAGTTAAGGAAAGGGGGAATGCACAAATGTTTTATTATTTTGAATACAATACGTTAAAGAGAACATATTTTAGAGATCTAAAAAGTCATGAAGAAAATGAATCAATATAATATAAAGTATATGTACAAACATTAACATTTTCCCACCCAGATACATTCGGTTTACCAGCATCAAACTGTGTTAAGTGTGGTCATTATCAATAAAATACAATATATACTTGAAAACACTTAAGTGTCTATTTAAAAACAAAACAGAAATTATGTTTCCCTATTTGCTGAAAGATAAGTCATCAGCTGGGCTGGAAGCCTTGGGTGGTTGGGTTATAGAATTGGATATTCTACAGGCCACTGGAGACTTCACAGACGGCACAGATTAAGTGGGCACAAACCTTCAAAAACGCGAGATTTTGCTGTCTCTGATCACTGTACCTGTATCTTTTATTATCCACTGGCACAATATCCATGGCAATGTAATACTGCTGGTGAGGGTCTAATCCTGAGATTTTCACTCTCATTGCTGGAAACATGCGCCTGTGTATGAAGGAGGAGGAAGAGAGGGTTTGGGTTTTGTTTTTGTTAGTGATTAGACATGGAGAAGGAATAAGCAAAGAAACTTCTCAAATCTCTACTTTTCATAAGCATAGACTTTTAGCGTTCACTTTGGTAATGTAATTTGAGGAATCAGAACATAGGACATATCAAAATTGAGGTTTTCCAAAGTAATTTGTTGCACTCTGTACATGTGTTCCATGTTTACTGAAATGTCAGTATAGTTTTAAAACAGAATTGTACACTGAAGGAATAAGCACTAAGGTATTTTTAAATTTTTTTAGTATTCTTTCTCTACAACTAAATAAGCATGTTTACTTCAATGATGCAAATAATAAAATGTGCCAAATAATGAAAATAAAAATTTTGAATTTCTAAAAGTGGTAAAAGATATTATAATGTAAAATTTTAAAAGGGTTATAAAAAGCCACAAGGAGCCAATGTGCCATGCTATAACCCAACAATATGTTCTTTATTGAGACAGGACTTCCTGTCTGCAGCATGGTAAAGGTGAAGTGCAAAAGTTGCTCTAAATTTGAAAGGTATAGTAAAACTTCTTTATTGAAAACAGAAACTAAACACAATGTATATTTACCAATTTATTCCCTCCCCCTCTGTACACTGAAAATAATTTATTTAACCACACTTACTTAAAACTTTCTCATTAAAACAAATGAAAACAAGCATCTCCTCTTAACTTCTCAGAGATACATATCAAAGATGTCACTAAAAGGACAAAGCAGCAAATTACCGGTTTTGTGCTTTTAAAACCAATATACAATGCCTTTTTCTTAAATCTTTAATGATTTATGTCTAGTACTTTACCCACTTGATCTAATTTTTGAGAATATAATCTTGTAAGGCAAATTTTAGTACTGTTGTTTGCCAGATTTTTATTCTATAAAGCTATTAAAGATCTCTTCTGGAGAAGAGAGTCCATTATTCCCAACTAGGCGTGAAAACAGTTTAATATGCTGACTGGTTTAGTGTGATTTCAGGGCATCTGTAAGATAAAAAGTCTTCAGCTACATCCTTTGTAAGACAACTGCTGCTTTGTGTTGTTGAGGACTGAATTTGGATCATTAATAAAAGCGCTGTGAAAATGTAGAAGGTAGCATATGGATTCAATAAAATATGTTTTTATAATTTCCAATAAGTTTGAATATTTTCATGCTATCCAGGTTTTTACCATGTGTACTCTCTGAAAGAGTGGTATGTGTGTTTTTAAGTTACTTTTAAGCAAGTATATTATTCACTGCACTAAGTAAACAGAAAACTTAAAGTTCAAATATTTCTCTACTTATCTCATATTAATAAAATCTGACAAATCCATTTATTTCAGTAACTGATGCACGTGCAGATATTTTTACTTTCAAAAATTCTAACATAACTTCTTACAAAAAACTTTAATACTCCTCAAAGTATTTATGCTAACATGTTGGATTTGACTTAGGAAAAATAACCAAATTATTATGGATCTATAGAGGCTTTTTAAAAAGCAATCAGGGTGATTTGTTTGGGAATTATAGATTTGGACAGGTATTCTTAGTGATTTCGGTGACTTCTCACCCTACTTTAACATTACACTAGCACAACACATTACATTCTCCCATTGCCAGGGAATTTTGCGATGAAGAGTCTGCCTGACAGTGTCGAATCTAAAAAAGCAAATAATGGCTTGGCTAAACAGTAAACTGCATTTAAAAAGAAAGAAACGTTCTCTAGTCCCAGAAATGTAACTAGAGCTAAATAACTGTCTACATTGATTTGAATACTCCGTCGAATCTAGAACTCTTCTGAACTGGAAGACTTGGCGGCGACTTTGCTGCTCTGGGGGCTGTGCACTTCGTGGAAGTAGCTAGACAGGCCAAGCCTCCTCCACCTCAAAGCTGGGGTTAAACTGGGTGGTAAATGCTCAGCAGAGCCCGGTCGCACTACAGGCCCTCCACCTTCCCTACGCGCGGAGAGGGGACGAGGAGGGCGTCCAGAGAATGAGGAGTCTTTTCCTTTTACCTGCCCGCCTTGGTGATGATCATCTCAGTGCCTATCTCGTGGAAGCGCTTCCAGAGCTCCGCTCCTTGCAGATCCACCCGGGGGGCCTGCGGCGAGGGCATCGGGGTCCCAGGCCGGGCCAGGGCGGGGGCGGGGGATCCCTTCGGGGAGGCTCCTGGGGATGTCAGAGGGGAAGTGCCCTGCAGGAAGCCATCTTCAGAGCCGCCTGGGCAGCAAAGAGCAGAGAGGGGAGACTGGTGAGATGGAGGACGCAGGCCTGGAAAAGGTGAACCCCCAGGAGAAATAGAGAAGATATCTTGCCATTGGGGCCTCCACACAGACTCACTCAGAAACTCCTGCGCTCTGCTCGATGCCCCTATGAGGCCTGCCTGGCCCCAAGTCACAAGGCCAGAGGGGAAGCGGGTCGAGTTCATCCTACTCGTCTGGCAGAGGGACCAAAGCCCTCAAATTAGCTTCTCGGAGCCACTAAAGTCTGAAATGCCAATAGCCTGTAGTCCAGGGCTCCCAATGCCCACGCAGACAGCCTGCGTCCCAGTGGCACGAATCCAGAATCCCTAGAGCCCTTGTCCCTGGTCTATAGAGCCAGGGCCTCCCCACTTTGGGCCCGGCGTAAGACATCTTCTAGAAAGCTCTTCAGAACCCTAACCGCTGAACTTCCCGGGCTTCAGCCCAGCAGTGAATGCACGAACAGGCACCCAAAGCACCCTAGCCACCGCTGGTCTGGGGTTTTGAGAATCACGAATGGAAAGCAGTGCAATCAATCTACCCTCATCTACCCTCGGGAAATCATTTGCAAATATGCCACCTTCTTCCTGGTTTGCACAAGCGGAGTATTCGTTCCGGTTTCGGGGGGGATATCCTGTTGCTTCCCACTCCACCCACCAAACTTTTAAAAGTTAGAAAAGGAAAAAAGAGCACCCATTGGCTGGGACCCCAAGGGAGGCAGATGAGAAAACTCCTCAAATCAGGGATGAGGAGTTGCGAAGGGAAGCTTAGAAGTTTCTTTTTAGCCTCTGGAAAATGACCCTGTGCGTAAAAGGAGCCGACGAAGCCGCAAGGAGTTGCGCTCTGACACCCACCACCGAAGCGTGTGACACTGCGTTGCCTCTGGTCCATAGGGACACCGGGCGGCCGCACACTGTCCAGCTTCCAGAATTTCAGATGCACAGCCAAGGATGCGCCTGGGAGAAGTTAGTCAGGAAGGGGCCACTCACCCGGGGCTCCGCGGGAGCCGCAGCTCCGCTCCAGGTCTGCGCAGCTCCGGGCGGGCCCGGACAACGGCCCGGCTGGCGGCGAAAGCGCTGCGCCTTCGTCTCTGTCCGAGCAGCTCTTTTCTCCGGCACTGCCGCCACGGCTACAGCCCCCGTCGTCCGAGGATCCAATCGCCTCTTCAGAACCCAGCTTCCTGCGCTTCTTCTGAAGCTGCTGCTGTTTCTCAGCGCCGATCAGCGCCTCCACCGAGAAGGCGTGTGCCTTGAGGCTCAGCATGCTGAAAGGCGAGCCCCTCCGTTTCTCGGCCATCCCTGCCGCCCGGCACCCGCTGCTCCGCCGCGCGCCCCTCTCATATACACTCACGCGGGCACCGGAGCGCACACTCGCTCGTCCCCCACCCAACTGAAGCTATTCTCGGGGCCTTCACGCAGGCCGAGCTCTGCCCCTTTGCAGTCGTGCGCAAGAATCAAGTTGGCGTTTCCTCTTTCTCGATCGTGGTGGGATCCCTAGAGCGCGCGACGCGCCCGCCCAGCCTCGGGCCTCGAGCTCCCGCGCGCGCTTTCTCACTGATGCACTCCTTTGCTCCCACCCCCTCTCGCTGCTCCAAGATCTGCCTCGACTGATGCGCCAGAGAGAACTAGCACGGGCAAAAAAAACCACTCTGTGGACACAAATTAGGGATTGTAATTGAAATTTGTTGCCTTGATCTGTCAGCACTTCTAGGCAGGAGAGCGGTGGGAAGAACTTGCTCATTAGTGTCAATAAAGGCGGCGAGGGCGGAGCCAGGGGCGGTTGTCAGTCATTGAGGCTGTTGGCCAATCAGGCGGAGCAGGCCCGGCGAAGCCCCCGCCCTCTGCCTTACAAGATCTTGGCGGGGAGGGGGGCGAAAAGAGCCGCCGTCTGGCTCGGCTGTGCCAACCCCGCGCGCTGGACCCGGTGGGTCGTCCCGCCTGCAGTCAGCAGGCGCAGGAAAGAAGCATATTCATTGCTGAAACCAGTACGATCACCAAATAAGAATATCAAGACTCCTTCAGGAGATCTCAAATTCCCGTCCCACTTCCCCAGCCCTAAATGTGCCTACAACTCCGAAGGCTTTGGCAAGTGAGGAGAAATCACAGAAAACAGGCCACTCCTGCGTTTTAAGCGTCCAGTGTACCATCGTGACGTCAGGCTGATTTATTTGTTTGGTTATTTTCGCTCTGTTCTTTTCTTTTGGGAGAAATTTCAAGAAACTCTAAAATCTTTTCCATTTGGAAGAAGCATAATTTTACATTATCGTTCAATCCCTCATATAAACTAGTCAGAGTGAGTATGTCCCGGGAGCTGGCCTTTTTCTTCCAAAGCACGGTTGAGTTGTAGGGCTTCATGAAGCGGTGGTTAAGGGCTGGGTTTCTACCAACTAAAGAGATTGCTGATTTGCACAGCAGCTTTGAGAGAAAGAATAGCCATCAGCTTACTGCTCCAAGGGACAGTTCTGCTCTACCCTGTAACATCACTGAGTCAAGAAGACAACTCACAATAACATGTTTTTAATGATACGAATTAAGCTTCAAACCCCTTAAAACTCAGAGTAACGAAATAGTTTCAGAAGTCTGATTTAACATAACCTACGTATTTTTCCTCTATTTTACCTCAGGCTTGTAAAGGGTCAACTTGCTTCCTTGTTTCTTTAAACATTAGTTTTAAACCAAGAACAAGACTTTTTGATTGAATGGTACGGTACGTATAGTTTGCTTTGTACTTTTTTGCTCACTTGATTTTTGACAGGATTACTGACATGAATAGAGTAAGTAAGTCTTCTGTAGAAGAAAGCTTATGATGCATGGTATTCATAACTTTTGGTATAACTATAACATAAAGGATTGTGTCCTCCTCCCTTATCCTCTGGAAGCTGCTGGCTGCCCTGTTTAGCTTTCCTTTAAACTTCCGCAGCAGTGATTCAGGGGGTAGGCTGCTCCTGTGATCGATCTTTTTACCATAGTTGAATGAATGCGCGCTTCGCTTCTTCTGACGCGAGACTGCAGGGATGAAGAGGAGAACCTGAGCTGATGCCACACAGAAGACCATGCCAAACCCATAGCCTCCAGGTTAAATTTGGTCCTGAGCCAAGTAGAGACATTTTTAAAGACAGCTAGAAAACACATAGTCAATTAGGGGCTATTCTGCATTTATAAAAGAAAGGCTTTGCTTTGGGGTTGGGGGAGAAGGGACTGGGGGGTGGCAACCCCAAATCACCTCCAAGAGTTTTTATGGCCCTTGGATGGTCCTTAGAATCTCAAAAATAAGAACAAACCGGGAATCTGAAGCAGATTCAAGGATAGTAGTCATGGGCAGAGAGTGCTGAAGGCTTAGACTTTGGTTGCAAAAGAGGGAGGACATATCCAGAGGCTGCCCCTCATCCCCGCCCCGCCAGGCGGAGGGTTTCAGGGCCTCAAAGACACCACTAACCAGTTGCTCCCTACAGACCACACTCCCTGCTCAAGGCCTCCGTTCCCTATCATTTAAAGGAGGTGCTCCCCTCCGCTTTTCTGGGCTGCCTACTACCCAGCATCCAGCTCTCTGAGCTCTTATAACCCTGGAGACCAGATTCTATTTGGTCTGGTTTGCTGGAGAAGGAGGAGCGAGAAGCCTGGAGAAAGTCAAGGCTCCTAAAGCCAAACTGAGTTTCCATATGCGAATCTGAACTTGCTTGACAGGTTTGTGCGCCTTTCTACTACATCCTGCAGTGGGCAAGGAAGAAGGCCTGCGGGGTACTCCTGACATCTCCTAGTCCTGTGCTCAATGTCTCCTTCCTTCACTGTGTTCTCCGTTCCCCAAAGGGAGAAGCCAAGACTACAAAACTAATGTACAATGTCAGAGGAGGGCCCTTAGAAACAGCCCAGGTGTGCGTAGAGCGCCCAGGGCAAGGCGAGAACCGGGTCCCTTGGTCTTGGCACAGGCGGGATTGGAGGAATTATAGCTATAGAAGAGCGCCGCTGCTCTGTTGATCAGAGTCAGGCTTTGGGACTGAGCAGGCCCAGCTGGCCCTTAGTTCTTAGCCCCGCGGGTAGTACCCTGGGCGCAGAATTGAAGGAAGCCTGGAACTGGCAGCGTAGACCAAGGCACAACCTCCCAAGCAAGGGGAAGTCAGCGCCTGCGAAAGGTCTTTTTTTTTTCTCCCAAGCGCTGCCAGCACTGTCTCTCTCCTGGACAGCTTTGTGAGCGGCTGGGAAATGGAAGCTGTATGGGGCTAGTGGACGCGCAGGAGAGGTTGGCCAGTGAGTGCAAGCGTGTGCACGTATTTGAGCGTGGACATGGGGCCCTAGTGCGCGCGTTTCTGGTGTGCGTCTGCGAGAGCGTGCGTGTGCGCGTGTCTGAGCCTGTGCGCTGAGTGGAAGCTTGGACACGCGGCCGTGTGAGCGCGGGTTCCTAGAGTGCGTCTACGAAGGTGCGCGAGTGCACCTGATGGCATGTAAACGTGGGTGGAGAAAGAAGTTTGAGGGATACAACGCGCCAGTGCCTGGCGTCATATTAGGACAAAAACTGGCTTTTCCGAGATATGCTAAGGAAATGATTACAGCTGAATTAATCTGTCTGGTCTCTGACATGACCAATTAGGCTCTACTTCAAGTGAAAGTCACTTACATAAGAAAATTATCCAACTAAAAAAACGGGTCAAGGATTTGGCAAGGGAGGACAAAAGATCCTCGACGAGATTGGTACAAGTGGAGCCCAGATCCAGATAGACTGCAACCACGCCAGTGGAGCAAAGGCCTGTTATAACGGACGACTTCGGGTCTTTGTTTTCCTTACTGAAGTATAAAATTAATTGCGTTAATTTTGGTATTTTTTAAAAAACACATTCTCTCTGCGCTGAGTTTTTAGCCTGCATTCTGTCTTCGCAGCATTGGGAGAAAAAGAAAATCAATCTATATATTCTTTTCCCCATATAGCAGATATGCTCACAGTCTATATTCCCTATAGCATATATTCTATAGATGTTTCATCTTACATGATTTATAGTCATCTTATTTTTAAAGTAGTCCTTTATTTTTAAATTATAAATTTCACAAGTCCCTACCTGTAAGGCTGACAATTTCTAGATCCTCTGTGTGTCCTCTCTTTTATTCTCTCTAATCCAGAGCCACACAGGTGTTAGAGGTTTTCATCCTTTCGTTCGGTTCTCAGCACTCAAAATCTGAGGTAGATTCGCAAGTGGGAAATTGTTTCACCTTGTCCTTGGCCCTGCAGAATCAGTTCTTGGCCTCTGAAGTCCACACTCATCAGGCGATCTCCGAGTGTTTTTTTGTTTTGTTTTGTTTTAAAGGAAGAAATTGGGCTTCCTTTCTACGCATGAAAGGATGTTTATTATGAGCGAAAAGATTATCTGAGGGAGAAACAGGCTGCAGTACAGTAGGGGTGGGAGCAGGGGTGAACAAGTCCACAAGAGGGGTACTTACTTGACTATGTTACTGTGTAAAGTAATCTGGGAAGGACCCATATTCTAATTGGGGGCTTGAGACATCAGATCCTCCTCAAAATCACAGAAGCGATCCAGAGCCCCAATTCCTTAAGATTCGCTCTTGCTAAGGACTTGAGTACATAGACATCAACTCCCCGCATGCTGGCGACTGTTTTCCATTCTTCCCTTCCAAAGGCCTGTCCCTGGGGACTGCAAGGGGCTAAGACCGATTGCCACTGTAAAAGAATCCACGCACTGGAGGAAGCTCCCTGGGGGACTAGAGAACACTCCAACGCCATTCTGGCATGAGATTTTCTTTTTACTGTTGATATTCCAATCAAAACTCTTTTCTGGATGTTTGAGCGCTCAGAGAAGACAAGCTTTTTCTGCTGTTTACACCCAGACATTTCCTGTGGGAGGCAGGAGAAGGGGGATTCCAAGGGACCAAAATTGACCAGGTAACAAGACTGGTGATAGATGGGGGCGGCAGGGGAAACAAACCCAACAACCCTCAAAGTTAGTTCCCCTTTGGACAAACAAGGTCTGTCATTCATGCCCAAACAATTCCTAGCAGTGTCTGTTATGCCTCTAGATGGTACTGCAATTATTTTCCGCCTATTGGAGAGGCTATTCCTTGGAAAGGGACATCATGCTTGGAAAGGTGGAAAGTCAGTGAAGGAGAGAAAGACCACCAATGAGATGGATTGACATAGTGACAGCAGCTGTGGGCTCAGGTGTGTCAGAGATGATAGAGATGGCACAGGATAGGACAGATTTCAGTTCTGTTGTTCAAGTACTCTGGGTAGTACTTGACTCCAGGCAACAACGATAATATGGGTGAAAAATCATCACTTTCTCTCTCTCTACTCCTAGACCCAACTCCTCCTGCAATCTTACCCGAAAGAGTTTAAAAACAGAAAGTTCCAGAAAGCCATGCTTATTTGCATCACTAATAAATGATCCAAATAGGCAAATTCTAAAATTAACATCTAAATCAATGTCTAAAAACAACACCTGCAATGCAATAGGTCAAAAAATCAATGGAGAAATTAAATAATAGTTTCTGAATAGTTAATGGACTTATTAATTGGCTGTGCTATATAAAACCAATCTTAAATAGGCAGTTAAAATATGTGCCTTTATGTTCTTTGAATTAAATATTTTGTGTTCTTTCCCCCCTATAAACAATGATTATCCTGTCTACCAGCTTAATAAAATAAATGAAAATGGAATGGCATGTCATGGATGAAGTCTCATTTCAGAATCACTAATTTAAATTTAATTTTTTAAATAAAAATTAATATTCCTTCTGGCTGTAAAAAGAGTCCTGTTTCCACGTTTCACATCTGGTTATATGCACAGTTCTTAAACAGTGGAAATTTTTGAACATATTTATAAAATCTGCTAAATGTATAAATAATGAAGAATGTGACAGGAACGTATTAATGTTTTTCTACCGACAGATGAGACATTTCAATTTCAACGAATAAAAAGAGTTTTAAGAGATTAATTTAAAGCCAATACTGGGATTGCACAAAAAGAAAGGAGGTATTGAAAAAATAAATTAGCCTTAGGACTAAACTTTGCATTTTAACACAAAGGCAAAAAAATTTCACAAGTTATGGCTTTTGTTTGCAATTATACTTGTGTTAACAATTCTATCTTTAAGAAATATATCATCAAAAGCTAAGATGCATGTAAAATGGAAGAGCTCAGGATGTTTTTCTCCTTTTCAATAGAAAAAATATAAAACACTGTCTCAAATAAAATAATCTTACTGGAATACATTTTTAACCTGGGTTTTCAGGAACAGACAAATGAGAATCTTCAAGTAAAAAGTAGTAGTTAACTAGAGGTACTCCACTGAAACATTAAGAACTTTTGTTAAAAAGTCTGGCAAAGACTTCAGAGTATATAACACTACATTTGAAAATTAAGCTGTAAGAAAAGGGATGAGGGGGGAAATGTTATCTCAGTTCATGCATAATAGGTGATGTAAACTTGGAATAATCAGCATTTCTAGAAAGACTTGTGTTTTGTTTGCTTTTTTCTTTTTCTTTTTATGTTAACCTTTAGTCTTTGTTGTGGGTTCCTTCTCAAATTACATAAAGTGTACTTTAAGAAGCACTCACTACCTGCTACAGATGTCCAGGAAAACTGAATTATGGAAGTCGGAAACATATGGCAGTTGCCTATTGCACAAGCAAGGTACATATGAAAGTTATAAATTTCTTTCTTTAAGTCAGCATTGTAAACGCATTTTATAGGGTTCACAGTATGTATTACATCTGTAGATTTAATTTTTGAAATACACCTTTGGTTATTATTTTTTAAAAGATTTTTTGGTTTTGAATTCTAAGAACTCATCTTGATGAATTAGAAATGGGGGAAGTGGGTAAATAAATAAAACTATGTGAAGTGGCATTATTTCTTTTAATTTCCAGCTGGTTATACTGAAAAGGACATCAGGTCACCTATTGGCAAATGATTACTCAAACACAGGAGAAGGGAATGGAGCATGTTCTGTAGTTCCTTTCTAATGAAGCAGAGATACCACCTTGAGCTAAGGCAGCTCAGGTGTGGTTAGCTGTAATATCGCCAACATCATTAAAGATGCCAGATTAAGAACTGGCCTGCCCTACTCTCAAAACTGCATCAACTGAGTTACTCTTGAAGAAAATTTCCAGTGAAGATGGATGGCTCTAGCAAAAAACATCAGATTTCATATTCATTGATAAAATGCCATGCGTTTTGATTGTATTAATAACATATTCAGTGCTCTATCAATGGGTAAAAACTTTGTGCCTCTCACAATTTCTTCCCTCTTAATCTTCAAAGTTCTTTAAAAATAATGCCTATGATTTTCCACCTGAAACCCCCTGTGGTATCTTTAAGTTTAAATTTAATTTTGTGGATTTTTAAGAGTCTCAGCTCTCTTGTTTCAGTTTATTTGGAGAAATGTGGAAGCAAGTTATGTGAATGGTCTTGGTTAAAAATTAGTTTAAACAAATGCATACTTTTAAAAATTCCCTAATAATGGGGCAGCTGCCTATGTGTTAAATCACTGAAAGTCCTCCCTCAGGAAAATGTCAGTCCAGTGCCCACAGTGGGAGCAGATAGGGCACCACGCACACAGCTACTCTGTTTCCTTGTTGTGTGAGAACAAAACTTCCTTCAGGGGAAAATAATGCAAAATAATAGCAGATGCGTCTTTTCCCTGAGAGACGACGTTTCATTCGGTTTTGTTTTTAATTCCTCCTTATGATCAATCGTTGAGAGGCCGATTGTATACGTTGGTTTTCTCCTCTTCCCTTCCTGCCTTGCTGAGGACTTGTTCCATCATGATTTTTATTCACTCTAAGTGTGGAGGTTAGAGACCGAGCATTCATGATTAGGGGCGTTCAGATAGGCGAGGTAGCGGGATCCCTGACGCTCAGAAAAGCACTGTCAAAGTATTTTCAATCCACTCAGGGAAAATCGGTATTATGTACTCCGGAGAAACCTGGTATCTTTTCCAGTATATAAATTACTTCCTGAGTTCCCAATCTGTCTTGTCCAGGGCATTCTCCTTCCTCTTGTTTTTACTTATAATTAGAGCTGTCCAAGGCGACTCAAACCTGACCTTACCGGAGATTGGTTCTGGTTTATTATTAATATATTTAAGAATAACAACAATAATGACAGAAATAAAGGTAAATAAATTCTGTTAGCGGGATCAGAAGTAAATCAATCCAGTTAGCGGGTGATCAGAGAATCCTCAGGAAGATCTACCTCTACGGTAAAATATCCAAGACTGCAAGTTTGCGATGTGATTCCTCGCTTAGAACTAAAATCTGCTCTAAATTTCTGAAGTCCGTTTCACTTTTGTCAATACCTGCATTTTCTTTAATTTAGTTCATGTTCCCTGATTTTTGCTTTTCCCTCCCTTCTCCTTCATTGTCGAAGACAATATGATTTACAGTTGGAGAGTTGCATTTCTATTTAGAAGGTAAAACGCATCCTGCTGGCCAGTCCCCGACGGCTCCAATATTGCTCCAGAGTTCCAGAGTCAGTTATTTTTATATTTGACTGTATTTCAAACGTGCTGGGTGATAAAATCCGCCTCAAGCTACAAACTATCACAATGTGATGGGAAACAAACGACAAGCAAGTAGCCCAGCCAAAGCGTCGCGGTTCTCGGGAGCCGCTGGAGCATCAGGCGCGGCAACTGGAAAGCAGCGCCGGGAGCCGGGAGCCAGGAGCCGAGCGCCGCGGCGGTGCAGCTGCAGGGCTCACCAGCGAGAGGCGCGCGGCTCCCGGGCCCCGGGCTAGGGTGATTTGGGGGAGGGGAAGGCCTGACCCAGCTGGACATCCCCCCACTCCCCGCTTTACTACCAAGAGTGCCGCAGGGAGTGTGGGTAAACGTCAAGGGGAACTTGGGAAAGCGCAGTGACAGGGAGTAGGAACCCTAGTCTCTGCATTCCGGAGGAGCTGCTCTGATTGCTCACGTCACTCGAAAGGGAGATTTGTCTCGGTTATTAGCAATTAAACCCTTTTTACAAGAACAGAGGGAAGGCCCCCTGAGAAGCTTGGCAGGCGTGCCCTTTGCCGCTCGTCGGGGGCTGGAGAACTGCTTGGTGTGCCGAGCCCGAGGGAGACCCACTTCCCGGCAGAGACGCCCCATTCCGGCCCGGGCTCCCGCGGCGCCCGGCCCGGGAGGTGCCGGCCCGTGCAGCCGTCCGGGAAGCTGTGTGGTCTTGCCATGTGTGCCTAGAGCACGTGGGTCAGACTGGGCCAAGTGGCATCCGGACCCTGGCCGCTGTCCCTGCCACCTGTTGGAGAGTCATTGCCGGGGAGGCCGCACAGGCGACGCGGCTCACAGAAGTCGGAGCGGACGTGACACGCACGCGCGGCCCCAGGAAGTCCGGCCATGGAACAGCGAGTTTTTGTTGATACGTACAAAGAACAGTCCTTACTGAGCTAAGTGCTCAGTAAGTGCGAAGAATAAATACATCATCTCCAGAGGCGTCAGTCTTGAAAAGGCCTCTTAGCCCTTTGCGGCTCAGAGGCTGCGCGGGATTATTGATTAGTGCGAGTGCCTGCCCCTCCGAGCGCTCAGAGCGAGAAGGGCGCATTCTGGCCGAGGTCGGTGAAAGCCCTGGCGTCGCCCAGGCTCCCCCAGTGGTGATAGCATTCAGTACTCAACGCCTCCAGGATCATCCTCTAACCCGTCCTCTAAACATCGCTCCAACCCGATTTAGGCCTCAGAGTGTTCTAACGAAGGAAGATCCCTGACACAAAGCGAGGGGAAAAGGCGCGGGAGGCGGTACTATGTGGGAGAGTTCGTCCCCCGACGGTCAACCTCCGTGTCCTCAGCACAGCTGGACAGGGAACGGAATGATCCCAAGGAGAACATTTGAATTAATGATTTCTTTTAAAATCTCTCTAAAGAACAATAACAAAAAAAAGTGAGTGGAAATTTAGGGCACCAGATGCTAGAATCTCCAGTTCCAGGGACGTCCTGTTGTTGTGTTGTGTGCAATAAATCGCTCCAGGAGATGGACCCACAATCACAGAACGACTAGTGGATTCGATCCGCTTGCCTTTGAGACTGCAGCGCAGCTTATCACTAGGCCACCAGAGAGAGCTCAGGGATGCCCTAGCTCCCGAACTGTGTATTGTGAGTGTGGTCTTTTTCTCCTAGAGGTGCTTGGGTTCCACTCTGGCGCGTGGTCTCCTCTCACACTGTGCGCCCCAGCCCAGGCCCCCGCTGCCCTGGCCGCCCACTGATTTCTCCACCGGATCAGAGCGAATGCCCTGGGCCTGGGGCCTCTCCTTAAGCCTTCGCCTCGCTCTGGAGGATCAGGACTTGGGGATGTTACTGATCTCTATGCGTGGCGCCAATTCTACTTTTTGTTTGTTCTGTGATCGCACGTACTGGCTTTATCCTACGGAGACTGACTTCCCTGCCTTACGGTGGACATGACACTTGCCAGCAGGGCGGGATGGAATAATGCGTTCCCACGGGAGAAGAAGGGTCAGTGGAAGCACTGACAGCTATCTGGTAGTCTGTTCTTCACAATCCGCCTCGACTTGGAGGACTTGGAGGGAGCGTAGGTAATTCAGGCCTGGCTTACACAACCTCTCCCCCCAAATCGGGGTCTCTAGGTCTCAGAGGAGGAAAGGACTTGGCGGTTCTGCGGAGCGCAGGAGACTAAAGGCGTCTCACTGTCGCCAGGTATCCCGAATGAGAGGATCGCGCATGAGGAAGTGGGACACAGGGCGCCCTCTGCGGACCGCGGGCCACACTGTACCGGCTTCGGCCCGAAAGGAACAGCCTTCCTAAATTGGTCCTCAGATTCCAGCTAGGCCCTGCGCCCAGCACCCAACACCAACGCCCCGGGAGCCTCCGGAATTCCAGCAGGAGGGGAACTTGGGCTGAAAAGGAAACATCTTTAGGCACCGTTGATTTTCCTGATGAGAGGACTCTTGAGGAGGGAGCCCCCTCCCCCCCCAGTACCCAAGTGTAAACCAGCCCCCAGAGAAGGCACCAACCTCTTTGTGCCAAACCACCTGTGGAGAGAGACTAAAAGAAGTCCCTCAACCCTTCCCAAAACATAAGTCCATCAGGAATGGGAAGTATCCACATGGATGAAGGGAGAGGATTTGATAAAGGGAGAGGATTTATTGAAGGAGGCTTACAATGTACATTTTCTTTCCATTGGAGTACAGATGACCGGAATTTTAACGGAAGCAACCAACCAACAAAAATATTTAGTTTATTAGTTACCTAGTATTTCCCAACTTCTCAAGAACTTTTACTGTTATTATGGTTATAATAACATAATGAGCCAGATAATGAGCTAGGAATGAGCTTTTTCTCCATTGTAATTTTCATTTGAAATCCCAGGGCATCCTGTTCAATAACTTTTCGGCTTTCTCTCATTTGTGAGGTTGTCTCTGTTACTTTTATTTTACTTAGAAAAGCACATTTCGTAAGTTTCTAAGTAAGGTACATTTTGACGTACACAAGTCAATCAGCTATTTCTAATAGCTCCTATCTGTAACCATGTCAGGCATTTGCAAAACAATTTGTATCTGAGATGGTGCTCTGAGGTGCTTAGGAACCATCAGTTGCATAGTTATTTCTAGGAAGACTTAATTTAAAAAAATAATGAAAGAAACATTTTGGGACAGTTACAGTTACATTAATATATGTTGTGGAAATATGCTTGCATTTGAAGAAAAATTATTAGAGACAGCTGTGATGTTAACGTTTCAAAGCTCAAAGTACTCAGCATGTTCAGTACCTCCTTTTCATCAGTGTGTGTGCGCGTGCGCGCGCGAGGGCACATGCATGATGCTCTACTCTCTGTGTGTAATACAAGACACTAGTTTAATAAAGTGAACGATTGTCTGCATCAGAGAGATTTAGTCCTCCTTCCCTTTCTTGATTCACGTGCAGAGCAGATCAAAGACCTGAATTACTTGTGTCTTTCCAAAGGCAGCCAGATGGTGTCTTGATTTTTATTCGGATTTTTTTAGTAATAGAATTCAAAGAACTAAAGAATCTGTGTGATGCTACAGATGAAAGCCCCACCTAGGTAAATTATTTTTCTTATTAATGTCATGCATATCTTAGGAATAACACTGAGAGAACAGTGTTGTTGTGTCAGAATTGACTCATAGCTGACAGTGAGTTTTCAGAAGCAGTAAATTGCAGGAGAGGAAAGTCCATCTTTTCTTCAGTAGAGCAGCTGGTGGATTCAAACTGCGTACATGATTTGGGCTGCGAATACAATTCCCTACCACTAAGTCACCAGAGAATGCATGTAATAAATAAATATGTAAATAGTGATAAAGACCAGGCACAAAAGAAATTGCTAGAACTCTGATGTGCAAATGTAGTTTTAGATAATGAATAAAGACTTTTAAATTTATTTCTGGGCCAGGGAGAAAAAGGGAAAATTTATTCATCCTTCTTGAGCACAAAGAGAAATAATGAAAATTCTTCACTGAAACAATGCATTCCCTGCAGTGATGTTGGTAATGATAACTGTATTACCAAAAGAATGATCAAGTGTTCTGGGATTCCCATTCTTCTCAGAGTCAGCCACAGTTTGTTA
>NW_006399861.1:7160130-7161637 GCF_000299155.1 Elephantulus edwardii
CCTCAGTTTCAGCAAGCAGGGTTGTGTCATCCACATAACGCAGGTTGTTGATGATTTTTCCATCCATCCTGATGACAGGATCTTCCACTGTTCCTCCTAGTACAGCCCGGCATCTCGGATGATGTGCTCTGCCTACAGATTGAAAAGGTATGGAGACAAAATACGTCCCTGACGTGCCCCCTTCTTGATTTTGAACCATGTGCTTTCTCCTTGCTCTCTTCTAATGAAAGATGACCCAACAGAGTGTGGAAATTATCTAACAATATAATTAATATCACATGCAAGCAAGATTCTGCTGAAAATTATCCAAAAACTTTTGAAACAATATGTCAACAGAGAACTGCCAGATGTGCAGTCTGGATTTACAAGAGGTCATGGTGCAAGGGATATTATAGCTAATGTTAGATGGATCTTGGCAGAAATCAAAGAATACCAGAAGAATGTCTATCTGTGCTTCATTGACTATGCAAAGTCTTGACTGTGTGGATCACAACAAGCTGTGGCTGACTCTGAGAAGAATGGGAATCCCAGAACATTTGATTGTGCTAATGTGAAACTATAAATTAACTATCTAAAATCAGGGATTTAAGACATGAGGCATGTGTTGTCATTGTCATTGCCATCAAATTGCCTGAGGGGAACACTGCATGGTTTGGAATTGGGAAAGGAGTATGTCAGGGATGTATTTTATCTCACTACCTGTACAATCTATATGCTGAGCAAATTATCCAAGAAGATGGACTCTATGAAGAGGAATGTGGCATCAGAATTGGAGGGAGAATCATCAATAACTTGTGTTATGCAGATCACACAACCTTACTTGCTTAAAGTGAGGAGTGTTTGAAGCACTTGTTGCAGAAGATCAAGGAATGCCGTCTTCAGTACGGATTGTGTCTCAATATCAAGAAAACAATGATTTTTTTTTTGTTTTGTTATTCTGGACCAATAAAGAGTGTCATGATGGATGAAGAGATTGAAACTGTCAACAACTTCATCTTGCTTGAATCCACAATTAATACCCTTAGTACCGAGCAGTCAGGAAATAAGGAGACACATTGCACTGAGAAAATCTGCAGTTAGGGACCTTTCCAAATTATTAAGGAGTAGTGATATCAGTTTGAGTACTGTGTCTGATTCAGGCCATCGTCTTTCCAATTACTAGTTATGCATCTGAGACCTAGACAATGAATAAGGATAACAGAAAAGAATTGATGAATTTCTGACATGGTGTTAGAGATGAGCAGTGAATATCCCATGGATGGCCAAAAAAATGAATAGATATGTTTTGGAGAGGATGCAGCCAGAGCGATCTTTGGAGGCTGGGATGATGAGGCTTTGCCTCATATACTTTGAACATATTTCTAGGAGGTGCTGTTAGGAAGGGTGAGGGTCGTCAAAGGAGAGGAAGACCCTTAACTAGGTGGATTGACAAGGTGACTGCTGCAATGAGTTCTTGTGTGTTAGGAAGTGTGAGGGTGGTACAGGACAGGACTGGGTTCAGGTCTTT
>NW_006399861.1:7162392-7166327 GCF_000299155.1 Elephantulus edwardii
GACACTCTGCAGCAGGTGCTTCAGGTCCTCTTCAGTTTCAGCAAGCAGGGTTGTGTCATCCGCATAACGCAGATTGTTGATAAATCATCCACCAATCCTGACCCCACATTTCTCCTCATAGAGCAATATACATAGCTATCTTAATAAACAATAACATAGCAATCTTATATATCATAGCTCTGAACCCTGCCCTACCCTGAGCCAGTCTTATTTTCTCTGACACGCCTATCCATATAAACTCAGTTACTGTGTCAATCCATTTCCTCTAAGGTCTTCCTATTGTGTGTGTACCTCCACTCTTCCAAGCATGATGTCTTTCTCCAAGGACTGGTCTGTCCTGGCCACAGTATGTGAGACAGAGCTTCATATTGTTACCTCTAAGGAACAGTTTAATTTCTCCCTCTCCAAGGCCTCAATTCTTCTTTCATTGTTGGTCATTGTCCAGCTCTCTGATGAATAAGGGAAAAATTAATTCTTCAAATATAAAAGTTAATATGATTAGATATTGTCATGACAGGAGTCCAGAATGAAAGCTGCATAGTGGAGTGGACATGGAGGGAGGAATTATATAACAATGAAAGAATTTTCTTTTACTTTTCAAAGAGAAGAGTGAACTGGGGCAGGGGGGAGATTGCACAGGGAGAAAAGTGCAATAATGAATGAATGGAAATCCAAAGTCTCTGTAAACTATCATTAAAACTAATAATAATAAAAAATATAAAAAAAAGAATCACATCAACATTTAAAAAAATTAATAGAAAAGCCAGGGTGTGGTCTGTAATGTTAAGGGTTTATTGTTCAAAATGGTTTCCCTAGTCATTGAGTGACTTTGCCATGTGGAGGGGTAGGAATAGGCTAATAGAGCATGTTGGCCCATTCACAAGGAGATTGGCTAGTCTCACCAATCCACAAGGTGACTGTTAAACTGAATTGATCCAGCAGCAGAATTTGAGCACCTCACCACCAGCAGAGAAGAAACAAGAGAATGTAATACATCCTGTGGGGCCAGAGATTCTTGTGCCAGTCAGACCAGGACCTGTAGGAGCAGCAGCCATAGCAGCCACAGCTGAGTACCAGAGACCAGAGAGGAGATGGAGGATACCTTGTTACTGCTACCCATGGAGCCAGAACTAGAAACCCTTGCTCAGGTTTGTTGGACAACTTGATGTGGGAAGAAAGAACCATAATTGATGGGACTAAGAGCTTAGTGTCATTCGCCTGAGGCTCTTGGGAGAACATTTCAGAAGCTATCTGGATTGAGTGCTTGTATTGTGCCACTAATCTGAATTATATAGCCTTTTGATGTCCCCACTATGGTTCTGTGTGGTCTGTAAGCTATTACAATGGATAGTGGACCCCGTAAAGCAATAAGATTGGTGTTAAAATGAGTAGAAAGAACTAGGGGAACATGAAAGACATGTGAGAGCTCATGGGAATTGGTGTGTTGTTGATGTTGGGACAATTCCCCTTTGTGGAGTTAGTGAAGGTCAGATATGGTCTTCTCCATGTGACCCTTGCTCTTTTTAGAGTGTCACTAAGGTTAATTTCCTTCCCTAGTTATAGCAACAAAGCATTCAATGGCATTCCTGTTCTGAGGCTCAGACCAAATGAGTATGCCAAAGTTTGAATTTAAAGACCTATCAGTGTTACCAAATAAGTGAAGTCTCTATGCTCTTATGTCCTTCCTACTTGTCCATTGTGGCTGAAGATTGAGAATAATTTCTCAGAAAGAGAGAAGTAGATGTTGGTAAAACAAATCTAATCTTGACCTATGAAGCTCTGGTGTTATAGAGTGTAAGGAGTTGTGCTGCTAATCCAAAGGCAGGTGGTTCAAATCCATTGACTGTTGTACAGAAGAAAGATAAGGCCCCCGAAAACCTGCTGGAGGGTCAGCTATGAGCTGATTGTGACTTGTGACGCCATGGCATTGAGTGAGTGAGCGTGATCTTGACCTAGCAAAGGCAGGAGAGAACCAGTGCCTGATGCTGCAGCTCCACCTGCAACTGTGTGTTCAGCATCTGTACTCATAGTTACCAGTTAGTACTTATGGAGCCTGTCTCATTCACCTTGATCTTAAGATGAATCATAGCATGAATAGGCTCAAATAACAGGTACATCTCTTTGGTTATTTAGTTTTTGTGGAGAAGAGAAAAGGAAGAGATTAACATCAAGGATTTTTACAATCTTTGAGGGGATGAATTAACACAGTGACTAACTGCATTGGTCTAACTGTGTGTCAGATGATGAGGATAGCACAGGAAAGGACAGAGTTCAGATCTGTAGTTCATATGGTTGCTATGAGATGTACTCAACTCAACAGCAATTAACACCAATAACAGCTAACTGAAAGGCTAGCTCTCTAGTGGTTTGACTTGACCAGCTCAGAAGGAAGATGAGCAATTTCCTTCCCTGCAGTTTACCTCCTCAGAAACCCAAAAGAGGATAAACTATGAGTCTGTATCGACTTGATGAAAATGAGATGGTAAATAAAAAAATCCTCACAATTAGTAAGGATTTGGAACAGAAACAAAATACAAGATGATGCTTATACCCTCCCCACCCCCTGCCTCATTTTGCTTGTACTTATGCAGAGATTTTAGACTGATTGCCCCCAGCACCAGTCCTAGCATCATGAAGACAAATTCTCTTTCCTGAAATCATCACCTAGGACATCCTAGACAACTGGCCTTCAGAAGTATCTTTACTTCTTCCACGTTTTACCTCCTGAGTGTTCACCAAGTTCATCCCTCTCCCCTCACTAAGACTTGGGTGAGTTAAAAATACAGTATATTTTAGTAATCTTTTCCAGATTTGGTAGTAGCATAGACCTTCCAAGTAAAAGGAAGCTGGCCATAAGTATGGAAAAAGTATGTGAGTGTGTTGACCTATCCTACTAGACTGTAAGCTTCTCAAGGTCAGAAACCTCCTGACAAATTTATATGGCATGACTAAATCTTGAATAGCAAAGTTTTTCAACCTGCGACATCCAATTTGCTGAGAAGCATTGTGACATGGCAGACAGTGAAACTTCCTTGCTTTCAACAAACTTTGAACACGTGGGGGGTGCAATCCTTGGAAATAGACATCATGCTTGGAAGAGTGGAAGGCCAGTGAAGGGGGGGAGAAGAATCAACAAGATGAATTGACATAACGACTATTAGGGTGGGCTCAAGTATGTCAGAGATGGTTAGAATAGCACAGAATTGGGCTGGGTTTAGATCCATTGATCATAGGGACACTGTGGGCCATAGCTGACTGGACAGCACTTAAAAATAACAACTTTGTGTTAAACTTACAGAAAAATGTATCTTTTCTCTAATAGACTAAGTCTGTGATTGCAGGAAGTGTCAATATTTGTGTTCCCAAAACAGTTAGCTTTAAATCACTATTGTTGTTGTTAGGTGCTATTGAGTTGAGTAGAATTTACTGTACACAGTTAATGTTCATAATTGAGCAAAATAGTACAAGCTCACATTCTACTGCTGTCTGGCTGAATCTGCTTAACTTTAGAAAGGCGGATCTACATAATCCTCTCTCATGGATTGAATTTTGTCCTGTTAAAAATATGCTTACTTGACTGGGATCCAGAGTGACATGGCCTTTGAGTCAGCAGTTCAGCTTTCTATGGACTAAGCCAGGAGAGCGCCTCATAGGAGATTGTTGTTATTATACAACATAGAGTTGAAACTGACTCATAGTTGATGCTCCAGAGGGTTTCAGAGGACGTTGGTCATCTTTCTCCTCTGGAGAAGCTGCTGGATTCAAACTGTGTGCCTTCGAGTTGGAAGCATACCTCCTTACCAGGCTACCAGAACTTCCCTGTAGAAGACTAGAGGTACAAATTTTGTTGTTGTTGTTGTTATGTGCCGTCGAGTCGCTTATGACTCATAGCGACCCTATATACAACAGCCCTAAACTCCGCTCTGTCCTGTGCC